>NC_081559.1:400122-493959 GCF_022355385.1 Mustela nigripes
AGCCAGGAGGGCCTGATCTCACACACCCAGTCTAGAACTGTGAGCCAGGAGGGCCTGATCTCACACACCCAGTCTAGAACTGTGAGCCAGGAGGGCCTGATCTCACACACCCAGTCTAGAACTGTGAGGAATACGTTTCTGTTGTCTCAAGCCACCGAGTCTGGGGTATTTTGTTGCAGCAGCTTGGATGGACGGAGGCGGAGCCAAAGGGAGGAAATAATCGATAAGTCCAAACAGGAAGAAGGACATCAAAGAGGAAAAGTATTTACCAAGAGTGTAGCCTCATAGGAAGAATATCTCTTAGCTTGTTTCTTTTTATTTATTTTCCTTTCCATCCTACATTGTAGGTTCCTATAAATACTCTTTGTAGGTTCAGTTAATAGCATCAAAATAGTGATATCAAAGTTCTGTTTTATAAGAAATTAAATATTTCATGGTACTTTACAAGGCACATTGGCATTGGATATTGACATGTAAAGTGAGTACAAATCAATTATGAACATCATATATATTACTGCAGCTATATTTTTTATAGGTTCAAATTCTATTAAATAGTTTTACCATAAGGTAGATACAGGCTACAGTTGGGGCTGAAAAGTCATTAGAAGATGTGTCAGGTCTAGGATAGGATAAGCAACTCTGTCTCCCTCTCTGGGTAATCCTAAATCTCTCCTTTTTCCTGTTCGTCTGCACTGTTGGTTTTGTACAGTCTTTCTGCTCCAATTTCCCATTACTTCGGACAGGGCTGGTCCTTGAATTTTTTTCCTTCTGATCAACCTAGTTTTTCTTTTCCTCATTGCTTCTGGCTATTCATGACTACTTCTGTTTAATGACATTACTTTTGTTTTTGTTTTTGTTGTTGTTGTTTTGCTTTTCATAATTCTTCATGGCTTCTAACTCTCCCTCGATTTTTATGGCTTTACCTCCTCTTCAAATCTTTTCTTGGCTTTAGCTCCTGCTGCACACTGCTTTGCTCTCTTTTCCGTGTTAAATTCCAAAAAGAGACTTCACTGGCCCCGTTCCTTTTCTGGCATCAGGCCATGCTGTGAATCTGCTCCAGTGTTTACATCAGACGTCATTCGGGTCCGTCAGATGTAGATGTTGGAGTCACGCGTCATGGGATGCGATCACATTCAGAAGAGACCATAACAGTATTAAGAGTAAAGTCGCAAAGACTATAAACTCTGAAGCAGAGGAGATACCTTTAATCTGTAAGACTGTCAGCTCAGCGCCACTGGCAGAAGAGAATTTCTAATTCTGGTCATTCATTCAAATAATATATATGTGATTTTATGCCCATGTGCCAAACACTGTTCTAGCCTCTGACGTTATAGTACTGATCAAAAATTAAAACGAATCGCCAGCTCCTCGAGAGCTGGAATCTTTGCGGAGAGAGGCAATGCTACAAAGAAAGATAGTAAGTGCCACGAAGAAGGCGGTAAACACTGTGAAAAACAGCCAAGCAGGTTAGAGGCACCTGGGTGGCGCAGCTGGCTAAGCACCTGACTCTTAATTTCAGCTCAGGTGTTAGGTATGATATTAGGGTCTTCAGACTGGTTCCTGCATAGGGCTCTGTGCTCAGCGGGGAGTTTGCTGGAGGCTCTCTCTCCGTCTCCCTCCACCGCTCCGTCTCATACACGCTCTCTTTTCTCCCTCTCTATAAAATAAATAAAAATAATAAAGCAGGTTAAAGGGATAGAGACCCATGTGTGTCTAGGATTATGAGACTGATTGTTATTTTACGTAACACTGTGAGGGCTGTTCTCATTAAAAGATGCCATTTAATTAGGGAAATGACTGAAATCCCTCCTTAGCTTAATACCGCTGACCTCAAAGGAGTTTGCTCATAACTTACAGGTTTTAATACCTCTAAAATTAGAAAGAATAGGAGTTGGGTGTCCTGTTATTTTTGTTATTTGCTTTAAACTACTGAGGAAAGAGGATGTTAACAAGAATATGTTCTGCTTTTGCAGTGGGTAGTGTATGGATTGGAACCAGGAAAAATAGGAAGGATTGTGGTACTGTCCAGGAGAAAAACAAGAGTATCCAAGTCCTCAGTGATGCTGAAAAGAAGGAAGCCAGGCAGTTTCAGCCTGAACCTAAGATGAGGCCTTGGGTGTTAGATGTTAGTTGTATAGTGACACGATAAGATGGAAAATGGAACTCATCCTTTAGCCCTAGACCAGTCTTCGGTTTTGATGTCAGATGGTATCATATCGAATCTATCAAATTAGAAATCTCACACTCAACTTCACTCTTGCTTTGTCTCCCCTTCCTTATGTACACAGTTAGCCACTAATTCCTATCCATCGTCTTACAGAACCATTTGCAAAATATGTCCCTTTCTCTTCTCTTTCTCTTGCTATGGCATTCGTCTAGGCTTTTACAGATTCTTTCTTGAATTGTTGCTACAGCCTCACAACTAGTCTTCCTCATATCAATCCTTTTTTTATCCCCAAATATGCACTGACCCCAGAACCATTTTCTTAAATAGACAGAGCTGCTCTTTCTATGCACGGACTTCATGTCCTCCGAAGAGTCTTCCTTGTATCATCTGGTGATCCACAACACAGGCCTAGATTTGAACATGGTTATCATTTCATGTTTTGTTTCTCGTATCTGCCACTACAACACCCCATGACTTGGCAAACCCTTACCCTTCCTTCAAGATCCAGTTCACATGTCACCATTGAGGAGGAAGGGAAATACTTCTACACACTTGAGCTCTTTCATTTGGAAGGATCTCTACAAGCATGACTTTTGTGCTTTCTTTCTTTTTCTTCTTAGAAGAAGTGGAAAGACTCTCGTGTTGGTGAGTTTGGGAGGAAAAACTGGGCATGCATGGCTCCAGTCCCCCATCCCCTCTTTTTGGGAACTGGCCCGTAGCCAGGGCATGTTTTTTCTTCTTTCTGCCATGTGGTAAAAGGGCCTACTAATTTCAGCTCTCTAGTTAGGAGGCTCAGTATTACTAAGCCCATTGTTACTACATCTATGAGGCACCTGGCATAGATTAGGTGGTCAATAAATGATTGTTACATAGATATTGAATGAATAATAAAAGTAAGATTTGTTCTCTGTCAGCTAGCAGAACTCTGAAAAAGAAAAGTGGTATTTTGCTATTCCCTTTCAGTCCCTATAATAGCGACTTGAAGAAGACTTCAGCATCTTCAGAAAGTAGGGATTTCTCTTCAGAGGACCTTGGTTGTCTGTACACTATAAAACATGTTGCGATGCTTGGAAAATTCCCTACAGAGTCCTGTGTGCACCCTCAAGATTATAGTTCAGGTTTGAAGTCCGGGCTGAGACTGATCGTTTTAATAAGCACCACAGAAGTTTCTTCACATGCAAATTGGCTACTGTCTTTAGGTTTTTAAAGAACAGTGCTTATATCTCATTACTGGGTTTATTCACATGCCTGTCTTCCCCAGCAGGTTATGTCCTCATTAGGAGTATTTGTCTCAGAAGTGCAAACATACAACCCAGAACCTGGAACCTGGTAGCTAGTCAATCCATGTTTACGGAATCAGTGTTTGTTGATAAAGACACACATGGGATTTGTACTTCCTTTTTTATTTATAAAGCCAGCATTTGGGGATATTCAAAAAGAACACAACGAAGACATTATTCCATTAAATGAGCTCACCATTAGCTTATGAAGAATTCATGAGTTTTTCAAACCACGTAGCTTGTAGCACATTTTTAAAAAAATAGTAAACATCTTTTTTCCTATATCTAATACATAATTTTACATTAAATTGTCATGAAATCTTCCTTTAAAAAACATGGTAAAATGATGTCATAAAAATCCCTACTGTATATAATGAATTATCTTTATTTTATCCCGAGAATTGTCCATATCTTAAACATATTAAATATTCTCTGTTCTCCTAGCTTTCACTCGCATACCTTTTTCATTTGACCCACAACAGCATGTTTGCTAAGCAACAGAAAGAGGAAAATATTTCAAAACATAAATCCATGAATTCCCCTCAAGAGAGGAAAAGCCAATACTTGCTGCATTGCTTAGGGAGTAAAAGGAAAGAGAAAAAAAAAAATCAGATCAGCTTCTTCGCAGCTGTGCTTGGGAATTCAAGGCCACACCTGGACCGGGTGAAAACTCCTCTGATTATAAACCTTCGGCTGAAAGGAAAAGTTGCTGCCTGAAAAAGCAGGCTGTGTCTTTGGGGATTCCCTCTGGCTGTTTTAGTATTTAACAAATGTAATAGCTGAAGCTTTATGTTCTGAAAATAGCATGAAGCCTGTAGGAGCTCTATGTTTCTTCTTGAAAATTCCCTCTGTGAATGTAGGTGTTTAAAATGTATTCAGACGTTGGCAATGTATCAATTAGAAACAACTCCCTAAATCTCTTTCTTTTATTTTAGAGGAAAATTATTTATCCTGTAGGTATGTTATGAGTATGGTATTTGATATGCTGATTACAAACATAAAATTTTGCAAATGCTTTATAGTTTCAGGTTTAGATACACACATATTTTAAGTCTGAACATCGAACAGCACATTTACATATGAGATGTACCCTGACGAAAATAAAACACACATATTTGTTCTTGGCATCCAGAAAATAAGTCCTCATATCAGTGGTAAAATGATGTCTTTCTGACTTTATCATTTTAGTACAACTGTTAAATACTTTGTGACATGATATTCGTACTCAAAATTGCTAAGATGAGGTTAGGCGGTAAAGTACCTTCCTTCCATAAACATGCACTGTCTTCACATGAAATTTAGACGTGATTTTGATCAAAATATTCTAGAGACACAAGAGTAAGAAAGCATATCTATTTTTTTTTTCTTAGTTTTTATTTATTTATCTGACAGACAGAGGTCACAAGTAGGCAGAGAGAGAGGAGGAAGCAGGCTCCCCGCTGAGCAGAGAGCCCGATATGGGGCTCGATCCCAGGACCCCGGGATCATGACCCGAGCCGAAGGCAGAGGCTTTAACCCACTGAGCCACCCAGGCGCCCCAAGAAAGCATATCTAATAGTAAATGCTATTTTAATGACATTAAGTTATGGGAACTTTTGTATTGAAGGCAAGCATTTAAGAATTATTTTCATTAAAATCAGTGATTCGCAGGAGATTACAAAGAGACGTACAGTTTAAAAAGCCACCCAGGAAGAAGTGCCAAAGTGTTTGAACTAATATTGCCAATTACATCGTCAACGTTTGCCCTGGAATTTAACGTAAAAATTGGCTGGAAAACTACATTATTTTGAGTTTTTATTAATAGTAATAATGAATAAAAACACCCTAGAGATTTTGGAAATACGTCAGTATCATGATCACTAACTTTCACTAGAATGAGGAATACTTAAAAGCTTAATAGATGGGCTCCTAGACCATTACAACATTCCTGTTAGTTCTTCAGATTTATTTTGGTGGTCATAAGAAAATACAAAATACCAGTCAAGTAAACTGATCTTATAGGATCTTTATAAGTAATGTGGCAGAGAGAAGATTTTATAAATAATTACAGACCCATGAACCATTTGTTAAGGAATAAAAAGCAAGTGATAGAAATTCTTGACTATTAGCCCTGGTGGACAATACCCAAGAAATAATTCCTTGACTCTTCTTGTCTCAGAGTCAAAGTACGTTTTCATTAAAATGGGCTGCTAGGGTGTCAGAACACATATTTACTGGTCTGGAGAGTCTCCCAAAGTTCTGTAGTATTAAGTGGCACTTTTCACAGTTTATAAGATCATATTGACTCTTTTCATCCTATATTCCTTTCAGTTGAAAACATAAATTATTGACAATGAAAACAACTTTAGTGAGGAAATCAGAGAACTTGGGTTTATATGCGGATTTTGGCACAAACTTGATATTAAATCTTTAGAAGTAAAGTTTAATTTCAGTCTCAGCTTTAATGCTGTAAAATAAAGTAGATGGATTACATAATATAGTGTCCAATTGTTTCTTGAAAATTTTTCAATCAACAGATTTATTGAATGTTTCTTGTGGGCCTAGTGCCTTCTATGTGAGGCACACCCCTGGGTAGTATGAATATTGTCATAAAGCAGATTAGATTCACCCAGCAATGGAGTTTACACTCTGCTGGGGTTGACAATGAACAAATAATTAAATAAGTCTGTGATTTTCAATAGCAATAAGTGTAATAGCAACCACGGAAGGAAATAACAAATCACTGGAACAAGGATCTATTTGACTAGAATTGCAAAGGATCCAATCATGTAAACACCTTCCCCGCAGAGGTAAGGAAAAGTGCCATAAGTCATACAAACGAACTTGTACCGAGGAACAAGGATACATCCAGTATTGCTTGAACACGGCAATCTAAAGGGAGGTGGCCATAAAAAGGTGTATGAAGTAGTTTGGGTTATTAGAGTTTGGTGAGGAGTTTGGATTTTGTTTCAAGTGCTATGGAAAGTCATCTGAAAGTTTAAATAAGATTGATTCTCCGATGTGACTTAATTTAGCTAGCAAAAAGATTGATACGCGGACTGTGTGGAGAGGACCATTTTGTGCTTTGTGTCGTGCTCAATTCATGTACATGCTTATGTATATGAATGCATGTATATGGACAGTAATATACATGCACATATCTATACATGATGAGAAATCAGGTTGAATCATTTAATCAAATTGGTTTGATGAATTAAATTGAAATGATCCCATAAATTTCCCTCTAATATTTGAAAAATTATTATGAATCTAGTTGAGTAATAAGGATATTCAATAAAAACCTAGTTGCTGTATGTGAAGAAAGACAGTATGAGATATTAATTGGTACTTGGAGGTCGGCTGCTGTCTGCCCTGGCTCTGCAGACAGGCAGTAGATCAGTAGCAATGATGAACAGATAGAAAACCTGTAAGATACTTTTTTTTCTTGCAAATTGACTGATTAAAGTTTTTGGATGAAGAGGACAAAGTCCAAAAAACTAGAATAAGCATCTTTTAAAAACAATAGTTATAAAATTGAGCTGTCAGGCCTCTAAAGAAGTCTTCTATTCAGCAGAAAAGGGGGTTTGAAGGAACATTGCTAGTAAATGTTACTGGAAAATAAGATAATTTCACCATTAAGTTATACATACTTTGGTTTTAGATTATATGTAATTCTAAGTTACATCATATTCTTTTGAAGGCAGAATGACTCATGAATGGCTGAGTAAATACAGTCTAGTTTGTAGTCTGTGTACTTACATGCTTAAAATGGAAATTAGTTTTCGTAACGTTACTAATTTAGATGCACTTCATAGGAGCGCTTGAGCTACTGACCTTTTTAAGCCTTTGAACCGAGTTGGTGGCACATGTTTGTAAATGACACAAACTCAAAGTGAAAGCCATACGTCTTACCCTCCACAGTGTTTCTCCATCCCCCCGACCCCTTTCTCCTCATTTTATATTCTTGGGTGACTAAAGCATTTAGAGCTGTGCCTGGTACGGGGTAACTATATGCTAAGACAATGGTCATAGTAGTAGTTACCACAATAGTTGTTAATGACACTATTTACTATATCTACTGACCCAGAAATTTCAGTGACCTTTACTCTTTCCTCTTAGTTCATAGCCACTTCATATACTTTTGCCTTGTGTTGTCCGTCATCATATGCTCTAATTAAATCTCATTGATCGGAGACCGGCCTTTCTTCTCTGTTCCATTCTCACTGAGTTGGTTTGGCCCATATCACTCAAGGAAGAGGACCCATGTTCTGGACTCTACTTTTTTTTTTTTTTTAAAAGATTTATTTATTTCTTTGAAGAAGAGAGAGAGCACATGAGCAGTAGGGACGGAGGGAAAGGGAGAAAGAATCTCAAGCAGACTCCACGTTGAGCTTGGAGAAAGACACAGGGCTCAGTTTCATGACTCTGAGATCAGAACCTGAGCTGAAACCAAAGGCAGTTCCTTAACTGACTGTATCACTCAGACCCCATGGACTGTACTCTTTAGGAGACACCTTCTGGTCCACCCCCAGCCAATGCCCCAGGGGTGAGTCATTTATAGAGCCAAAGGGAATGCACTTTCCTAACCCTAACATTCTTCTAAACTATACTCCAGGATCCCAGGACTTTTAAAGAAACTTTTTGCTGGTTCTGTCTTCCCAAGGTTGTGGGAGGGACTCACAGAATTGACTTTTGGCCAACCATTCTTTGTTTTTTTTTTGTTTTTTTTTTTTGTTGTTTGTTTGTGTTTTTAAGATTTTATTTACTTATTTGACAGACAGTGATCACAAGCAGGCAGAGAGGCAGGCAGAGAGAGAGGAGGAAGCAGACTCCCCACTGAGCAGAGAGCCCGATGTGGGGCTCGATCCCAGGACCCTGAGATCATGACCTGAGCCAAAGGCAGAGGCTTAACCCACTGAGCCACCCAGGTGTCCCCTGTTTTGTTTTGTTTTCGTATCATGGAGGTAGGTAGTAGTGGCAGGGGATGGTTTTGGTCTGGGGTCCTTGTGGTGAGCAGGAATAGGAGGAGGGAACAGAAGAGAGACACAGACGGGGCCTCCGTTCACACCCTTGCCCTATCCCAACAACATCGTGGAAGGTCTGTTTGGACAAACGCAGCCATTACCTCATAAGACTTCTTCTCTCTAGTCCTGATGCTTCTTTCTCTAGTTGAACACTTTCTGGTGTCTTCTCACTGGTTACAGGGAAAGTCCAGCCTTGGCAAGACATACAAGGCCTTCATATTCTGTCTTGGGTTCATCTTTGGGATCATTCTGCATCTCAGTCTTGACATTCCACTTTCCATGCCTTCGGCACGTTGTAATTCTCCACACACTGTGCTCCTTCAAGTTCGCGTGGAGAAGCTGCAGGACTTTCCACTTCGCGGAAGACCTGTCCCAATCTACTGCCTTCAAGAATATGTTCCTTTATTCCTCTAGACTCAGGTTGAATACAGCCCTTTCTATAAAGATTTTCTGGTTCCCTATAGAGTGTTTCTAGTTCCTCTGCATAGTTGCCCACTTTCTAGCTTTCTTTGATTATAATGTTTTTTCTCTGACATTGTGCTTATTTCTTTGAGGACCTGCCTCCTTTCTGGAACCTGAATTAGTCAAGGACAGAGGTCTCACTTATCTAAGTCTCTAAATTATCTTCCCCTCAACCTGCCTCCTTGTTCCTGTAGCAGAAACTCACCGCATGTTTTCAGGGAAAAATAAAAACAAGGGAAGGGAGAATGATGTATCCCTTCTGTCTTATCGTCTCTGCAGAGGCGGCTTCTGTTGTTCATCTTACCTCTTTCTTTAATTTCAATCTGGTCCTTTGTTAGTGGAGAATGGAATTAGGACTTGCACACGACTTGGGCCTTCCAAATTTAGAAATGACTATGAATTTCTCAATATCCACTATCTTATTTGTCAGAACTGATAGTCATAAGGAATTATTAATATGTAAATAATATGTAAATTTTCTTTTTTGATAAAAGAGAAAATATATTATTTTGCCAGGCTCTTTATTTTGCTTTGGCAAATTGCATACTCTACTCAAGATCTGAACACCAAAATTTGTTTTTATTCTTAGTTCAAGTTGAAGCTGTAAGGCACAGAGATTCTATAGGTTTGGGACCTTAAATGGAGAGGTTTTACTGTAAGGTGAGCACAGCAAAATCCAGAGACAACCACATACTGTGTTCAAGTGCATTCTGTGATTATCTGGACATAATTGTACTAGCAAAGTAATATGAGTTCTTAACATGTGAAATTTGAGAAGGTTTTAATATGGGGGAGAGTTCTTAATATGGAAATAGATAAGTCCTTGTTTCATAAAATTTTTGAGAAAAAAGATGCAAAATAAGCAATTATTAAATAATGGAAACATTAATCTACCTTCTTTTGTAATTTTTAAATTTCTGGAAAATTTAACAGTACCAAATGGAGGGAACTGAATTAAGCACCAGGCACTGTACTAACCGCTCCGCACGTTATTTTATTATTTCATTTAGTCACTGTTAATTAGGAAGGTATTATCCCTATATTATGAGATGGTTACTTGAATATACTAAGTAATCTGTTCAAAGTCATAGAGTCATACTTTTAGAACCAAGATTCAGAGGTATTTTATATGGCTAAGAAAACCTATATTAAAATACATTGCAGTTAGTTACCATACAGTGTTACTTTGCTCTCCGGTGCACAACCCAGTGATTCCACTGCCCCGCACGTCACTCAGTGCTCACCGTGTGCCCAACCCCCTCACCTCTTTCACCCCCCCACGTCCCTTCTGGTAACTTCCGGTTCATTTGCAATATTTAAGAGTCTTTTTTGGTGTGTTATCTCTTTTTCTCTTTGTTTGTTTTGAAGAAAGCTTTTAACCATTATACTGTGAATCTTAGACTGCATGTGGTGAGGCTACACAGGTGTGTAAAGGGATGTTGAGAAATGGTTAAAGAAATCTGAATGTCCGTGAGCTGTAGTATGTTTAAAAGAAAAAACAAAAAACAAGTCATCTGCCATTTTCTCTCTGAAGAATTTTAGTGCGTTTAAATAACAGAAAAGTTAAAAAGAAAATAGCAGAAAATTTGAGGATATTTCCTGGGGATTAAGGACTGCCTAGAATTAAAGGCCAAAAGCTTTCAACAACTTCTCCTAATCAAAGATAAATTCTCGGGAAATGCCTTGTATCCTCATCATCATTGCTGAGTTGAAAGTTCCTTACTTGAATTTACCACCTCCCTCAGCTTTTGTTAATCATTACTGTTGAGGCCTGAGTAATAAATAACCTTTCTCTGTGATTTAATATCCGTATACTCCTCCCACTTCCAAATGTGTTCCTGGAGAAAAAAAAATCTTAAAATACTTTATAAAATGTAGATATTAATTTATTCCTTAATTGTAATATATGATAATATTAGTTTGTCCCAATGATATTTAAAGCAAAATACAACTTAAAATCTCTGCTGCCATCCTTGCCTAGCAGAATGACACTCTTAATTTCCAAGTCATCTTGAATCCAAATCACTTCCTGTAGAAATCGTATTTATAACTGTAAGACTACAGAAAGGGCCCAACCGAGACAGTTTACTTTTACTTTTGGGGGAAATGAAAATCAAGACAACTCCTGAATGATTTGCTCATTTGAACACTGACTGAAAACCCATGGAGGAGGTACCGGGAGTGCTTTGTTTTCAAACTACAAGCAGAGTTTGTTTGTTTGTTTGTTTGTTGCTTTCGCTGCCCCCCTCCTGGCTCTTCAGCTAAATCCTCTTTTACCATTTTAGAGTGCATGCGGCCGTCTTTAAGCTGTTTCTTGGCCGCCTGTGAGAACAGCTGACACGGGAAGGAGGTATACATACTTGGTTTGTGGCTTCAGTGTATTATTATTAGTGGCTGCCTTTGATACGGATTCTTTAAAAAATGTCGTCTGAACTCCCTGTCAGGGAGCTCTGGGAGTGGGTGAATGATGAGGCCGTGCTCAGGAAATGTCAGAGGAAGGTGCGTCCTGGGAGTGTGTCCCTCCCTCCCTTTCAGGATGCGACAATCTGGTCCTCCGTCAGAGTGGTCTGCACGGGCCTTCTCCGTGTGGCCAGCTTCCTCCGATTCATGCCTCCGTCAGTGGTCATGGCTCGGATAGGAGGGGCTCTCCTAGGCTTCGAACTCCCCTTCTAGGAAAATGTTTCCATCATCCACCATTTCCTGCCATTGTTGGACCTCAAGCTGAAAAAGCTGTGCTTCGCTGGGAACAGGCGGGTCCTGGAACTCTGCTTTTCCTGCCGATCACCTGAATTAGAGCCAGAGGGAAGGGAAGGGGCTTTAGCGCATTAGGACAGCTCCACTGAAAATGGAATTTTACAAAAAAGTTCTAGAAACTTACAGCGAATTCCTGTATGGGTGCCTCAATTTACGCAGACAGAACCAAGCAGGAAAGAAAGGTCGTCTTTCCAGAGTTGGGTTTATACTTTACTTGAAATATTCTCTCCGCCCCCACTTCTTTTTTTACACATTGTGACATTCTAAGCTACAATACTTGAAAATGATTAAAGAGAACTGGAGACGAATCCCATTCCTATGTTTCCTCTTGGTTTCCTACTGCCAAGTAAAAGCCTTGCGTAGTGGCCGTCCAGCCAGTGGCTGACTGTGTCGTCGGACTGCTCCAGAGACTTTCTGTACATTTCTCAAGCTCTCTGTCAAATCTGTTGTTTCTACGGAATTTTTGATAAAATGAGGGTTAAAAAATAGTGAACAGTAGCCCACAAATTCTTCCTGGTAATCTTTTACCATAGGAAATTGCACAGGCTTCTTTGCAAACTTCTATCCATCATATCCTACATGGAAATCACAGTCATCTTACCCAAAAGAAAAAGACTTCTCTTATTCTCCATCAGTGTGAAAATAGTCTTTAAATCAAGAGTGACATTTGATCCAGTGCCAGTGTAAGTGTATAATATCTATGCCTTTCTTCAACCCAACATAAAAATGGAAAATAACATAAAATTAAAGACTCTTTTTATTATCACAGCAAGTGGGGATTTAGTCTTGTTAACATAAAATTTTTTTCATTAGCAATTTTCACACATAAGTAGAACTTTAAAGGTTGTATGGCTATGTCATGGCATAACAGAGTCTGATAAATAAACAAAACTGACCCACCCACATGTCACACTGGACATTGTATGTTAAAATTCTGGCGGTATAAATTGCCTAGAACTTTCATGCTTCTGTTTTGAAAAGAGAGAAAAAAACTTCTTTTGACATATTTATCTGTTTGCTGTAAATTAGAATTATCAGTTAAGCAAAAATATTAGCGAGGGAACCATGAGCATCATTATCTTCCAGGCGTTTCTTAGTCTTAGTTAAATATGGAAACGAAACTACGGACGCTCATTATGAGTATTTAAGTTCTTTAAAGTCCTCACATCATTTTCTTGATGTTTCAGAGAGAGGATTTAACAACAAAAAAAAGTCATTTCTTGTTTGCTTTTTAATTTGTAAAATAAAACTGTTGTTCCACACAGAATTGTTTTGTTGGAACTATTCTGGAGAGAACTTAAGCAGCTGTGTGTGACTCTGATATTCGGTGGACCCTTTCTGGAAGTTTCTTTAACCACCAGGGAGATCCCCCAGAGTAACGTCTGAAACGGTTGACCCTGCTTTCCTAAGCCTCCACGCAGCCGGCCAACAGGGCGCAGTGGCTTTCTTGGCTTTTGCTTTATTTTTCAGGATATTTCCTGGCCTCGTTGTGGTCACTTTTTCATTGTCAGCCAGCTTGTGAACTCGCGGGAACAGACATCCTCACAAACAAAATGACATTATGAAAAACAGACCCTGGATATCGGCGCGTCAGCAAAACAGATGGGGATTTGGAAAACACAAAAAGCAGGGACTTTTTTTGGGAAGATTGGCATGGATCTCCTCATGCACACAAAGTGCTGCTCCATTCCTTACCACCCGAGGCAATACAGATTCTAACTCAAGCAAGTGGCATTCTGATGTAATTACATTAAAGGAGAACATATTGCATCAATTGAGAGAAGGGATTTAATTATACGATTTTTAGAAGTTGCTTGACAGATCTCTGGGTTATTGGCAATGAATTTATATTTAAGAACCTCAGAAGCTCAGTAAATTTGAACAATCAAACCAAAATTTCTGTAAGATTTGTTTTATGTAATATTAAGTATTTATTTTGAATACAATCCTTTGTCTAATTCACCCAGTTCAAAATAATGATTGGCTAAAGACTTGTAAAGATTTTTTTCCTAACATTGAGATCTAACATTTATTTAGAATTTACAATGGATTAGGCACTATATTAAAATCTACATTACCTCAGACACAATAATACCATGATGAAGGTAATTTTATTGTATCTCTCTCTCTCTCTTTTTTTTTTTAACAATGAAGAAACTGAGGAGTCGGCGGTGTGTTCTCGTTCCCATTTAGCATACGGGAGCTGGGCTGGCCCCTTGCAGTCCGTCCAGAGCCCCGCTCTCAGCCTCCTCAGCACTCCGTCCATCAGCCCTTCTGGATTCCCGTGCTTTTCTGCTTTGGTTACACACTGAATAATCTGCGGAATAAAGCAAAGCAAAAACTAGAATAACCTGTGCCTAGACCTCACCTTAGACAATTCAATCAGAATTTCTGTAATGGGGGATTTGGTCTGGGGGTTAGTAGTTTTGAACAGTTTTGTGCATTATTCTGAATTGCAGCGAGGTTTAGAATCCGTGTTTGAAACCAACAATGTTCTAGGTGATGAGATTACAAGAGGAAAATGATCAGGTTCTTTCCCTCACGTGGGAGTACCTTAGTTCCCTGTGACTGGTGTCATAAATTACCAGAAACTTGATGACTTAAAACACCAGAGAGTTACTTTCTCACAGTTCCAGAGGCCAGAGGTCCAAAATCAAGCTTACTGCAGGGCCGTGCTCGCTCTAGAGGTCCCAGGGGAGAATCCATTTCAGGTCTCTTCTAGTTTCTGGTGGCTGCCAACATGTCTAGGTTTGTGTCCACACACGTGATCGCGTTAGGGCCTGTTTGGGTCATCGAGATCATCTCCCATGTCAAAATGCTAATCAGTCTGTAAAGATTCTTTTTCCAAATAAGGTAACATTTAAAAATTCCAGGGATTAAGACCTGACATCTTTGGGTGGCCATTATTCATCCTTCAATAAGGAGTCAAACAACTGAAGATAGAATTTAAATACAAATTTTAAAAATGCTATGAAAAAGAGAGACCTTTAGAATAGATCCAGAGAAATTATGCAGCTAAAGGAAAGCCAGCACGTAAAGTTTTTAAAACCATTCGTGTGATAGTCTCTGTCTCTCTCTCTCTCTTTTTTTTTTTACAAAGATCTGTGAAAACATATGCAAAGTTCTCTTTCTTTTTTTTTTTAATTTATTTTCAGCATAACAGTATTCATTGTTTTTGCACCACACCCAGTGCTCCATGCAATCCGTGCCCTCTCTAATACCCACCACCTGGCACCCCGACCTCCCAACCCCGCCCCTTCAAACCCCTCAGATTGTTTTTCAGAGTCCATAGTCTCTCATGGTTCACCTCCCCTTCCAATTTCCCTCAACTCCCTTCTCCTCTCTAACTCCCCATGTCCTCCATGATATTTGTTATGCTCCACAAATAAGTGAAACCGTATGATAATACACTCTCTCTGCTTGACTTATACAGCCTACTCTGTAGTTTAAAGGCTATTCTTTAAGTGACCATCACTTTCCAGAGTTAACTTTATATTTACCCTTTTTAAAATGTTTTAAAGATTATTTTAGAGAAGGAGAGCGTGCTGGGAGGGGTAATGGGGGACAAGCAGTGAATGTCGAGCACACTCTCACTGCGCGTGGGGCCCGATGCTGGGCTCTCACAACCTTGAGATCACGACCTGAGCTGGAACCAAGAGTTGGGAGCTTAACCAACTGAGCCACCCAGGCACCCCTAGATTTAACTTTTGTGGTCATATTTTGAATCTTTCCAAAAATCTTGATTTTCAGAAAATAGCGTTACACTTGGAATTTGAAATTTCTACTGTGAGTGTGATATTAGTGGAAACAAGGTGTGGATGGGCTAACAGGAGAAAAGAAATTTGATTTATTTATAGTTACTTAAGAATTTAATAGACCGGGAAGAGAGTAAGGCTGTGTGTGTAAATACATGACATTGATCATGAAGTGTCCTTTTTCTCTTTTTCTTAGAGTTAATATTTTCAAATTTTTGATGTTTTAAACTTCCAAATAATTAACGATCCCTAGAAAGATGATAGGTATGCGATAGAATATCTAATACAGGAACTTTCTCCAGACAAAGTAATATCTGTCTTTATTGCCCCAACTCTTGTGGACACTTGCAATTGCCTAGCAATGGACAATAGATTTCTCAGCCACCAATGTGACCGACGGTGTAAAACCTTCCCCTTCTTATGAAATTCTTCTTCAGTTCAAGTGTAAAGACTGTAGGTTTTGGAAAGAAATAATATAGGTCTGCAAGTTGTCAGTCAGGCGACCTTGAACAAGTTATTTATCCTTACCCCTAGTATAGGGCTAATATTGCTTATTCACAGAACTATGAAGATTAAGTGATAAGACATACTTAAAGTTTACAACACAGAGATTACATGGATTAGGCTCTTTAAAGAGTTATTTGTCAACTGCAGAAAAGGCCTTAGCTAGGTGATTACAGGAAAGAACTTAGGAGTTGTAAAGATAGTCCTTTCTTATTGGAATTCTTAGTTATCTCACAGGAGCTTAGAGGCCTCCTAGCAGATAATCAACACAGGGGAGATAATGTTTAACCAGGCCCCAAGTAGAAAAGATCAGAGGAACAAAGTCATTGGTTCTAGAAAAGTTCACTTTATTACAAGTTTAGATTAAATTTGACTCTGTTCTACATAGAAAGCCCAAGTATGCACTCTTCCTTACTAAATTTCAGCGATGCAGATCTTTTGTTCAAATGTTCATGGTTATTTTGAACACAAATTTATGTTCTAAAGCATGAGTTAGGATCTAAATTTAGTCACAGATCATGGACATAAAGAATATAACATGCTTTTAATTTTATCATTCATGTCATCCAAAAGCACTCACTGTAGCAAATTTAATTTTACTTTTCAAGTAAGTAGATTTGATCAGCAAAGTCAAATGATCTTGGAAACGTTAACTTCAAAAACATACAATTGAACTTTAGCCTGTGCTCCACGCATTTTGTTTTCTGAGAATTACTAAACAAAATCTTTAGGAAAAATTAAGTAGATTCAATTCACCAAATACTGCATCTAGACTCCCCTTCAATTTACACAAGGTTATCCTTGTGTATATCCTTATGGGAAAATGATAATATTTTGACATATTTTATTTCAAGACTTAGTAGTTTCAAAACTTTATTCTGTACTAACATCTTGAATGTCTTGAGCATAGAGAAGAAAACTGAATGTCCTACGGGGGGAGATATTTAGATATCTAAAGTGCAATCTTATTGTTGAATAAATGGATTTAGGTATTGCTTCAAAACCAACAATGTATAGATTTATAGAAGTAAAAGCACCAGGTTTTCTCTAGAGAGAAAGAGGTAGAAGAGGTAGGATCTCAAACCTCAGTTCTTATATAGAATGTATTTTAGTAGTCTTTAAAGTATAGGGTAAAGTTGAAGGATAAAGTATATGAAAGGAATAGGAATAGGTATTTAAAGGAGTAAAGGTCTGTAAATCACCTCTTTGGTATTATAAAATCTGGTTTAGTGACTTTAACAGATGAGATTTTTATATGACCCAAATGTAAACAAAAAGTTATACATAATTTAAAAACAGACATCAGTATACTCTTTCTGTTTCCCATCCAAAATGAGTGTAGTGTGTTTTTGCTATTAAAAACTTGACCCAACTTTTTCATGGCTAAATGATAATTTTCTCAGGGTTATTCTCTTAGAACATGTTAAAATAGTGTTTTAAATGCTCCTATGGTACTTGCTGAATGATATTTGAGACAGAGGCAGATACTCCTTGCTTTTGATCTCAAGCAGGCAAGGTTAATTCATCCATAGCTGTAAAACTTACCCTGAGAGATGTTCAGGTTTTATGGCGTTAAGTTATTTTCACAAATGATTGTCTCACATTTGTGCAATCACATATGATTGCAAGTTATATTTCATGATTTTCTTTTCATCAGTCCTACATATAATCTAATAGGAAATCTAGACACTAATTTTTTGTCCCTCCATTTTATCATTACATTCAAAAGGTTTAATTTTTTTAAATTCCAGTATAGTTTGTAGTGTTAACAGTGTTCTGTAAGTTTCAGTGGTACAATATAGTGATTTGAGAATTCTATGCATTACTCAGAGCTCTTCAAGGTAAGTGCACTCTTAATCCCCGTGCCCAACTCACCTCTCCTCTGGTAACCATCACTTTGTTTTTCATAGTTAGAAATTTGTTTTTTTTGTTGGTCTCTTTTTTTCTTTGTCCATTTGTTCTGTTTCTTAAATTCCACAAATGGGTGAAACCATATGGTATTTGTCTTTCTCTGACTGACTTATTTCACTTAGCATTATATTCTCTAGATCCGTTCAAAGGATAATTCTATAAAAGTTAGAAACAAGGCTTTCTTACAAATACCAAGTCAGCACATACTAAACATTTATTTAAGTCATTAATGAGGGAATCAGTTAGAAGGTACAATGCTAGTTCAAGGAGCACTTAGGAAACAGAGATTGATATAGAAAGATAGTGATTGATAAAGAAATAGATATTGTTAAGAAAGACAAGTTGAAGTAGATTTGTCAAGTTAGAGATAAAACAACTTAATTTCTGCAGGGTGATACATTACAACCTTTGGGATTGCCTTTCTTCTAGAAAGATATTATTTACGACTCTAGTTTTCCAAAACTGCAAGTGAGCATGTAACTTCACAAATTCTTGGCTTTAATCAGTAGTAAAAAGCAAAGCAAACAAAGGTACATAGTCTAGGAAATTAAATTATTTTTGGGTGATCCTGTTAAACAGTGTTCTAGTATGACACTGAAATTATATGCAAATATTCTATTTCTTTAGTAGCTGTTTTGGATAATTTTTCTTAAGAGTTTGCTCTTGTGGTTATAAATAATCCCCAAAGAATATTTGTCACAAAAAAAGGCTAGTCTTCTTGTGTTACAGTGTGATCGATTAATATAGGTCAGTAAAAGTCATTAATTAAACATATAAGCTTCTTTATAGGCAGTGAGTGTAGAGACAGTTAGTTTTGAGCAACTGTTATTGTCAGAGAATTAACTTCTTTCTAGAGACTGAGTAAGGATAACATTAAAGTAGTAAGAAACCAAAATAAATTGCATTGGATGCGATATGACCACAAATTCTTTTTTTGTTTTTTTTCATCCAGTCTTATTTCCCCCTTTTAAGTGTGGGCTGGTCTTGTGACTTTGAGCCAAGAGAGTTCGGCCCACGTGGGCAGCTGGGAGTCTTTTACCGCCTCATCGCTTCGGAATCACTTCTAACACGTCTGTTTCAGTAAATATTGGCTGCATTAAAAACCAAGACCCTGAAATTTGTCTTACACTGTCCAGTTGACAAATGAATTATCAAGGCATAATTTTTACAGGAAGAAGATTATAGGTTTTACATCTACCCTGCGGAGTTTCCTAAATACACTTGAGCGAGAGGTTTATCTCTATCCTCCTGTCTTTCTGTCTCAGTTCAGAATTCTTGGGCTTGGCAGCAACAGCCCATATTGAGTTCTTTACTAGTGCTGTCACATTATCTTTTAGTACCTTCCTTAATTCTATTCTCACCCTTTGAAGTCTCTGCCAAGACCTGACGGGTAATGAGACAATCAGGTGCCCTGATCTTTGTCTAGCTCTTACCCGTGTAGGAGGAGGCACAGAGTAATGATCATGGGGTTTGGAGTCAGACTTAGAAATGTGATGTGAGTCATCGTAGCACCCTGCAGCGAATCATGTGACTTTAGACCAATTATTTTATTTCTTAAGCCTCCACTTTCTCATATGTTTGTTGGGGAGCATAATTCTACCTAGTAAGGTAATTGTGAGAGTGAAAATAAATTAAGTACACATAGTTCCTATTATTTACTAAAGGATTAAGTAATTGTAGCTATTGTGAGGAGCAGCTTCCCCCCCCCCCCCCGCCCCCCGAAATGTTGTATTACCTTTCACTAGATACCATCCAAAGAAGTTGAGGAGTTTAATGTTGAGAGATGGTGGCATCCTGGGTTAGGTGCCTTCTTCCTGGATAGCTGGCTATCCCAACCTTGTCCTCCAAGGACAGACGCCATTGCTTGGGAAGAAGAAACTTTGAGACATAAATAATGAGTTTTTCCATTATGGTTGACTAACCCTAGGAAATTAAATTATGCAAATATTCTATTTCTTTAGTAGCTGTTTTGGATAATTTTTCTTAAGAGTTTGCTCTTGTGGTTATAAATAATCCCCAAAGAATATTTGTCACAAAAAAGGCTAGTCTTCTTGTGTTACAGTGTGATCGATTAATATAGGTCAGTAAAAGTCATTAATTAAACATATAAGCTTCTTTATAGGCAGTGAGTATAGCCAAATAATCAGAAGAAGTTACAATTTACAAAGAATAGCTGCAATTTTTGAATCTGCAATAATTATAAAATTTGGAATATGTATGGTAGATAGTTTACAGTAATTTATAATTACAGTGTATATGATATAAAAACTTGACTAGAACTTCTTGATGTAATTTTCTTTTGAGTCCTTAGCCCTCAAAGAATCTGTTAACTCCTGTGATCGTTTCCATGTCGAGAACAGTGGTGGATGCACTGTGTTTAGAGCGTATTTATTGAATCTTCCCTATCCTAGCAAATTGTCTGCTTTCTAGGTTCTTCAAAAATGTAATCTGAACAGGCCATGCTGAGTATGTGAAGGTAAAATGCTGCATCGGGAGGTCCAAAGCGTGTGGAATTAGTGAGTAGAAGAACGGAACAATTTTTTTTTTTTCTTTTGACTCCCGTGAAAATTTAACTATAAAAGTGTTTTTTTCTAATTCCTGTTGGTGTAGAGAAATGCAACTAATTTCTGTGCATTGATTTTATATCCTGACACTTTACTGAATTCCTGTATAAGTTCTAGCAGTTTTGGAGTGGAATCTTTTGGGTTTTCCACATATAATTCCTGAAGTTTGTATTATTTGAAAATGAAAATCCTAGAATGTATTTCAGGTAATTTGGTTCATCTAGATTCAGCTCAAGACTATGCTATCATATCACTCCTTTAGTTACAGATTAGCTTGTAATTGATAGAGATCTATATCCGTAATTGGGTTTCCTTTCATCAAAGTCAGCTTCTGCCGATTTTCAGCTGACAAGTTCATCTATTACAATATTCTAGAGCTAAGAACTTAATTTTGAGTTTTATTTGTTTATTTATTCCTTTAAAAAATAAATTTCAGAGCATAGATCAACAGCACATTTGAGGCACTTTGTTATTGGAATATATTTACTTCTCTTTAAAGTTTCTGAGGCTCTTTCGTTTTCCTCGTTTTTATTTGTGGCATTACACTTCTGTTTTAGTGAAGTAAGAGATTCTAATTAGTGTTAGAGTCAATGTGGCCAATGCTGATGCTGAGTTCAAACTCCTCTTCTCAGTTTGGGGGACTGTGTTATTCTGGAAATCACTTTAACTCATTCCCTCTGTTTGGTTTAGGAACAGCCTGACATTGTTTTAAAGAACATAGCTTTAAAGTACTCATATTTTCCATGAAACTCCATTTGCTCCATTTAAGAGTCAGCTGTTTCTATCTTTGTTTCAGCTGTCCTTGTCCTCCCTGTGGTGGCAGGAATCACCTTTCAAAGGTCACACAGAGCCAGTGAAAAAGCCATTCACTCAGTGCCAGTGGTGTTCGGGGTCCTCTGTGGCTAAGCCACCATTACTCAGTGCCCTGTTCTTAAAATCCATTCACTAAAAGCACAACAAAGGGGGTGGGGGAGCAATTTCCTTTTTGGCTTTAGCTGAATACACTGTAACTCCTTGGTTTCTATATACCTGAAAGATATTTTAAGAGGTCAGCTGAACTGACCAACCAACCCACAATCTTCATACATTCGCAGCATTTGTAGCTTATCCTTGGTCATTGCTTACAGTTTAAAAATTCTCTTTAAATGTTCAAATTTTGCTTCAGTGGTTTTTAGTAAAGATATTACTAGTCTAGTTTTCTGATACCTAAAAGCTGGTCACAACAAAAATGAAACTATGTAAGGTTGTTTCCACAATTAAGCCAAAATAAAAGAAGAGGAAGGCCACTCAGTAGAAGATTGAGGTGTGTCTTAGGGGAGTTTTAGTGTCTTCCTCATTTCCACTAGCAATCCACCCCTCCACACACACATGCACACACACATATGCATACAGAGGTGACTCTTTCAATAAGGACAAGTGACTTTTTCTTATATTTTGTAAAAAATTATGCACATGCAGCATAACTAGTCTCCTAATCTCATCCCCTTCCTAATAGGCCTCTTCCATATCAAACTTAGAGCCAACGTCACCGTCACCAGTTTCCTTGTATGTGTTTTGAAGATGCTGAACTAGCTGATATCTGATTTCTTACACTTTACATTTCTATACTAAATGTCTTTATTCAGTGGTAGAACCATATGAATAATGAGATTGAAGGGAGTTAAAAAGTAAACTACAATTTGGTGCAAAGCGCATGCATTTTAGTAGGAAGTTTAGAATGATATCATTTCCACGGTTTCCCTTCATGGACGCTGGCCGTGGTCTGCTCCTAGATGCTGAACACAAACTTGTCAATGACCATAATGTAAGAAACATAGAAAACACACTCCTTTAAGAATATCACTCTCTGGGCGCCTGGGTGGCTCAGTGGGTTAAGCCGCTGCCTTCGGCTCAGGTCATGATCTCAGGGTCCTGGGATCGAGTCCCGTATCAGGCTCTCTGCTCAGCAGGGAGCCTGCTTCCCTCTCTCTCTCTGCCTGCCTCTCCGACTACTTGTGGTTTCTCTCTGTCAAATAAATAAATAAAATCTTTAAAAAAAAAAAAAAAAAAAAAAAAAAAAAAAAAAAAAGAATATCACTCTCTACTGGAGGAAAAAGGCCAAATACAAGCGCTACATGGACTTACGAGGCGGCAGGCGATGGGGCTGTAACTGTGTAATAAAACATAGTTCCTGTTACATAAGCGAGAATACATACATGTTGAATCACCTAATGTTTTATCTTGTTTGTTAAATTTTCTGATACATAGTTGACATAAAGTTTTATATTCGTTTCAGGTGTACAGCATAATGACTCTGCATGTCTGTACATATCGGGAAAAGATCACCTCACATAGGTACAAATTTTTTCTTGTGATGAGAACTTTTGTGAGCTACTATATTAGAAACTTACAAATATATAATATAGTATTATTAATTACACTCACCATGTCCTACATTATATCCCCAGGATTTATTTATTTTATACCTGGAATTACCTACCATTTTTGAAGATGTATAGCTTGATTATTCTTTCTGTGTTCCTTTAACAGAAACATGACATCAATGCCCAGATTACACCAGAATGCTGAATTTCTTGGCTTTCTTTTATTTGGCGTGTCCATCCAGTTATCTGTTGAACTTGCCCACTTCTCGCCATCACTACTCCACTACCGTAGTTGAGAACACTGTATTTCTCTCCTAAGTTATAGCAATGGCTTAGCTCAGGTGGACTCTGTTCCTTTTGTACTGTCCTATAATTTGCCTTCCAAATTTCATTTATACTGAAGTGTTTTTCAGTTTCTAACATTTCCCATAGTTTCTTTGTTGTTCTTCTGGTGAGATATAACTTATTTCTGGTAATTTTTTGAACCCCACAATCTGGGTTAATATCTTTCTTCCTACATACTTGTACAGAATATTGGATTATCTCCATTGTTACATTTACCATATTTTAATTGTCTGATAATTTATTTATATCAACGACTAGACCATAGACCATAAGCTTTGAGAGCTGAGAATCTGTTTTGTTCAGATTGTATGTTCATCTCATATGATGCCTGTTATGTCACAGGCCTTCAATAATCATTTGCTGAATTATTAAAAATTAATTATTAATTAGGTCAAAAGTTGGCAAGCTGTGGGTTGTGAGCCGGTCATCTGTTTTTGTAAGTTTTCATTGGAAAATACCCGTGGCCATTAGTTTGTGTATTGCCTACGGATTTTTTGTACTACAATGGCAGAGATGAGCTATTGGAACAGACATTCTATAGCCTGTGAAGTTTAAAATAATTACTGTGTCATCCTTTGGTGAAATATTTGGTGACTGTTGATGTAGGGCTATGCAGGCTTTTTATTCTTGAGTGAGCTTTGGTGATTTGCATCTTTTAAGGGATTTGCCCTTTAATCCAAATTCTCAAATTAATTCATATAAAGCTCTTTGGGATATTCCTGAATTACCCTTTTTAATGTATGAGGGTCTATAGTAATGCTCCCTTTTTATCTTGATATTTATGATTTATATCTTCTCTTTTTTCTTCACTAATTTGGCTAGATGTTTATCAAATGTTTTACTCTTGTCAAATTAACCAGATATTCCTTTTGTTTTCTTTACTATTTCTACTGTCTCTCTTATCTTTACTCTTTCATCTTTTCTGCTTCCTTAGGGTATAAGTTGCTCTTGTGCTTATAGTTTTTAAACGATGTTTATCTTATTTGAAGTTCTTGAATTCTTTGATCCATGGTTTTTTTTTTTCATTAATTTTTGAAAATTCTCAGATTCTGTTTTTCTTTTTTTTTTTCCCTGTTATGTTCTCTTTTTTCATCCTAGGCTACTAATTGTACATATGATAGACTGTAAGACAGCACACAGTTCTTAAATGCTCTGTTCTTTCTTTCTTTCTTTATTTTTTTGCCTACAGTTTTTTCTCTTTGTGGTTCTTTGTGTTCTATTATATGCTATTAACATTTGAATGAGTAAATTCTGAATAAAGTGGATTGCTATTCATAATGAGGATGGGTCTCTTACAATCCTTGGAAGTCTTTTTTTTTAAAGATTTTATTTATTTATTAGACAGACAGAGATCACAAGTAGGCAGAGAGGCAGGCAGGGAGAGAGGGGGGAAGCAGGCTCCCCGCGGAGCAGAGAGCCTGATGTGGGGCTCGATCCCAGGACCCTGAGATCATGACCCGAGCCGAAGGCAGAGGCTTCAACCTACTGAGCCATCCAGGTGCCCTCAATCATTGGAAGTCTTAAGAGAAAGAAGACTGTAATCTTTCAGTGAAGAGGGGATACTGCTTCTAGACTACCTTGAAACTAGAGCTGCAAGATCAATTCTTCCCTGAGTCTCCAACTTGCCAGCCTGCTGGACAGACTCAGAACTTGCTGACCCTGACAAGTACATGAGATAATTCCATGAAATCTCTGTCTCTGATACATGTGGGGTGTTAGGAGGTACATGTGCACGTGGCTGTGTGTGCATGTATCTCCTAATGGCTCTTTTTCACTGGAGAACAATGATGCAATACGTCCAGCCCACCACCCGGTCACCAAGGCGAAGTCACAAGTTTCAGGTGTTTGTGATGGTTGCAGCTCATTTCTAGAACCAATTTCTTTTATTTATAAGTTGTTATGTTAACAAACCACCTTAAACTTTAAGAGGTTAGAACAATACCAATGTTTTTTTATTTTTCTTTGCTTTTTTTCCTTATGATTCTGTGTGTCAAGAATTTGGGCCAGGCATAATCTCTGTTCCAGGATGTCTGGAACCTCAGGTAGGATGGCTCAAGTGGCTGGAAGATGTGAATAGGCCCATATGTCTATGGCCTCCCTCTGAGTGTTAGCTGAGTTTTTTGGTTCTCCTCTATATGGTCTCCCAATCTCCTGAACTTGAACTTCTCCACAGCATAATGGTTTTAGGGTCCCAAGAAGGTTTTGATTTACAAGTACTTATCAAGACTCTGCTTTCATAGTATGTACTGTACTGGTCTGCTAGGGCTGATAAAGCAAAGTGCCACAGATTGGGTAGCTTAAATAAGAGAAATATATTTTTCACTTTTCTCTGGAGACTGGATATTAAAAATCAAAGTACCAAGACAGCATGGTGCTGGCACAAAACAGACATATAGACCAGTGGAACGGAGTAGAGAACCCAGATGTGGACCCACAACTCTATGGTCAAATAATCTTCAACAAAGCAAGAAAAAATATACAGTGGAAAAAAAAAGCCTCTTCAATAAATGGTGCTGGGAAAATTGGACAGCTATGTATAGACGAATGAAACTTGACCATTCTCTTACACCGTACACAAAGATAAACTCAAAATGGATAAAAGACCTCCATGTGAGACAGGAATCCATCAGAATCCTAGAGGAGAACATAGGCAATAACCACTTCAGTATCAGCCACAGCAACTTCTTTCAAGATATATCTCCAAAGGCAAAGGAAGCATAAGTGAAAATGAACTTCTGGGACTTCATCAAGACCAAAAGCTTCTGCACAGCAAAGGAAACAGTCAACAAAACGAAGAGGCAACCCATGGAATGGGAGAAGATATTTGCAAATGACACTGCAGACAAAGGGTTGATATCCAGGATCTATAAAGAATTCCTCAAACTCAACACACACAAAAGACTATCACGTCAAAAAATGGTCAGAAGATATGAACAGACACTTCTCCAATGAAGACATACAAATGGCTATCAGACACATGAACAAATGTCCATCATCATTAGCCATCATGGAGATGCAAATTAAAACCACTTTGATATATCACCTTACACCAGTTAGAATGGCCAAAATTAGCAAGACAGGAAACAACGTGTGTTGGAGAGGATGTGGAGAAAGGGGAGACCTCTTACACTGTTGGTGGGAATGCACATTGGTGCAGCCACTTTGAAAAACAGTGTGGAGATTCCTTAAGACATTAAATATAGAGCTAAGCTATGACCCTGCAATTGCACTGCTAGGTATTTACCCCAAAGACACAGATGTAATGAAAAGAAGCCATCTGTACCCCAATGTTCATAGCAGCAATGGCCAAAGTTGCCAAACTGTGAGAAGAGCCAAGATGTCCTTCAACAACAGACAAATGGATAAGGAAGATGTGGTCCACATACAGTATGGAGTATGATGCCTCCATCAGAAAGGACGAATACCCAATTTTTGTAGCAACATGGACGGGACTGGAGGAGATGATGCTGAGTGAAACAAGTCAAGCAGAGAGAGTCAATTATCATATGGTTTCACTTATTTGTGGAGCATAAGGAATACCATGGAGGACATGGGGAGATGGAGAGGAGAAGGGAGTTGGGGGAAACCAGAGGGGGAGATGAACCATGAGAGACTGTGGACTCTGAGAAACAAACTGAGGGTTTTGGAGAGGAGCGGATGCGGGTTGGGTGAACGTGGTGGTGGGTACTGTGGAGGGCTCGTATTGCATGGAGCACTGGGTGTGGTGCATAAACAATGAATTCTGGAACACTGAAAACAAATAAAATAAAATGGAAAAAAAAAGCAAAGAACCTGCAGGGCTGGTTTCTCACAAGAGTGCTCTCCTTGGATTCCTACTGTGTCCTTATGTGGCACTTTCTCTGCAAACACGCACACCTGCTGTCTCTTCCTCTTTTATAAAGACAGCAGTCGCGTTGGATTGAGGTCCGGCCTTTATGAACTTACTTAATTTCAATGACCTCTTCAGAGGCCCTCTCTCCATATACAATTACACTGGGGTTTGGAGCTTCAACCTATGAATTTTGGAAAGACAAAGTTTAATCTGTAGCACCTGCTAATGTCTCATTGGGCAAAGCAAAATATATGGCCAAGCCCAGAGTCAACTTGGGGAAGTACTACACCAGCAGGAGCACTGCAGGTCAGAGTTGATAGAGGTGTTTATACAAGATGTGTTTATAACTCAGAGATATAGATACTGTCTGATAATCTTTTAAGTTCCCTTTTTACATAGTTTTTTTTTTTTAAGATTTTATTTATTTATTTGACAGAGAGAGATCACAAGTAGGTAGAGAGGCAGGCAGAGAGAGAGAGAGAGGGAAGCAGGCTCCCTGCTGAGCAGAGAGCCCGATGCGGGACTCGATCCCAGGACCCTGAGATCATGACCAGAGCTGAAGGCAGCGGCTTAACCCACTGAGCCACCCAGGTGCCCCCCTTTTTACATAGTTGCTCTGGTGGTCTTTGTCGATAACAAAAGTCAGCATGGTATAAGTTACTTAACGTTTTAACTACTTTTCAAGGTAATATTAATCTTCTACTCAGAACTCAAACTTGGTTTATCAAGCAGTTTATATAGGGAGGGGAGAAATGAGGTGGTTCATAGATATTTAAGGCCAAGGTAAAGTTGTGTTGTTGTCATTACAATATTATAGAGATGGAATAAGTGAGGCTTTATATTTTAGTAAAAGAAATTATCCTAAATTATTTAATTTAATTTTATTTTGGGGGATTTCAGCATGCCTTATCAGCGTGCTAGCCAACAACTACCAGGAACGCATCTGCATCTGAGCCACTTGGGTTATTACTCATCGCAGTGCGAGAGATGCACACCATGAAGGACTACAGGGTACCTTGGAAATAGGGTGCTAGAATGGACTTTTTATAGGGTTTGAGCATTGGTTGGGTGATTTGGGGAGGAGTGCAAGGAATTAGGAGTTTGCTATATATTGACTGTTACTGGACATGGGAGGCAATTCGATGACTGAGCTCTAAATAAATCTTATCTTTAGGGAGGATCGTGAAGAGGAAGAGTAAAGCAGTGATTGTTAAAGCACGCATCTAGGCTGGGAACGGGGAATGTCTAGAATTTTGTGCTTGGAGAGTGTTCATGTTTTATCTGTGTTCCAGCAAGGTTGAGTGGCCCTGTTTTTGCCTGGCTCTGTCGTGATTACAGGGTCCAGGTCTGATCCTGATGTTCTGTGAGATCACGGTCACCAGCAGAGTCGCGAGGCCCGGCTGTCAGCTCCTGGATGTCCAGGGCTGCATTTTCTTTTTAGTTCGTGTCTTTTCCCTTTACCTTAGTTGGGCCTATGCTGCTTGATACAACCTCCTGTTTGGGTATGTTCAAAGTAAATATGTTTCACACGACAAATACTAAGCTCTTCAGAGTTTCGCCGTATTCATTCTAAATTTTATTCTCTTAATTTCCTGGCTTGGACACAGAGTGAGCTTCCCGGGAGATACAGAGGAAAGCCCTGGGCCCTCCTCTCTCCTCACTCTGTAAGGACCCACGCGTGTGTCCTCAGGTTTTCAGAGTCCAAACTCTGCCTGGGAAGCACCACCCTCAGCCGGTCCGTTGGAACCGAGTGCTTCGAGCCTTTCCTCCTAATCACCCATCAGGATACACTTGCTCTGTCTCATTTCCTCAGTTCCCACAGCTGCATTAAAAATTTGGCTAACAAATCCTTGATGATGTTTTATTACTTTTGTACACTTCATGGCAAATCCTTTTTTATTGTGACTTCCTGGAAATAATTCTTGGCTTCAAATACTAATGGTTTCTGGACTAGACATGCAAAAGTTATCTGGGGCCCGGAGAGCACGTCCCCCGCCTCACCTTTCCCAAACAAAGTTGGTGGCTTTCTACCCTGTTGGTCCTGTTATAAACTATTTCTCTTATGAAGTGCGAGTGGTAGATTTTGCTTATTAATGTGCTGCCAGGCTTGGGGATGTATAACCCCTGGCTGTGTCATTCTGGGACGAGTGGAAAGGACACTCTGTACTTTGGAATGGTAGTTTCTGATAGAGGTTAGAAGAAAGAATGGGCTGGTCCTCTCCAAAGCCAACCTTTGATGTATTTGAGATACAAGATTACTCTAGGGGCTGTTGTATTGTCATGGGATGGCCATACACTTACTTATTTCAACAGACGGCTATTAGTATTCTCTGTAACAAAAATCTGATCTCTCTAATCAAAAAGTAAGTGTTCTGTGAAGAGGATTCAGAGAATCGAATCACAGTCTGTGTGGGTGACTAATGATTTTGACCAGTATGTCTTAGCATCAGCGAGGATTTCATACTTGTCCTGAGTACCATATGTTGCCTTTGTAACTGTTAGATTTGTTTTCAGGGATGAAAAATTTAAAGAGTCTTATTACTGAGTAACGTATTTAGCACGTGTGCTAGAATGATTTCCAGTGGTGTTGGAAGTTCTCTTTTTACAACACTGCAGAAAAGGCTGTCGGCCACTGTGAGGTGGATCCCGTCACTTGGAATGTCGGCCCTACGCAGGGTGAGGGGTAGGTAGGGAACTGTCAGAGGATATATGAAAACATTCATGTAATCCTGCCATTCCTGCAAAAGAAAGATACCTATATCATGGCTTTTTATAAAGAAACTTCCAGTAAATAAAAACAAAAACTATAGCACACACAAAAATAACTTTCAAATATTTGTTTTATCATTAACTAATACAGTAAATCTGGACAATGCAGTAATTTTTGGCAATTTACTTAAGAGTGAGGAAATATAAACTTTATAATACATTGAAAATGAAGCTCAGAACTAAACTTCTAGAAAAGTGTATGGTGTCATTTGAAGATACGGCCCAAACACCAGGTGTCCTTGTATTTTTACTGACTTCAGCACTATCAGTGTTACCAAGAAAAATCTGTTAATAAGCTTGTCTTTATAAATAAATTAATTCAAGGAAAGCTAATTCTTATGAGTTGAATTTTGCCCTTCCATAATTGGTATGTTGACGTTCTCACCCCTAATCCCTCAGAATGTGACCTTACTTGAAAATAGGGTCTTTGCCAACATGATTAGTTAAGATGAAGTCTTATTGGAGTAGGGTGGGCCCCTAATAAAAGGGGTCCCCTTCATAAAAGGGGAGCTTGGACACACACACACATGCACACGCAAGCACACACACGCACACACAGAGAATACCACATTAAATAATAACTTGCCTTTTCCATCCTCCTAGTCCATGGAAACTTCTACCTTCTGTCTTACGAATTCTAGGTACCTCATAAGTTAGGAATCATAAAATGTTTGTTCTTCTGTGTCTGGCGTATTTCATTAAGCATAATGTTAGGTGATCCATTCATGTCATGGTATATAATACAGTCTACAGTTTAACATGTTATAGCTAAATAATATTCCATTATACATATGTACCACATTTTATTTATCCGCTTTATTTACCCATTTATCCCATGATAGACACTTGGACTTTTCTCATCTTTTGGCTGTTGTGAATAACGCATGAACATTGGCATATAAATATCTTTTCTAATCCCTGCTCTCAGTTCTTTTGGAGATATACCTAAAAATGGAATTGGTGGTTCATCTGGACGTTCTATGAATGACCCTTCGGAAAACCACCAAACTGTTTTCCGTGGAAGCTACACCGTTTTACATTCCCACCAGAAAAGTTGGAGACTTTCAGTTTCTCCACATCCTTGCTAATACGTGTTATATTCTATTCGTTTTTAGTCATCTTAGCAAGTGTTAGGTGATATTTCATTGTGATGTTGATTTGCATTTCCCTAATGAGTAACGATGTTGAGTATCTTTTCATGTGATTATTGGCCATTTGTTTATTTTCTTTGCAAAAATGTCTATTTCAGCCCCTTGCCCATTTTTAAATTGGGCTGTTTGGTTGTTGTTGTTGTTGCCGAATTTGGGGAGTTCTTTATATATTCTGGATCTTAATCACTTATTAGGCATAAGATTTCCAAATACTTTTCTTGTAGGTTTTTTTTTTTTTCACTTCTTTGATAATATTCCTGATGCACACATGTTCTTAATTTTTATGAAATAGTTTATGCGTGTTTTCTTTTATGACGTGCTTTTGGGTGTCATGTCCATGCCATCCTTACCAAACCCGGTGTCATGAAGATTTTTCACAAGGTTCTCTTCTAAGAAAATTTTAGCTCCTAAAATTAGGTCTTTGGTGCATCTTGAGTTAATTTTTACACTTAGTGTAAAGTAAAGATCCAGCTTCATTCTTTGCATGTGCATATGCAGTTTTCCCAGGATGATTTATAGAAAAGACTGTCTTTTCCCCCATTTAAACGGCCACCTCACCCTTGTAAAATTCAATTGATTTGATGTGAGAGTTTATTCCTGGTCTCTCTACTCTATTACACCCATTTGTATGTCTCCCCTGTGCCAGTGCCATACTGTTCTAATTACCTTAGCTTTGGAGAAAGTTTTGAAGTGAGGAAATACAATCCTCCAACTTTGTTTTTCTTAATCTAGATTGTTTTGCCTTTTTTCGGACCCCTTGTAATTCCATAAGAACTTGAGTATTGGTCTTTCCAGTTCCACGAAAAGGCTGTTGGGATTTTGAGGGAGATTGTAGCAAATTTGAGAAGTACCCTTTTGCCACCTTTCAGACAATTTTGCCTTCTCTTACCACCACGAATAACCACAATTCGGGCTTCTAATGTGAGATCTTCGTTCTGCACGTATTAGCCATAATTTTGTCACAAAAAAATGAAGGCTTGATTTAAAAATATATATATATTTGAAGTTACTAGAAACAAACTTTCTTTGTGGAATATTTTGGCAGCAGTTTAGCCACAGATTTTCCAGATTTTTATTTAATTTTTATAACTCAAGAATTTATGAGTTCAAATATAGTTTATATTTATCTTAAAATGATATCAAACTTACAGAAAAGTTACATGGATGGTATAAAATATTTTTTTTCCTGATCTGTTTGAGAGTAATATTCCAACACAATGATCTATTACCCAGGAATATTTGGTATGTAATTTCTATGAAAAAAATACATTTTCCTACATAACCACAATCCAACCATCAAAATCAGGAAACAAGTAAGAGTACACTGACACATTATTACCATCAAATGCTCAGACTCAATTAAACGTTCACCAGATGACCTAATAATGTCCCTTGCAGTGAAACCATCTGTTAAAGGGTTTCATGTTTCCATAGTGGGTGTGTCTCTCCAGTCACCTTAAATCTAGCACCGTTCTTTAGTGTTTCCTTGACTTCATGACCATGTAGTTTTTGAAAATTCAAGCCATTTGTTTGGTAGAATGTTCTGCACTTCGGCTTAGCGGATAGTTTCTCCTTATATACTCAGGGCGTGTATTTTTGTCAGGAGTATCCCACACGTGAGGGTTTCTTCTTTTTCTGCTCAGGCGGGACACAGTTCTGATTTGGTTCGTTAACTGATTTCATCACTTGATTAAACTGGTATTTCTCAGGTTTCCCCTGTATTTTTTTCCCTTTGTAATTTATAACTACTTTATATGGGAGGGGCTTTGAGAACATATAAGCCTCCATTCCTGATAACGTTTTCCTGTTTTAGTGTCCACTGACGCTTCCTAGCCAAGTTAATTATGACGCTTGTTCCTGATGATTTTTAAATCTTCCATTCCTTCTGCATTTATTGATTGACACTGTTTTGTTAAAAAAACAATAATAATAATAATAATAAGTTTTATTTTTTCACTTTAATTAAATTTAATTAAATTAATTAAAGTAGGGAGTCATGGATTTATCTTTTATTTAATGAAGTGTATGACCTTTGAGTGCCACTGTTAACTTTGGTATTCAAGCGTTCTTGGATCTGACCGGTCGAGCCCCCTCACACGGTTTCGGCACCCTTTGGCATGACCCCGTCTTCTTTTGAGCACTGTCCTACTGTCACCTGAAGTAAAGGCTCACTTGTGCCATCTCAGTCTCAAACCTGGAATTCACCATTTGAAAAACATTCCCTTGTGTTTGGGTTTTCTCTTTTTTTAGAAAAAAATATTTAAAAATCGAGATTAGATGTCAAGTGAGCTTGTGACTGTTGGGATATTGCTGCTCCTCAAGCCCTCTAAAAGGACACCTCAAGGAGATAATTTATATATTTTTATAAGTTCCATATGTGCGTTTGTAAGTCTGTGTACAAATGTGTATATTCAAACACATGTTACAGACAAGAGACTAACACACACACACACACACACACACACGTTTAGTTGTGTCTCCCTATCTATCATCCACCCAACACTGTGAATTCACATCAGTACGAATTCTATGCCAACACTAATACTGATTCAACATCCCAGGACTCATGCTAGTTTTTTGTTTTGTTTTGTTTTTCCTTTTCATTTTTGGAACTCTTTTCTGACAGTGGGAACCCTGGCTTCTGTTATCTCCAATATACTAACTTCTTGGGCCAGTGAGCCCTGCAGTTGTGACCAACATCTTATTCCTGTTTCGGCTACCAGCCACCAGCACCCTTTTTCCTGAGATCACGCTCTAACACCAATTCCAGGCACACCTTCGCACAAGCACCGCTTCACACTCCCCAGGCTCTGACGCTTCCTGGAGGCTGAAAATGCCCTATACTTAGAGCCCTAAGTGCCATGGACCTTTCAGCAATGATATAGGATAATTGGATAATATTTGCCAGTCTTTTCATAATGCTGACAAGAAACTTTTCAGAGAATAACTGTAATTCCATCTCAACAGGCCCTTCACTGCATTACAGTGTCTAAACTGCTTTCTTATTCCTAAGTGAAAGCTACATTCGGGAAAGTGTGGCTCTTAGAAGTAAATGACAAAGTTTTTGTTTGTTTGACAGGTTATTTTTATCTTTGGTTTTAGAAGAATTAACTGCACTGTGATCTTGTTGAGACTACCTAGGAAGCCCATTATAATTTATAAAGCAAAGTTCTCCAGGGCAAACCAGAACCAAACCAACATTTGCACCAATCTCACTGTTGGTTACCTCAAACAAACAAAAAGGAATATTATGAATAAACTTATTTAGTCCAGTAAACTGATTTTTTCATAAAATCTACTTCAGTTAACTAAAGTTTATAAAGTTACATTTTAAATAAAATTCAACATTTTCTAGGTGGATAAAAATGAAACACTTTCATGTTGATGTAAAATATTTATGCAATTTTAAACACGTACTCTGATGGATAAGTGTGTCAGATGCACTGTCACTCCACTTCTGAAATTATCTAAGGCACAAGATTAATAGTATTTTAGTCTCAAAACACAGATCCTATTTTGATAAAGATTTCATTTAAGTCATTTGGGGAAAAATAGGTTATTGAATTAGAAAATCCAGGTTTTGTTAAGAATGGAGGCATTATAAAATAATACATATGTGTATTTCATGTTGAGTTGTATATTTCTATCAATTAGACTTCTGGAAAGCTACATTTTTAGATGAGTTTCTTAGAATGCATCATTTGCATAAAATTTATTTAAAATATTGGTTGATTTTGAAAACAAATGATCAGTCACTCTTGTGAAAGGCTCATGGAAGCACTCTTCTTGTAAATGTGGTGCTGGTGAAATTTTTCTTTCATTGTAGCAGATCCGGTCCCATCTTTGTGGAGTGGAGAAGGATCGCACAAGCCCCTTGTGTTTCCTTCTGTGAGGACTTTTCTTGCTAAATCACATCAATGATATCAACCTCAATGGGAAATGTATTTGCAACTGTTTCTTCCCACACGCTTTTGGCTTTTGTGAAAGACCTATATATACTTAATATAGTCTTTTATTTTAAGTTTTCAGATATTAAATATTTGAAATTATGTATTTATTGATCAGTGATTTACATATAAGACTGATTTTCAAGTGTGAAGCATGTGCAGCTTTGACAGACTGTGTGAGCACTCAGGACGGCAGCGTTTTTCTATAATTAGTGGCATCGTTGTCCTTTTGGTTATGTGGTATGTTCAGCATCTGTGACAAACACGCTGGTAGCAGTAGCTTAAACAATTTAGAATTTATTTCTCACTCATGTGAGAGTGTGGGCGTACGGGGTCCAGATCTGGGCCTATGATTGCACGAGGTTCTCCGATGCTTCTGTCTCCTTGCTCTCCTGGCCCCTTGCGTTTTGTGAGAGGCATGCAGTACACTGGTTCCCTGGGGAAGGAGTCTCCCTGGTTTGTGGTACCTGCTGGTTATGGTAGTACTCGCTGGTTATATTTGCTGACTTTAAGCTATCAGTTGCGTAACCACTTGGAAAATACCTGAAAATTTAACAGTCAGCTCCAACACATGGGCCCAGCAGCACGAAGTGTCGCCTTCACTGCTGTGGCCATGATGCCTCACCAGCAGGACCATATTCCAGTCAGAGGAAAAGGGCCCTTCTCTTAGGAGTGTGACTTGATGGAGCCCACACCATTTCCTTTTGCGTCCTGCTAGTCAGAAGTTAATCACATGCCATACCTCCAAGACAGGCTAAGGAATGTCTTCTTTCTGTTTAGCTGATTATGAGTTGGTTCTTATAGAACAAAGGAAGAAAAGCATTGGTGACTAATAGTAAATTGCGCCACAGACGTGCATGAATAAAAGCCAGCAACATGAGTCATGGCTACGAGAATCACAATAAGGACTATGATGAAAAAAGATTACACGAGTAAGTTAATACATAGCAGCTGTTAATTTGAAGATTTTCCACTTCAATTAACAATTGAATGAGTAGGGCGCCTGGGTGGCTCAGTGGGTTAAGCTGCTGCCTTCAGCTCAGGTCATGATCTCTGGGTCCTGGGATCGAGTCCCGCATCGGGCTCTCTGCTCAGCAGGGAGCCTGCTTCCTCCTCTCTCTCTGCCTGCCTCTCTGCCTACTTGTGATCTCTCTGTAAAATAAATAAATAAAATCTTTAAAAAAAAAACAAAACAATTGAATGAGTAATAACCAAAAGTGTCTCTTTTATAACAGGCAAAGAACAATGCAGTGCTACATTAAATCAGTGAGAAGAATCTTTGAGATGTTTTCAGAAGTAAAATAGTATTTTGTGTAATTATCATTACACATTTTCACAAGGTGCCCTCATGGAGTTTTTAAAAAAGTTATCCAAAATTATATATTAGCAGGCTGGATTAAGAAAAAAGTTCAACTCAGAAGTCTTTCGCACTCTCCAGATGTTTATTGCTGAAAATATAACAACTACAGCATTTGAAAATTTTATATTCCTAAGAGTTCAGATTAGAGAATGAGTAATCTGAGAGGTGGTCTGTAAATCACAGTAGAATCACTGGGCTGGGTTGTTTATAAAGAAAAGTAAATAATGGTGTCCATGACAACTGGAGTGTCTTACACGATATTCTAGAGTTCATATTAAAAGCATATTTAAATTACACTCTTTGCACCTACAAATCAAAATACCACACTCTGCTAATCAGTGATACTCTGTGCAGCAAATTACACCACCTACTTTCTGTGCAACACCACCAAAGTTGTCTCTGTGCTTTTTCAGGTGGTAAATGTAATGAGGGTAGTTGCATCTTCTTCCCTTTGGAAACCATCACAGGATCCTCAATCACATCAGGTATTAATTTATACCTTCCAATTTTCCCCCAGGTTTATTGAGATAAAATTGACAAAAATTGTGTATATTTAAGATGTACAATGTGATGGCTTGATATACACACATACGTTGTGAAATGATTACCACACTCAAGTTAATTAACATATCCACCACCTTCCATGGTTCTCATTATTTTATTTTGTCATGGTGAGAGCACTTAAGGTCTGTTCTCTTAGCAAATGTCAATATAATACAATAAAATTAACTGTGGCCACCATGCTGTAAGTTATTTTCCAGAACGTATTCATCTTGTAAATCTATTTTAATTCCTTATTAATTCTTAAAATCCCATAAAAGGATTCTTTTTAATATCATATTTTTTCTTATTGTTGAATAAAGCAAAAATCAGAAGTAATTTTTTTCAGACATAATTTTTAACATAAAGGATTAATTCTAGAATAATTTTGTATAGATAAACCTGTTTTCTATGTGTGAATTTTCTTTATTCTTAGTTGTTCTATAATCCTTAATCTATTATTTTTCCATCTGAGTTGTCAAAGTCTTGGGTACAATTTTCCCTTCTAAAAATCATGATCATTTATCTTGCTGAAGGGACCTATTCTTTGCTTCCAAGGTCCTAAATATGTTCATATCCATTCATTCAACATATCTTCATTAAATAGCTCTTTTGTGGGTATACAAAGTCTCATAGTGAAGCAATGTTTACATTCTGTAAGCCACCAAGGATACAGTGTCCTGTCCTCAAAGAATTGGAATCCAGTAGATGAATACACACATGCTTAGAAGGAACATAAGCAAATGTAGAAACTAAAGAATGCAGGTGCTTGGCGAAGGAGCAGTCTCTGGAAGCACGTTCCTGGTGTGTGTTATGGGCGCCATGGAGAGAAAATTGCAGCAGAAGTTGCTTAATACTCAACATCGAGTTCAGTCTTTCACGAATGTGCTTCCTGTAACAAAGAAGCTGGAAATGTAAACTCCATTTCTCATAAGCCTTTGTGAGTCGGGTCCCATACAATTTACCTCTGACCAATGACATCCTTGCAGGCAAGATGTGGAAGACAACTAAAATGAAGGCCTGATTATACTGCTTCTGCTGCCAAGTTCATCATGAAACAATTAGGGTTGCCAGAGATCCTAGGATCCCGCCACTAGCCCCAGGGGTGGGTTTGTTTGGGAAACAGAGCACACGGAATCAACTTGGTTAGTCTAGCTGTCTCAGTGTGGTGCTGAGCCTGCCCACGTGGTGGTGACACTGGGTAGTAGCTATCCCCTGATTTTGGCAGGTCCTTCTGGCAGGGTCTGGAGCCAGTGGCCTTCACACCAAAACGACATTTGATGGTCTGTTTCAATTGTGCTGGTTTGAGTATCAACCTAGAGCCTGTTCCTTCAGCAGTAAGCCAGTTAGTACACTGTAACAAACCCCCTTTTACCCTTTTTTTTTTTTAAATTGACATATAACGTATTATTTGTTTCAGGGGTATGGGTCTGTGAATCATCAGTCTTACACAATTCACAGCGATATACCCTACGTATGTAGCACATAGCACATACCCTTCCCAGCGTTTCTACACAGACATGTCTCTCTAACTGATCACTGATGAAAATGTTAATACTGTAAAATCTTCTCTTTTTTAGTGGGAAAATATGATTGAGTAGAACACTCAAGACAGAATGAGTAACTCAAGCAGAAGCAAAAAGTATAATATTTGTGTAAGATCCCTTTTAGAACCAAGCAGCTAGAGCTAAAATGTTAGAGCACTTTGGAGTTTTGGATAGAAGTGCAGTTTGGGGAGTACATATCAGAAGGCGGAGGAGACCCTCTTCTATAGGCCAGATGATGGGGAGTCAGGTAATTTGGGAATATCAGTCTGGAAATGGGATATGGAGTAGATGTGAGAAAATGGAGACTGAAAAGGGCCTGATTCATTAGACGAGTAAGGCAACCTGCGGCACCCAGGTGTCTCAGTCGGTTAGGGGTCTACCTTTGGCTCAGGTCATGATTCCAGGGTCCTGAAATTTTGTCCTGCATCTGGCTCCTGCTCAGGGGGGAGACCTCTCCCTTTCCCTCTGACCCTCCCTCATGCTTATGCTCTTATTCACTCTTTAAAAAAAAAAAAAAAAAAGAGTAAGGCCAAAGAATAAAAAGGACAGAATAATGAGAAAAATCTAATGGGACAATTCTGGGTAAGTTCTTGTGTTCATTTTAATGGTGATGTTCCAGATAAATGTGTTCTGAGCCTCCAACTTTGTTATCTGAATAATAATAATAATTAATAATTATTAATAATAATAACTATTATGCAAGCTTAAGAAATGCTTGATGCACAAGGTAGGAGAAGGACTATGGTGAAATGCCATCAAGTGAAATGCACCAGTGGATGTCAGAAACGTTCTTCATAAGCAGGAGCTCGAATTGGAGCACATTGTTGGTTTCAAGTTGAATTTATATAGAAAATTAACTAGTTGCTGGTACATTCTTCTTATATCATAAAAATTTCTTAGAGTAAGTCACCCCTAAGTTAAGGACTTGTCTATTTACTTATGATTATTCTTTATTTTTATTTTTTAATAAACATATAATGTATTTTTATCCCCAGGGGTACAGGTCTGTGAATCTCCAGGTTTACACACTTCACAGCACTCACCATAGCACATGCCCTCCCCAATGTCCATAACCCCACCACCCTCTCCCAATCCCCCTCCCCCCAGCAACTCTCAGTTTGTTTTGTGAGATTAAGAGTCACTTATGGTTTGTCTCCCTCCCAATCCCATCTTGTTTCATTGATTCTTCTCGTACCCCCCAACCCCCTCATGTTGCATCTCCACTTCCTCATATCATGGAGATCATATAATAATTGTCTTTCTCTGATTGACTTATTTCACTCAGCATGATACCCTCTAGTTCCATCCATGTCGTTGCAAATGGCAAGATTTCATTTCTTTTGATGGCTGCATAGTATTCCATTGTGTATATATACCACCTCTTCTTGATCCATTCATCTGTTGATGGATATCTAGGTTCTTTCCATAGTATGGCTATTGTGGACATTGCTGCTATAAACATTCGGGTGTACGTGCCCCTTCGGATCACTACGTTTGTATCTTTAGGGTAAATACCCAGTAGTGCAATTGCTGGGTCATAGAGTAGCTCTATTTTCAACATTTTGAGGAACCTCCATGCTGTTTTCCAGAGTGGCTGCACCAGCTTGCATTCCCACCAACAGTGTAGGAGGGTTCCCCTTTCTCCGCATCCTCGCCAGCATCTGTCATTTCCTGACTTGTTGATTTTAGCCATTCTGACTGGTGTGAGGTGATATCTCACTGTGGTTTTGATTTGTATTTCCCTGATGCCGAGTGATGAGAAGCACTTTTTCATGTGTCTGTTGGCCATCTGGATGTCTTCTTTGCAGAAATGTCTGTGCATGTCCTCTGCCCATTTCTTGATTGGATCATTTGTTCTTTGGGTGTTGAGTTTGATAAGTTCATTACAGATTTTGGATACTAGCCCTTTATGTGATATGTCGTTTGCAAATATCTTCTCCCATTCTGTCAGTTATGATTTGGTTTTGTTAATGTTTCCTTTGCTGTGCAAAAGCTTTTGATCTTGATGAAATCCCAATAGTTCATTTTTGCCCTTGTTTCCCTTGCCTTTGGAAGAAGTTGTTGTGGCTGAGGTCGAAGAGGTTGCTGCCTGTGTTCTCCTCAGAGATTTTGATGGATTCCTTTCGCACATTGAGGTCCTTCATCCATTTGAGTCTATTTTTGTGTGTGATGTAAGGAAATGGTCCAATTTCATTTTTCTGCATGTGGCTGTCCAATTTTCCCAACACCATTTATTGAAGAGACTGTCTTTTTTCCATTGGACATTCTTTCCTGCTTTGTCAAGGATTAGTTAACCATAGAGTTGAGAGTCTATTTCTGGGCTCACTATTCTGTTCCATTGATCTGTGTGTCTGTTTTCATGCCAGTATCATGCTGTCTTGATGATGACAGCTTTGTAATAGAGCTTGAAGTCCGGAATTGTGATGCCACCAACTTTGGCTTTCTTTTTCAATATTCCTTTGGCTATTTGAGGTCTTTTCTGGTTCCATATAAATTTTAGGATTATTTGTTACATTTCTTTGAAAAAAATGGGTGGGATTTTGATAGGGATTGCATTAAATGTGTAGATTGCTTTAGGTAGCATAGGCATTTTCACAATATTTATTCTTCCAATCCAGGAGCATGGAACATTTTTCCATTTCTTTGTGTCTTCCTCAATTTCTTTCATGAGTACTTTATAGTTTCCTGAGTATAGATTCTTAGCCTTTTTGGTTAGGTTTATTCCTAGGTATCTTATAGTTTTGGGTGCATTTGTAAATGGGATTGACTCCTTAATTTCTCTTTCTTCTGTCTTGTTTTGTTGGGAAAAAAATGCAACTGATTTCTATGCATTGATTTTATATCCTGACACTTTACTGAATTCCTGTACAAGTTCTAGCAGATTTGGAGCGGAGTCTTTTAGGTTTTCCACATATAGTATCATATCATCTTCAAAGAGTGATAGTTCGACTTCTTCTTTGCCAATTTGGATGCCTTTAATTTCTTTTTGTTGTCTGATTGCTGAGGCTAGGACCTCTAGTACTATGTTGAATAGCAGTGGTGATAATGGACATCCCTACCGAGTTCCGGACCTTAGAGGAAAAGCTCTCAGTTTTTCTCCACTGAGAATGGTATTTGCAGTGGATTTTTCATAGATGGCTTTGATGATATTGAGGTATGTGCCCTCTATCCCTACACATTGAAAAGTTTTGATGAGGAAGGGATGCTGTATTTTGTCAAATGCTTTTTCAGCATCTATTGAGAGTATCATATGATTCTTGTTCTTTCTTTTATTAATGTACTGTATCACATTGATTGATTTCCGGATGTTGAACCACCCTTGCAGCCATGGAATAAATCCCACTTAAGCATGGTGAATAATCCTTTTAATGTACTGTTGGATCCTATTGTCTAATATTTTGGTGAGAATTTTTGTACCTGTGCTCATCAAGGATATTGATGTGTAATTCTCTTTTTTTATGGGATCCTTGTCTGGTTTTGGGATCAAGGTGATGCTGGACTCATAGAATGAGTTTGGAAGTTTTCCTTCCATTTCTATGTTTTGGAAAAGTTTCAGGAGAATAGGAATTAATTCTTCTTTAAATGTTTGGTAGAATTCCCCTGGGAAGCCATCTGGCCCTGGGCTTTTGTTTGTTTGGAGATTTTTGATGACTGTTTCAATCTCCTTACTGGTTATGGGTCTGTTCAGGTTTTCTCTTTCTTCAGGGTTCAGTTGTGGTAGTTTATATGTCTCTAGGAATGCATCCATTTCTTCCAGATTGTCAAATTTGTTGGCGTAGAGTTGCTCATGGTATGTTATAATTGTTTGTATTTCTTTGGTGTTGGTTCTGATCTCTCCTCTTTCATTCATGATTTTATTTATTTGGGTCCTTTCTTTTTTCTTTTTGATAAGTCTGGCCAGGGGTTTATCAATCTTATTAATTCTTTCAAAGAACCAGCTCCTACTTTGTTGATTTGTTCTTTTTTTTTCTTTTTGTTTCTATTTCATTGATTTCTGCACTGATCTTTATTATTTCTCTTCTCCTGCTGGGTTGAGGCTTTCTTGTTGTTCTTTCTCCAGCTCCTTTAGGTGCAGGGTTAGGTTGTATATTTGAGACCTTTCTTGTTTCTTGAAAAAGGCCTGTACTGCTATATATTTTCCTCTCAGGACTGCTTTTGCTGTGTCCCACAGATTTGGAACTGCTATGTTTTCATTATCATTTGTTTCAATGAATTTTTTCAATTCTTCCTTAATTTCCTGGTTCACCCATTCATTCTTTAGAAGAATACTGTTTCATCTCCATGTATTTGGGTTCTTCCCAAATTTCCTCTTGTGGTTGAGTTCTAGCTTCAGAGAATTGTGGTCTGAAAATATGCAGGGAATGATCCTAATCTTTTTACCAGTTGAGACCTGATTTATGACCCAGGATGTGATCTATTCTGGAGAATGTTCCATGTGCTCTAGAGAAGAATGTGTATTCTGTTGCTCTGGGAAGAAATGTTCTGAATATATCTGTGATGTCCATCTGGTCCAGTGTGTCATTTAAGGCCTTTATTTCCCTGTTGATCTTTTGCTTGGATGATCTGTCCATTTCAGTGAGGGGAGTGTTAAAGTCCTATACTATTATTGTATTATTGTTTGTGTGTTTCTTTGGTTTTGTTATTAATTGGTTTATATAGTTGGCTGCTCCCACGTTATATATATTTAAAATTATTAGATATAATATAATATATATAATTATATATATTTATAAAATATATATTATTTATATTTATATAAATATATAAAAATTATATATTTATATTATATATAAATTATATATTTATATAATATATAAAAATATATAATAAATATTTTATATATATTAAAATATAATTTTAATATATATAAAATAATTATATATATTATATATATAACTTATATATATGTTATATATATGTTATATATATTATATATATAACTTATATATATGTTATATATATAATTATTATATATATAATGTAATATATATAATTATTTTATATAATTAAAATTATTATTAGGGGCATATATATTTAAAATTATTAGATCTTCTTGTTGAACAGACCCTTTGAGTATGATATAGTGCCCTTCCTCATCTCTTATTATAGTCTTTCACTTAAAATCTAATTTATCTGATGGAAGGATTGCACCCCCCCCAGCTTTCTTTTGATGTCCATTAGTATGGTAAATTGTTTTCCACTCCCTCACTTTAAATCTGGAGGTGTCTTCGAGTCTAAAATGAATTTCTTGTAGGCAACATATTGATGGGTGTTGGTTTTTTTTATCCATTCTGATACCCTGTGTCTTTTTATTGGGGCATTTAGCCCATTAACATTCAGGGTAACTATTGAGAGATATGAATTTAATGCCATTGTATTGTCTGTAAGGTGACTGTTAATGTATATTGTCTCTGCTCCTTTCATATCTACTACTTTTAGGCTCTTTCTTTGCTTAGAGGACCCCTTTCAATATTTCCTGTAGAGCTGGTTTAGTGTTTGAAAATTCTTTCAGTTTTTGTTTGTCCTGGAAGCTTTTTATCTCTTTATTTTCAATGATAGCCTAGCTGGATAGTATTCTTGGCTGCATGTTTTTTTCATTTAGTGCTCTAAATATATCATGCCAGTTCTTTCTGCCCTGCCAGGTCTCTGTGGATAAGTTTGCTGACAATCTAACATCTTTACCATTGTATGTTACAGACTTCTTTTCTCGGGCTGCTTTCAGGATTTTCTCTTTGTCCCTAAGACTTGTAAATGTTACTATTAGGTGACGGGATGTGGACCTATTCTTATTGATTTTGAGGGGTGTTCTCTGCACCTCCTGGATTTTGATGCTTGTTCCCTTTGCCATATTAGGGAAATTCTCTCCAATAATTCTCTCCAATATACCTTCTGCTCCCCTCTCTCTTTTTTCTTCTTCTGGAATCCCAATTATTCCAATGTTGTTTCGTCTTATGCTGTCACTTATCTCTTGAATTCTCCCCTCGTGGTCCAGTGTTTGTTTGTCCCTCTTTTGCTCAACTTCTTTATTCTCTGTCATTTTGTCTTCTATATCACTAATTCTTTCTTCTGCCTCATTTATCCTAGCAATAAGAGACTCCATTTTTAATTTAACCTCATTAATAGCTTTTTTTATTTCAACTTGGTTAGATTTTAGCTCTTTTATTTCTCCAGAAAAGGGGTTTTATATCTCCAGAGAGGGTTTCTCTAATATCTTCCATGCCTTTATCGAGCCCAGCTAGAACCTTAAGAATCGTCATTCTGAACTCTAGGTGTGACATATTACCAATGTCTGTATTGATTAGGTCCCTAGCCTTCAGTACTGACTCTTGTTCTTTTTTTTTTTTTTTTTTTTTTTTTTTGTGGTGAGTTTTTCTGCCTTGTCATTTTGTCCAGATAAGAGTATATGAAGGAGCAAATAAAATACTAAAAGGGTGGCAAAGACCCTAGGAAAATGTGCTTTAACCAAACCAGAAGAGACCCCACATCGTGGAGGGGAGAAAGGGGATAAAAAGAAATTCAGAAAAAAAAAATAAAAAAAGAAAACAAATAAAGAAAAAATATATAAAAGAAAAAATATATACATATGCATTAGACTGGTGACTAGAACAGGGTCACCCACTTAATTTGGGGAGTATTTTGGTCTCTTAGAAGAAACTACCTCCCAAATCTTTAAAGAATGAAAAACTTATATAAGAGTAAACACAATGAAGGGATGGGATATGCCTACAAAGATGAAAAAAAATTTTTTTTATAATTTCTAAAAAAGGAGTTGATAAAGTTAGTTGGTTGGGAGAATAAAGAAAAAGAAAGTGGAGCGAATTTGCTCAGGCTGGAGAATAGAACAAGATTTAGATTTAGGGTATGTTTTGATCTATTAGAAGAAGTTGTACGCCAAATTTTTTAGAAGAAAAAAACCCTATGTGTAAACAAAAAAAAAGTTAGATACAATGAAGGATAAAATGTGACTATAAGAATGAAGGTTCAAAAATGATTATTATTATTTTTTATGAAAGGTATTGTTAATATAAACTAGTTAAAAAATGTTAAACGAGGAAAGGGTAAAATTAAATTAAGCAGAAAGAAAATAAAATTAAAAAAATAATTAACTGCAAGACTAAAGAATCATGGGGAGAAAGCCATGAGTTCCCTGCTTTGCTTTCTCCTCCTCTGGAATTCCGCTGCTCTCCTTGGTAAATGAACTTGGTTTTGGCTGGATTTTTTGTTGATCTTCTGGGGGCGGGGCCTGTTGTAATGATTCTCAAGTGCCTTTGCCCAAGGCAGAATTGCACCGCCCTTAGCAGGGGCCGGATTAAGTAATCTGCTCGGGTTTGCTTTCAGGAACTTTTGTCCCCTGAATGCTTTCCGCAGAGTTCCAGAGGACAGGAATGAAGATGGCGGCCTCCCAGTCTCTGGCCCGGAGGAGCCGAGAGCTCGGGGCCCCACTCCTCAGTGCGCCCTCAGAGAATAGTGCCCAATTACTCCCATCTCCCTGGCCTCTGGCCATGCTCTGAGCTCACCTAGGCTGCGACCGGTTTAAGGTAACCCTGAGCTGAGAGCTCACTCCTCGGCTCTGTCTCTGTAGCCAACTTCCCTGGTCTAATACCTGCGAGCTCTGCGACACTCAGACACCCCCGATCCTTCTGTGACCCTGTGGGACCTGGGGTCATGCTGACCGTGCTTGGGCTTCACCCCGGTTTAGTCCCTGGAGCAATGTCCCTCCATGGAGCAGACTTAAAAGTCCTGATTTTGTGCTCCGTTGCTCCGCCGCTTGCAGGGAGCTGCCCCCCCCCCCCCCCACGGTCTATCTTCCAGTCGCTTTGGATTCACTTCTCCACCAGTCCTACCTTTCAGAAAGTGGTCAATTTTCTGTTTCTAGAATTGCTATTCTTCTTCTCTTCCATCTCCTGTTGGACTTGTAGGTGTTCGGAATGGTCTGATAAACTCTCTAGCTGATTTCCTGCGACCTGATGTCGTCTCAGCTGCTACTTCTCCGCCATCTTGCCTCCTCTCCTACTTATGACTATTCTTAAAAGCCACTGGACTTAATCCAGGTCCTGCTTTACTTTTTTTTGTGTGTAATTTTAGACTAACCCCCTGAATTCTCTGTCTGAATTTCTCCGTATGCAAGGTGGGGATTCTAATACCTGCCTTAATGGTTTGAAGTGCTTATTTTAATAATCATTTTGTTTTGAAGAAACATCTTATTCAGTATTCTCTTCCAGACTGAATTGAATTGAGCTCTCATCACATTTTATGATACATGGAAAATAACATGGAAAATAACATATATTGCAATAAGATAGTCTTACCATAATTTTTAAAAAATCCTTAATTGCAGTAGAATAAGACAATGGGAGTGAAATATTTATTCTAGAAAATACTATTGCAGGGGACAGTACTCCAACAATAATAATATATCAGGTATTAATTCATTTGATCCTCAAGAAACCTATGAGGAAGATATTAAGTGATAAAATAGGAATACTTGTTGAATGTTTAAAACAAATGCCGCCAATAGTCTTTCTGTTCAAATTCAGCCTGAATTTAGTGCCTGAATGCTAATTATCCTATGCGTGTTTACTACTTTTCTTTTTACCTTTAATTCTTACTAAAAATTCTATTAAAGTTACACCACTGGCTTAGTTTCTGTGTGACTAAAAAAAGCACCCACATTTTGGTGTGGTAGCTGAAAACTATTATTTGTATAACTCAAAAAATTTCCAGTTTAAACTTTATCTGGTTGTGCTGTCCCAGTTTCATTCTTTTTCTTATTTTCCTGATAGAACTTCCACCTTCTTGCTCTCTGTGTAACATTTCTTTTAAGTATGTGTTTGATAAAGTGTATAAGATGATTTTTTTTCTAATTTTCTCTTAGCGGACGATATAATCAAGCTATATTTGTTAGAATTACTAACTTTTATTTCCCAACTTGTCTGTGTTTTCTGCGATCCAGGCATCTTTTTTTGTCTTTTATTCTTTCCCTTTTGTACATCCTTTTTGCTCCCATTTATTTTTGTATTTGATTTTCACATGTTTTAACCATTATGTTCCAAGAACTGGTTTAATTTGAATGAGACTTACTGTGGTTTGTAGTGCCGTTGGAGGATTCATCTGTTTTTAAATTTTTGTGACCACATTCTATTCACATAGTGCCTCTATCTCATTCTTCTCCTCTGTTTTATGGACTCCAGATACCCATTACTGACCCTTCACTGTGACTCTTATATCTTTACACATTCCTCTTATCTTCCATTCTTTTATCTCTTTGTACTTCAGATTGGATGTTTTTTCTTAATCACCTTCCAATTCACTGCTTCTCCCTTTAGAACTGTGTCATCTTTTAGAAAACCTAAGTATTTTGATTATTTTCACTTTTGAATTATAAAATTATTTGATTAGTTTACATAGTTTTGGCTAAAATCCACAGTATTGTCATTTAATATCTGTGCATATTAATCTCTGTTGTTTGAAAATTATTTTCTCCAAATTCGAATATCTGGATCTCTGGTGGGTCTATTTCTATTAGCTGAATTTTCTTTTCATTTCATTTTCAGTTAATTCTTGTCCTTTTTTTCCCATGCTTCCTTCTGTCTATTGAGTGTCATACTCTATATATGAAAAATGTTAGATGTAACATTATGTTTCTGGATTACATTATATTTCTCTAGAGAGGATTTTTCTTTTCCTTCTGGTAGGTAAATTGTAGCTGATGCAGCTAATCCAATTAGACTTTTAGCTGATTCAGAGTTGGTCTTGAATCTGTGTAAGGACCAGTTCATTTCTCACATTTACTCCTGGAGTATATCCCTTTGGGAATACAAACTAAATACTCTGTGTCTGTAATGAGATTCCTCTGTCTTTGGTTGACCCTGGGATCTGATTTTTGTCTTTAGAATTATGAAATTGCCAAAAAGAAAAAAAAAAGCTCTTCTTCCTAGCCTCTGAGCTGTACTTTCTGTTTTCCTCTTCCTTCTCAGACTCTGCAACGAACTAACAAATGACTCTGTGGGACACTTCGTCTTCCTCACCCTGACGTCAGATCTGCTGCCCATTAATCCTCTCAGCCACTACGTGCTTCTTGGGTGGAGGGAGAAGCAGGATATTATAGGCATGGTTTCCTTGCTACCCTGAAAGGAAAACCCTTTTAGTTTTATATTTACCTAAGCTTTTAAATTCTACTATATAGGAATTTGGATGTAAGTGGTGGTTTGCTATGAAATGTAATCTCTTGAGCAATTTGGGATGCTAGGTCACAATTCTTTCTGCTCGGTTCTTTTTTTTATTTTTAAGATTTTATTTATTTATTTGACAGACAGAGATCACAAGCAGGCAGAGCAGCAGGCAGAGAGAGAGGGGCAGGGAGCCTGATGCGGGGCTCGACCCCAGGTACCCTGAGATCACGACCCAAGCCAAAGGCAGAGGCCCAACCCATTGTCTGCTCTGGATTCTTATGACCACATGTGGAAGAGATCTGTGCATAAGCACTTCTATTGTTCCAATTAACTATCAGAGCTTAGCCTAGAGTTCAGGTCATTAGGCACATCCTCAGAGACTCATTAGTGTTTAAATTCCAGTTGTGTCCTTTCTGATTTCTCTCTCTTGCTCACTTGTCCAAATCTTACCATTTCGGAACAAGGAACACCTCTTATCTCCTCACTCTTCCTATTATATACATTATGGCTGACACATCTATGTTCTATGTTTATACATTCATTATACATTATACATTCTTGTTATTTAAGGTCAGGTTTTTGAAATTATTAACAATATGTAAACAACACCATTCTCTCTCAAACATCTGTTCTTTCTTTCTTTTCCAACTGAGCCACCCAGACATCCCAAACATCTGTTCCAGAACTTATAAAATTACAGTATGCTATAATTTTATAGAAGTCAACTTTGGGGGAACAGTGATCCACTGCTTGTGAGACACTGTACTTCCCCAATCCATATATTATTTTTCCCTTGAAAGAACAATATTAAACTTGTTACTAAATTGTTTTTGTTTTGTCTTTTGGTAGTCTTGGTGATGAGATCGGACCTGAAGTCAGCTGCTGAAGATTCTGAAGATGGTTCCTAGGAGCAGGTGAAGATATCCACAGAGCCTCTTTGTTTACAGCCTCTTCAGCACTCTCCAGAATCTCTGGTAAGCTATTCACAGATTAAACTCTGCTTATTTTGCATTTTGAGCTCTTCAAGTTTGTTTTTTCTAATATGTCTGGATGGGAAATTGTAGTGTGAGACTCCAGAATTTTCACAGGATGAAGCTGGGGTGTGAGAAAACCAGAGTTTCATGGTGAGATTTAGTGGGCCACAACATTTGGGTTTGTAGCCAGCCTCATCTATAAGGTAAATGCCTTTGGGAGGTCCTGCAGGTTCTGAGGAACTGCACACAGTTCCTCAGACAGCCAGAACCAGTAAGTCTGGTTGAATCTAGAAGGATTATTTTAAGGGAAAGTAACACCTATGCTTCAGTCAAAAGAAAGCAAGATGGCAGCTGTTGGGGAATCACAAAGCCTTGAGGTAAGTCCACAGCATAATTGAGACTAGGGGACTTAGGGAAATAAATTAAGAAATTCGGACTTTTTTGACCAATGTCTCATCAAAACCTAAGTAGGCACAAGTCCGACTATAAAAAGCCATTAGGGTATCTGTCACTATAAAGAAATCTCTTGAAAGGCATAACAGATCTACTGTTAGTGGGAATCTTAGAAGCTAAAGCTGAAAAACTGGTGGGCACTGGTTTAGCACTGACATACTGACAGAGGGCTGGCCGCCTAACTCTGTGACTGCCGTGGTAGGACACATTGATTATGGGTATAGGTTAGATTGATCCTAAGTATTCCCCCAAACTCAAAACTTTCAGTGCAACAAGATATGCTGTAAAGTACCACAAATGTCCAGCTCAGAAGCACATCTCCCTTAGGTGTTCATTGAGCTCTGAGACACAAGGCTTACCTGAAGAAAGAGGGTCCTCAAATTTCAAAGAATTGAATGGAACATTCAATTCAATGTTCCACCTTCCAGCACACCTGCTTATTTTATGTATGAGAACTATAGTCCTGGAAGCTATAGATATCTACAAAAGTGGAAAAATCTTGCTAAGACCACCTAGAATTATAATGGTAATTATAGGGAATATTCCAATTAGACACGATCATTGACTTAGGAAGAGCTCTTTAAGGTAAGGGTTTCCAAATCAAACAAACAGAATGGGATACTTATTTTAATTGGCAGGCAGAGACTGCAAAAAGCTTCAAGATTCCAAAATAGCTTCATTGCAAGTCTCATTGTGAAGGGTTAATGAGAAGGACACAACAGGTACCTAAAGGAAAAAATTGTGAGACTGACATGTCTCCTATTACACACCTCTATCCTTCTTTGCCTCAGTCCTTACAGTCTACTAATCTGAATTGTCTTTCCACTTGCAAGAGGCTAGAGACTATACACGAAAGTCTGCCAAGTCAGTGGCTTTATAGTTGCGCCCCGATCTGTCTTCGAAGGAGGGCCCCTGTGAGTCCCTTGCATGCCTGATGCCACTCTGAGGGAAACTGCCAGTTATTTCTTTAAATACCCAAGGATAAACTGAAATTAATAGAAAAATTTGCCAAATTTTGGTAGGTGTATTTTGTATGTTAAATTCCACTTGCTCCAGAGTCTGAAGATGGGATCCTGGGAAAGCTGGATCCAGCAAAGAGTGAGAATTCCTACTAGAATCAGCTCTCCCAGCTCTCTGTCTGTAGTGTCCAATTCAGAGATGAAGGTAAAACTTCACATTGTCTCTTCCTTTCCAAATCTGTACCCATTGGTTGTCAGTCCTTTCTCTCCCAGAGACAGCTATTGCCTTATTGATTGCCTTATTTTGTGTCCTGAGAACGTGGCTCGGTAGCCATCAGGTTGGGAGCCCCAGAAGATCATCAGGCAGGAATGTCCATTGCATCCCATTTGCTGCTGGATATGGCTGGGCAGAAGTGTGGCTGGCACTGCAGTAGCAGTGGGGTTCCGCAAACTATTGCTAGGTCTTGGAGGAATCATCTCAGTCTCTCTCTCTCTCTCTCTTTTTTTTCTTTCCTCCACCCCCGCCACCAGTCTTTCTTTTAACTATCTTTAGGAACAGTTTTGGATGTTGTAAAGGTAATATCTTTTGTATGCCTTTGATGCCTCTCCCAAGGCAACCTTGAGGTTGTTTGGTACTGCCAGAAATATTTGGCATTTGTCCCTGCTAAAACCTGACAAGATATTGAAATATTTTTCTAAAGTAGCTCTATGGCCAAAAGTTGACCAAATTGGAAGTTGGTATTCAGAGTCTGATAGGAATTCTTAAAATACCTTCTCCCTTAGGTTAAATAAATTCAGGGTGGGAGGGGGCAGTGAACATTCCAAAGACAACGGTCTAAATCAAAGAAAATGTAGTTGGATGGATGGATTTGCCCCTTGCTGTCATTCAGGTCATGATCCAGGTCTTTGAGGACTTAAAAACAACTGTCCTTGTCTTAGAACTTGAGTCTTTACAAGAATAGAAATGCAGCTCTGGAAGCAACTCAAAACCCACTATCTTTTTTACTGATTCTAAAACCCCCTATATTTATCTTGAAAGACTTGTAGTTATTGTAAAAATTCTGGCTTTGTGAAAAGAGAAAATTCTTCTTGGAGGAACTTCTATACTTTTCCTGTGCCTTTGAGATGTAAATGTTCTACCTGGTCTTCTCTAGGAACTTTTTTTTTTTTTTTAAGATTTTATTTGTCATAGAGAGAGGGAGTACAAACAGGGGAAGTAGCAGGCAGAGGGAGAAGCAGGCTCTCCACTGAGCTAGGAGCCTGATGTGGGCCTTGAACCCAGGTCCCTGAGCTGAAAGCTGACGCTCAACAGCCTGAGTCACCTAGGCGTTCCTTCTCTAAGAACTTTTATCTGGGCCATCTCTTTGAAATGCAGACTTCAGGGACGTAATTCTTACTGGAAGGGGAAAAAAGGGTGAAAGAATATTTGGAAACTAGGTGTGAATTTTAAGTCTTATCCACAAGTATTACCTCGAGACATCTGAAGAGGTAACTGTAACTTAATCCATCTGCTAGAAAAACAACTTAAATCCAGTAGTTATTCTTCTATAACCCAGTGAGTTTTGCATCATCATGCCTGTCTCATGGCTAAAATTTTAACAGAAGGTAAAGATCTCTGTTTACCTCTATCTCTGTGTTGATGAATATTTATGTGTGAATGTTGTAAATGTGTGTTTTTTTCTACCAACAGATGGTATTGCCCAAATCAATCTGTAAAGAGCTCTATTTAATTGGCTTAAAGAAATTGAAGCATTTATATAATCAGCTATATATTCAGAAATATAGAAATTGACCTAAATGCTTTTCAAGTTCACATGATCTAGGATAATATTCAATAACTAGCTTAAGGTTGTTGGTTTTACTAGAATAGGCATTTATTCAGTTATCAGCAATGCATATAATACTTTTATTCTATGTTTACTAAAAGTCAAAAAGGCTCATGTCTTCTCTCACAGAATTTGTGCGCAACAGAGAAAACTCATAATAACTCGAAACTTTTATGAATAATCTAGACATAATTCTTAAGAATAAGAAAATTAAGGGGCGCCTGGGGGCTCGGGGGTTAAAGCCTCTGCTTTTGGCTCAGGTCATGATCCCAGGGTCCTGGGATCAAGTCCCGCATCAGGCTCTCTGCTCAGCAGGGAGCCTGCTTCCTCCTCTCTCTCTGCCTGCCTCTCTGCCTACTTGTGATCTCTCTCTGTCAAATAAATAAATAAAATCTTAAAAAAAAAAGAATAAGAAAATTAAATAGACATTGATAAAAACCTTACAAATGTATTCTTCCAACAATAAAAAAGTCAATTTAAATGTAAATGCTTTAAATCTTTGTTTTTCCTACTCCCACATGAAGGCAGTGCACATAAAATCCCTTATTGAAGTCTGGGTGATTGGAGGGGCCAGATTCGAAGAAATCTTCAGTTCAGTAGAGGGCTAAGTGTGTGGTATTCCAAAATAAATAGTTGAGCTAGAGTCACAATGATTATGTCAGGGATTCATTCTGTCCTTACATTGTTTCTCAAGTGCCTGAAGTGTTTTGTGAATCTATATGATTTCCTTAACAGCCCTGTGAAGTTAAGATAATTACAGGTGAAAATAAGTCTTTGGGAAGGACGAGTAACTTGCTTAACTCACCAGTTAGTGGTAGTTCTGAGATCTGAGTTCAGGTTTGTCTGACTCCAAAGTTCAATGTTATGCATGCCTTTTTGGTTCATTGGACTCTATTTTATTCCTATCAAAATAACAGTGGTAGTATGGAGCATTACCTGGGAACGACAATTCAATTTATAAAATTATGATGTTCAAATGAAATTTTATCTTGCATTTGATAAAATGATTTGTGGGCTGTTGCAATGCTTTCTTTCTGTGTGTGTGTGCGTGTGTGTGTGTGTGTGTGTGTGTATTTCATGTTCTGGATTGGAAATTTTGGAAGGCAGGCTTTTCTTTTTTTTTTTTTTTCTTAAGTATTTGTTACTATTTTTATCATGGTAAAACCTAAGCAAATTCTTGGTTCCTATTCAGTTCTTATTCAGACAAAAGAGAAAAGTTTACAAAATACTGTTTCTCATAATTTTACCTGGAACCAACTCTGGAAGTTACCATGGGCCGTCAGTTGAAATAAGGGTGTTATATTTTTTTTCCTTTCATATCTGTAGACCAGGGCAGTGAGATTTACCTCTGAACAGTGATCAAGGAGACTTCCACTTACCGTTTCTTCAGAAGGCAAATTTATTTTGTGGTAAAGGGGTATAGTATAGGAACACAGAATCAAAATATAACTTCAGGAACTACATATGAATAAATGCCAGAGTGGGGGAGAGAATGCTGGAATCAGACCTAGGAACAACAACAGTAATAGTAAAAACAACAGTGATTCATGGAGCAATAACTGTTTGTGAACACTATACTAATACTGCCTCACACAATCCTTACAACTCACTATACCTTTTATGCAGAGGACAGAATGGTTTTGGAGAGGGTAGGTCCATCATCCAGCATTGCACAGGTAGTGATGGACAGAATCAGGGTTATGTCATAGGTCTACCTTACTTCAAAATGATCTATTTATTACTAGGTTTATATTGCCTCTCAAATGCCCTCTGGTCTAATGCTATTTTTGTATTTTTTAAAAACAGCTTTCTTGTTTTTAAAATGTAAATAATGTCCTCACAAAGGGTTGTATGCAAACTGACAGGCTCAGAATAGTCATAAACTATATCACTCCTTTCTAGTCATACCCTAGACTTCCCATTGTCAGTTATTGCTAAGACTACTGTCAGTTTTAACAGTCAAATATACTTACTAATAATGTACATTTTAGGTAATCCCAGCATAAAATCTCTACATCTTAATTTATCAGTAGACAGAAAAGGAATGAAAATTCAGTACTTGATATGATCTAATTCCATCCAGGTCTCTGTGCTCCTACATCCTCTGGGTAATAATCTGACCTTCCCCTTGAACTTTGGTTTTGTTTGGTCATCATTTTTAGGTTTCTGACATTTTCTGACATTTTCCTTTCTCCATCACCCTCATTTGGTTCATATCTCCTCTCCTTCACCCGTCTCCCTAGGTAACAAAGCAAACAAAGGAAAACTTTTTGTTTTCAAAAAATTTAAAAATGTAGATAAAAGTTGAAGAAAAAATATTGTCTTTTCAGATGCTTATGAAACTAGGAAAAAAAGCAAAAACCTTTCTCACTTCCATGCTTACATCTCTACACCAGCTGTTGCCTCTCGAGGAGCTCCGAGTACGCTGCTGACCCAGACAGCAACTCACCTTTGATCTTGAGCATCTATTACGTATCTCTTTGTTTTCCTTGTTTTTTTCTTTATGTGAACCCATATACTCTGTCAGGATAAAATCATTTCACATGTTCAAAGTAGACAAAACTGCTCATCTTGGTCAAATATCCCTCAGAAGTTTCTTCCAGGGAAACTCCAAACCAGATAAAAATTTTATGCGATTTTTCAAATCATGATCTCCGTATCTTTTCATATGATTTACTTTTCATAGTAGCTAAAGTTTTGCTTGAAAAATGTCTAGTGTCGGGGCACCTGAGTGGCTCAGTGGGTTAAGCCTCTGCCTTCGGCTCAGGTCATGATCTCAGGGTCCTGGGATCGAGTCCCGCATCGGGCTCTCTGCTCAGCGGGAGCCTGCTTCCTCCTCTCTCTCTGCCTGCCTCTCTGTCTACTGTGATCTCTGTCTGTCAAATAAATAAACACATCTTAAAAAGAAAGAAAGAAAGAAAGAAAGAAAGAAAAATATCTAGTGTAACTCCAGAAATCCTTGTTATATTTAAAGAGATAGAGAGAAAGAAAAGATACCAGTGAAATTTTTTAAATAAAGGACCAGTTCTGGACTAAATCAATCGTCAAAAGTTCTCATTAGATTTAGTTTGTAAAGCACGGTTGTTGGGGTTGGGTATGTGGCCAGGGCATCTGCAGTCATCATAAAAAGCTTCTGTAACCTCTGCTCAAGTTACAGCAATATTTTCTTCATGAAAGCTGTGTCTTTGACCCTTGTACACTATTAGAAAACTTTAGCTATTTCAAACCAAACTTGGCAAAAAGAAGTCAGGAAAACACCAAGGTAATTGTTGTTTTTTTATAGTAGGATAGTGGCCCACATAAAAATTTTCTTCAGTATAAAAATAATAAAAACTGAAGCTACATATCTGTCAGACTCATGTCAGGAACTTGAAAAATCAGTTGTGATTAATCTACGATTTCATCACGCAACGTATTTTCAGCCCCAGAAAGCATAAGTGTACCTTACTTATAACTCCAGCTAGTAAAGGAAAGCTTCCCCCAAGAACTCCCAAAATTAGATTATGAAACGAATATCCTGTCTATAGTCAGATCACATCTTACTCTCGTCTGAGACTGGCAAGTAACCCTCTGATTATGCTTGTAGATCCCACTTGCAGCATAAACTTCTGGGTTGCCCTGATGACCAGAGGCCACATCCGGACGCCAGAGTGGGCCAACAGTCGAGATGACCGCTCTTTAAAGTGAGCACCTACAATGTTGTCAGGCTCTGTGGTTTATAACCATTTCTAGTTTGTCTTCCACAATTAATATTGTTTCTCTAGTATGTAGGCAAGAAAATTAAAATTTGAGAAGGTTCAGTAGTTTGCCAAAGTACATAGCTATGGAATGGAAATCCTTGGATTGAAATACAAATCTCGTCTCCTAGTCTAGGGCATTTCTACTACAGTTTGTTAGGTACAGAAGTGATTGACAGAATTAAGGAATCCCTAGGGGGCGGGACAGGTGGAAATGGCCGTATTTCATGCTCCAGATGCAGCCTTCGTTTTTGGTGAATTAATACAGGACAGTCATTTCTTTTTCTTTCTTTCTTTTATTTCCTTTCTTCCTTGCTTCTTTCAGAGAAAGAGATGGGGGAGGGGCCCAGGGAGCGGGAGGGAGACAGAGAATCTTAGGCAGGCTTCATGCTCAACATAGAGCCCAGGGCAGGGCTTGATCTCACGACCTGAGCCAAAGTCGAGAGTCAGACACTTAACCTGCTGAGCCTCCCAGGGGCCCCAGGACAGTCAATTCTTTATAATTATAAACTCAAATATTACTACCCAGTTTCTGGTTTGTGTGTCTGAAAGGTCAACATGTTTGAGGAAAAAGTAGTTTATTCAATTTAAATATGTTCCAATATATTGAATTTATAGTACCTGTAGGGATACCAGCTTACCTGTTTTCATCCAGTGGGAAGGAAACTCTGCAAGGAAGCCGTGACCGGAGCACGCGGTGCAGGACCCCTGACTGTGCTTTCCGTGTAAGCACAGAAATCCTACAGCGGCCTTCCTAAAAAGTGTCCTTTGAGTATCAGAGTTAGTCGCTGTAAAAAGACAAACTGGATCACTTTTCAAAGCTGCCAGCTGGAATCTTAACTGGAAATTCTGCAGAAATACCTGTTAATGTTTCCAGTGTTCATGACCTTAAAAAAATAAAAAATAAAAAAAATTGCTGGATCATTCATTCTTAAAAAATTATTATTATAACTGTATTGTTTTAGTGATGTGAAGGTTCATTTCCTATTTCTTGTGATTTATGGTTCTACGTCTTTAGGAATGGTAGCCATTCTCCACAGGCAAACTGTATAATGAAAGGAAAGGAGTAAAAGACAGTCATCCCATATCCCATGGAGTTGCTTTTATCTGTGTGAAGAATTCCCTTTTTCTTTGTCATTACCTTACTCACCCGCTTCTATATGTTGTGTAATCGATGGACATTTTCCCACTTACACTGGCATTATACAAGGCAAATACCTAGATTACAGTGACTGATTTTATAAAAGACAATGCAAAGCACACATATGTAAAGTCATGTGGATACAAATTATCAAAAATTTACAGTCTAGAGATCTGGTTCTTAAAGTTGTAAATAAGAGATTTTGGGATATTTATCTTTGACTGCTTTTATAATATACTTTGAAAAAATTTATTTTAATTGGATTTATTCTGACTGTAATAGAAATGTGAACTAGAGTTGTATTTTCCTGAATTACCAACAAGTAGAGCACAGAATCTACACAGTTCTATAAATTACCTTTAAACCCTGGTTTAGGGCGCCTGGGTGGCTCAGTGGGTTAAGCCGCTGCCTTCAGCTCAGGTCATGATCTCAGAGTCCTGGGATCGAGTCCCGCATCGGGCTCTCCGCTCAGCAGAGAGCCTGCTTCCCTCTCTCTCTCTCTCTGCCTGCCTCTCCATCTACTTGTGATTTCTCTCTGTCAAATAAATAAATAAAATATTTAAAAAAAAAAAAAATAAACCCTGGTTTAAACATAAATAGATAATTTTAACTTTCACTCTGTTAAAGCATGTATATAGACTAGATGTTTTTAACTTTATTTTAATATATTTTAATTAATTAATTTAATATATTTTAAAATATTATATTTTAATATAGCATATAGAATTCTATATAATATCATATTTAAAATGTCAGTCTTTTCAATCTTATAGAAGAACAATTTTACCCAATTTAAAATAAAATTAGACCCATTATACTAAAAAATTAAGTTTTCCAATTTAAATACTTTTTCCTCTTCATTCACCACAGCAAATACATATCTAGTCATCAACTTTCACACTGACTCACAACATGATTTTCTTAACAAGTTCACTGGGAGGTCATTGATGTTTTGCTTTCCAAGTATGTCAGACTCACTGGGTATTGTGTATTATAACGGAAGTTTAATGGGGAGTGATGAAGACTTTGCATAAAACTACAGGCAGTTTTACATGGCAGAAAACATACATTATATTAAATAAAGTGACTTGAAGTTTTCCACATTTTATTCTGTACATTAAATGTGAAATATCATTTCAAATATCATGTTCAAATATCATTAAAACATTCCCTTAAAAGTAGAAAATCTAGAATGTGCATATGAATGAAATGCACAAAGTGAAAATCATCTGTGAATGACTTTTGACTGAGAGACTGTCCCAGTCCCAGAGTGTCTGTGTGGTTTGTAGAACACAACACTTCACTAACATCTTCCTGTGCAGTCCTTGAAATTTACTGTGAAAAGGTAAATTTACCTTGAAAAATATAAAACTTCTGGTTTGAGCATTTCCTGGGTCACAGGCTCATGATAGTGCTGGCCCCAGACACAGGGACTATCTTATGCACAATGGACAGATTTCTAGACCACCCACAGCCTGTAGACCATAATGATGAACGTCTGTGTGCCTGAGCAGTGGAACAGACAACATCTTGGGGCACTTACAGCTTTTGCCATCTGTGAATCACATTTGCGGGCAGTATGAACACTATGTAACATGGTAGTTTTAGCTACAAAAGGCAAAAAAAAAAAAAAAAAAAAAAAAAAAAGTCTTAAAAAATAGGAGCGACCTGAAGGTACTTTCTGCTTCATAGGGTTGGTCATTTTCAGGTTCCTACTTCTTCATCTTTTATTTCCTCATGTCAATATTCCAGAAACAGAAAATAGTTGCCTGTTTACAGAATGTATAATAGATTTTCTAGGTTATTTGATGAAAGTGCACTTTTAGTTCTATCACTCTACAGAGACCAAATGAGCTTTGTTCTTACCTTTGAAAGACAAAAAAGTAAAAGTAAGCATATTGACATCAAAGAACAAAATAATTTGTATTTAAATCATTGAAATGAGAAAAAACATTTTTTGTATTCTCTTAAAATTCTATTTTATTGTGGTAAAATCTACTCTCACCAAATTTCTAACTGTACAATACATACTGTGGATTACAGTTAGAATGGACTCTAGACCTCATTCATCTTGCTTTGGTGAAAATATGCTGTTGATTAGTAACTTCCAGATTCCTTTCCCCCAGCCGCTTGCAACCACCACTCCATTTATTGATACTTGAATTTGACTAATTTGAATTTGAGCTCATTTTAAAAATTTCAACCAAAATTGAAATTTAAAAAAATTAAGGCAATATAAATGCATTTTAAAATGAGATGAAATTACACCAATAATACTAGTTCTTTGTGCTATTTTCTAGCATTATTGTTTCTAGCATTATTATAAAGAAGCCATATGACTCAATTTAAACATCCATATCATTCTGTAAGTTATGGAGAGCAAAACTTGGGCTGACAACTACTTCCCTAAAGTAGTTAAGGTGATTTTTGCCAATGCTAATTAAGGGCATGGAATGTGTCCATGAATAAGCGGTTAGTCCAGCTTTCAGAAAACGTATTCTTCCTATTTAGGTAAAATATGCTTATATTAATAATTATTAAAGTACAAAATGGTATATCTATTCTCTAATCTTTCTTATGAGATATATCTATAAAGTGAGGTGGGTTAAATTGAGAAAATACAAAATAACAAAAGAAATGTGTACATGTGAGCTATATATGTGTGTTAATATGTGAGCTACTTTATATTTGGGATCATTTATTGCTTAAAAAATCAGGTGAAAGTAGAATTTCAACATATTGTAAAACAGTAGATGTAAGTCACTTTTAACGTTAAGTGCATTCCTATTTACATTAACCTAGTACTTTATAGGTTCTTAGCTGAGGCCCATCGCTGATCTTGAGGGGACTATAAATCCCTTGAAATTCTAATAAAAGTTGTTGTGTAAAAGTGTTGTATACACATGCATTTTTCAGGGAAAAAAGTCTTTTTAGTTTTCATCAGCTTATAAAATGTATCCTTGACCCAGGAAAGGCTAAAGGTTAGTTACTACATTATCTGTCCTGATTATTCAATGTAAATTTGAAAAATAAATAAATCTAAAACATTGATGTGATTGTTTATTTCCAGAGAGCATGAAATAAGACTAATTAGACTTCTTTTGATGGAATGGAATTACTGAAATGTTCAATGTAGAAAACAAATACTAGCCCAGAGTAATGTGATGAAAGTTTTCCATAAACCTAATAACCCAAAAGAAGACAAATATGACTGTAAGTCAAAGATGACAAAATCCATTTAAAGCCGCACTCATCAGGAAGATCCTTATTGAGAATGAACAAACTTTCTCAATATTTCGTATACTCTCTATTTCCTTGGAATTAGTGTTTTCTATTATTGTGCTAATCTGTTAAACAACTGGTATGATCAGGAGCATATTTAAGTTTAAAGTTGTTTGAAGTTGGTGATGATTAATTAGGTAGAGATTGTCCTTTATTTGTTAAATTATCAAGAGATACAAATAAATTATGCTTTTTTTTAAGTGTTGAAAGAGTTATGATGTCAAGTATGTTACAGGATCCCCAGGTAATGTGAATTAAAGATAAATATAAATGTGAATATTCAGATGATGAATAATTTTTAGTATAATTATGTTCCAAGTATTGCATAGGACCTACTTATACTAAATAATGATTTGCTGATGTTTATCTGAAACTGAAATTTAACCATGTATGTTATATTCTTATTTGATAAATCTAATAACTGTACATATATATTAACTGCTGAAAATTATTTCAGAGGCAACAGAATATAATTTTATTGCATTATAACTTAAAATGAACACTATGAGGAAGAAATTCCCTTGAGAATGAATATTCTATTATGAAAAACATGGAAGTAAATGCTTTCTCTATGTCCATAACAGCTGACAAATAAATATACACAGTAAAGAAGTCACAACAAATTTAAATTTTAAATAGATGTATTACTATGTTTGGTAAAGGAAGGATTCATATATTACATATCATGGGACTCTATATCTTTTATATTGTAAGAAGGTGCCTGCTAAGAATGAAATGGATTCCAGCATTGAAATTTGCATGTCCAGAAATGTTTGTAGGAGGTAGAATGTAAGAACCAATGGACAGTGTTGAGGTATTGCAAGGTTACTAAAAATGGACATATCATGATTATGTTAAAATTAGTAGCCATAGAAGTCTCAATGTAGAAGTGCACTGGGAAATTGAGGTAGAGAGAAATAAGGGAGCAAAACATAAACTTGGCAAGAAAGCATAAGGGAAAATGAAACTCAAAGAGACTCAAAGATAGGCAAGAAGTTAAATTAGCAAGTTCGATTGAAAGTGTTCTATTTGGAAAAATACAGCATCTGTTCCTGATTAAAACGATGCGAAGTAAAGGGATAGAGGGAACATTCCTCAGCTTCCTAAAATCCATTTTATGAAAAACCCACAGCAAATATCATCCTTAATGGGGAAAAGCATACAGCCTTCCCTTTGAGATCAGGAATATGGCAAGGATGTCCACTCTTGCCACTGTTCAACATAGTACTAGAAGTCCCAGCAACAGCAATCAGACAACAAAAAGATATGAAATAAAAAAAAAAAAAAAAAAAAAAAAAAAAAAAGAGAGAGAGAAAAAATAAATAAAATGTATTCCAATTGGCAAAGACAAAGTCAAACTCTCTCTCTTTGCAGATGACCTGATACTTTGCATGGAAAACCCAAAAGACTCCACCCCCAAATTAGTAGAACTCATACAGCAATTCAGTCATGTGACAGGATACAAAATCAATGTACAAATCAGTGGATTTCTTATACACTAACAATGAAGAAATAGAAAGATAAATCAGAGAATCGATTCCATTTACTACAGCACCAAGAACCATAAGATACCTGGGAATAAACCTAACCAAAGAGGTCAAGGATCTGTACTTGAGGAACTACAGAACACTCATGAAAGAAACTGAAGAAGACACAAAAAGATGGAAGACCATCCCATGCTCTTGGATTGGAAGAACAAGCATTGTTAAAATGTCTATACTGCGTAGAGCAATCTATACTTTCAATGCCATCCCAATCAAAATTCCACCAGTATTTTTCAAAGCAAAGAATCCTAAAATTTGTGTGGAACCAGAAGAGACACCAAATTGCTAAGGAAATATTGAAAAAGAAAAACAAAATTGGGGGCATCACACTGCCTGATTTCAAGCATTTCTACAAAGCAGTGATCGTCAAGACAACATGGTACTGGCATAAAAACAGACACATAGACCAGTGGAACAGAGTAGAGAGCACAGATCTGGACCCTCAACTCTATGGTTAAATAATCTTTGGCAAAGCAGGAAAAAATACCTAGTGGAAAAAAGACAGTATCTTCAATAAATGGTGCTGAGAAAATTGGACAGCTGTGTATAGAAGAATGAAACTCGACCATTATCTTACACTGTACACAAAGATAAACTCAAAATGGATAAAAGACCTCAAAGTGAGCCAGGAATCTATCAGAATCCTAGAGGAGAACATAGGCAGTAATCTCTTCGATATCAGCCACAGCAACTTCTTTCAAGATATGTCTCCAAAGGCAAAGGAAATGAAAGCGAAAATAAACATTTGAGATTTCATCAAAATCAAAAGCTTCTGCATAGCAAAGGAAACAGTCAACCAAACGAAGAGGCAACCCACGGAATGGGAGGAGATATTCGCAAATGACAGTACAGACAAAAGGCTGATATCCAAGAACTCTTCAAACTCAACACACACAAAACAGATAATCATGTCAAAAAATGGGCAGAAGACATGAATAGACACTTCTCTAAAGGAAACATACAAATGGCTATCAGACACATGAAAAAATGTTCATCATCATTAACCATCAGGGAGATTCAAATCAAAACCACATTGAAATACCACCTTACACCAGTTAGGCCAAAGTGAACAAGACAGTAAACAACGTGTGTTGAAGTTGTGGGGAAAGGGGAACCCTCTTTCACTGTTGGTGGGAATGCAGGTTGGTGCAGCCACTTTGGAAAACAGTGTGGAGATTCCTTAAGAAATTAAAAATAGAACTTCCCTATGACCCTGCAATTGCACTCCTGGGTATTTACCCCAAAGATACAGATGTCATGAAAAGAAGGGCCAACTGTACCCCAATGTTCATAGCAGCAATGACCACAGTCGCCAAACTGTGGAAAGAACCAAGATGCCCTTCAATGGACGAATGGATAAGGAAGATGTGGTCCATATACACTATGGAGTATGATGCCTCCATCAGAAAGGATGAATACCCAACTTTTGTAGCAACATGGACGGGACTGGAAGAGATTATGCTGAGTGAAATCAGTCAAGCAGAGAGAGTCAATTATCATATGGTTTCACTTATTTGTGGAGCATAAGGAATAGCATGGAGGACATGGGGAGATGGAGAGGAGAAGGGAGTTGGGGGAAACTGGAAGGGGAGGTGAACCATGAGAGACTGTGGACTCTGAGAAACAAACTGAGGGTTTGGGAGGGGGAGAGTGTAGAGGGTGCGGTAAGCCTGGTGGTGGATATTGTGGAAGGTGCATATCACAAAGAGCACTGGGTGTGGTGCATAAACAATGAATTTTAGAAAAAAATTAAATTTAATTAAAAAAAAAAAAAAGAAAATATTCTATTTGGAAGGTAAAGGGAATATAAATAATAGGGTTTCTCCTGGGTGAAGAGCCAGTTGGGAAAGGGAGGCTAATGGATGGAGGAGGGAAGGAGACAATAGTCATGCAAATACAGGTGAGTTGTGTAAGAGCAACACAATACGTGTCTGCAGATCATACGTTTGAGGGTAGAGCTGTTAGGAGGTGGATTCGAGTGAGTAATGCGATGAGCTGAGTGTGTCATACACAGTTTTAGTTGTTAGAAATAGCTTAGGAAGGGACGCCTGGGTGGCTCAGTGGGTTAAGCCACTGCCTCCAGCTCAGGTCATGATCCCAGCGTCCTGGGATCGAGCCACACATTGGGCTCTCTGCTCAGCGGGGAGCCTGCTTCTCTCTCTGCCTCTGCCTGCCTCTCTGTCTACTTGTGATCTCTCTCTCTCTCTCTCTCCCCTGGAAAATAAATAAATAAATAAATAAAATCTTAAAAAAAAAAAAAAAAGAAAGAAATAGCTTAGGAAGAGTATGTGATCTTTATGGTCAATTAATGGTTGCTATATGTGTATACCAAATATGATTGTTTATTGGTTAATAGAATATGAGACTTGTCTACATTGCATAGTCTTACTCTCTAGAACCTTGTTTGGGTAAAAGAAGGTATGAATAAGTTTCATTCTTTTATACACTTATTGTTTGTAGAAGAGGCACCTGTCTTGTGATCCAATTCACAGAGCACATGAAATGAAAAAAGTTCAATACATATTAGTTGAATGAATGGACGCAAAGGAATTTTGCGAGGTATTCACAAACACTGCACTAAAGCAATTCCATTTCCCAAATAGTTACAGAGTTTCCTCCTATATATAAGAATAGAGTTTAATGAGGGAAATTAGTTTTTTAAAAAAGAAAAGAATAAAACCTCTGCCTCTTTAATACCAGTTTCAAGATCAGTGTTGATAATCACTAATAGAGATTAACGAACCTAATACCAAATACATTTTCAAAGTACCCAGAGTATTATCCCCAATGAAATAGGCATATGGGAACCCATGCTGAGGTAATTATAAAGAAAACATTAGAAATTTAGATAATATATTCTTGAAGAGTTCATGATGGTTTGAAAAAAACAAATACTCTTCCACTTCGGTTCTCAGGGCTGTCAGCTGGGTGTAACTCAGCTAGTTGTAACACACGCTCACTTAAATTAGTTTTTAAAATGTATTATCATTTTAAAAAACTATCTTTATTAGGAGTGCCACAATTCTAATTTAATTCATTTATACCGAAAACTGATTTACAAAAAAAAAAAAGTAAGCTAAGATACATGGAGATATCATTTAATGACCTCTAGATGGGGAAAATTCATGAAGTTGAACAAAATCAAATGTTGGAGAGTGTATGGATCAAAATTGCTGTTGAGAGTCAAAATTTGTCCAACTAATTTCAAAACAGTTGAGCACTTTGTGAAATTATCTTTTAAACTCATCGCTGGAAGCATCTTTTCATAAGTACACCATAAGACATGTGCAAGACTATTTTAGCAGCATGGTTTACAAATAAAAAATACTAGAAGCAAACCAAATGAGCACATATATGTTTATAAAAAATAAAAAATTAAAAAAAAATAAAAAAAATAATAAAAAAAAAAACTGTGATGTTTTTGTAAGATGTGGGCACTCCACAAAGGGAATGTTAATATGGATACTGTGGTGCACCACCAGATTCTCTGCTTCAGCACTGAGGCACTCATTTTTTTTCCCAGCTGTGAGAAGTATTGTTTGATAATAGTAATATCTGAATGCTCCTGGGACATCACTCTTCGTCAAAGACACAAAAACTATCTTCACAGAGGTAGTCTACATCTATTTTTTTTTTTTAAAGATTTTATTTATTTATTTGATGGAGAGAGAGATCACAAGCAGGCAGAGAGGCAGGCAGAGAGAGAGGGAGAAGCAGGCTCCCCCGCTGAGCAGGGAGCCCGATGCGGGGCTCGATCCCAGGACCCTGAGATCATGACCTGAGCCGAAGGCAGAGGCTTAACCCACTGAGCCACCCAGGCGCCCCGAGGTAGTCTACATCTAATAGGCTATGAAGGCTTGGCCACATTTTTTTCAATTTGGGACTTCTCCAAATAGCCACTGTAGCTTCAGTGCTTTCTTGGGTTTAGCCAAGTTCTCTGTTGTAAGTGGATTGCAATTAATTCAGTGTCTCCCTTACCCAATTCCCCTTTCCTCGTTTCTTAGGGGGGTTCCTGAGAATACTTCCCAATAAACCACTTCCAAACATATTTTTCTCAAGAGTTTATTTTCTAAAAAGCTGAGCTATGGCAGATGGTATCAAGAATAGTGTTGAAACAGAAAATAAATGGGGATTTTGTAGCTGGATCACCAGTTGGTCAGCTGTCACTGAGGACCTCACTGCAGATAGCAGGTGGAACACGTATAACGTAAGGCATAATGTAGTGGTGAAGTTGCTGAATTTCATTGGTTGTGAACAGAAAACAAGAGTAACAGTGTAAGTAATAACCCGAAAATTCAGTATCTCAGTATTGGAAAGATTCAAGGGAAACAGCAATTATAAGAACTGAGGAATCAGACAGCTACTGATAAGGAAGAGGTTGGAAAACAATGCATGAAAGAAGAAATGCATTTATGACTGAAAACTATAATTGACAAAGATATAGATGAAAGATACATTGTATTCTTAGGTCAGAATAATTATAATTGTGAAAATTTCCATACTGCCCAAAGTAGTTTACAGATTTAATGCAATCTTTTTCAAAATTATGAAAGCATTTTTCATAGAAATAGAGCAATCCTGAAATTTATATGAAACTACAAAAGACCTCAATAGCCAAAACAATCTTAAGGAAGAAAACCAAAGTGGGAGGTGTGACACGTCTTGATTTCACACTATATTACAAAGCTATAGTAATCAAAGTGCTATGATACTGGCATAAAAAGAGACACAGAGCCCAATGGAACAGAAAACAGGGCCCAGAAATAAACATGCACATACAGTCAACTAGTCTATGACAAGGGTACCAAGAATACACAACAGGAAAACAAAAGTCTCTTCAATAAATGGTGATGGGAAAACAAAACAGAAATTACTATAAGTAATCTTTTCACACAAAACTCCTGAATGTATCCCAGAACTCGTGGGTGAATACTGAGAATATAGTCTATATTTAAAATACGCCTGAAAAGAGAAGAACATTCATTTACATTATCTGGGAGTATTTGTCCACAAAATGCTTATTAAATACGAAGAAAAATGTAATGTTATAGTGGAGAAACCTAGCAGTTACCACCTTAAGTGATCAAAGCTGATGTCACTAGTAATGTAATGTTACATTGTAATATATTCTTGTGAAGAACATAGCAACGCTTCTGGGAGTATTCTGGTCAAAATGAATCTAGTTATGAGTAAACATCCAGCAAACCCAAAGTTCTAGAAAATAAGTGACCCATACACTTAAAAAACAACAAGGTTACAAAACATAGGGAATGCAGAGAAATTGTACCAGATTGAAGGAACATAAGGAGACATGACAATTAAATGCAACATGGTATCCTGCACTGGGTCTCTGACTATAGATGCTATTTACTTACTGGTTGGTTGGTTGGTTGGTTGTTTGGTGTTAGCTATAGAGTTAGGGTTAGGGTTAGGGTTGCAGATTGATGATGTACTGTATCAGTTTCAGTTTCCTGATTTTGATGTACTCTGATTATGTAAGGAAGTATCTTTGTCTTTTAGGAAATACATATTGAAATCTTTGGCAGTAATAAAGTACCTGCAGCTTATACCCTAGTAGTTTAGAAAAATGTATATGTTATATATAAATTACATAGAAAGAGAGAGAAAGAAACATAAATACTTAAAAAGATTTTTTTATTAATTTTTTATTTTTTATAAACATATATTTTTATCCCCAGGGGTACAGGTCTGTGAATCACCAGGTTTACACACTTCACAGCACTCACCAAAGCACACACCCTCCCCAATGTCCATAATCCCACCCCCTTCTCCCAAACCCCCTCCCCCCAGCAACCCTCAGTTTGTTTTGTGAGATTAAGAGTCACTTATGGTTTGTCTCCCTCCCAATCCCATCTTGTTTCATTGATTCTTCTCGTACCCACTTAAGCCCCCATGTTGCATCACCACTTCCTCATATCAGGGAGATCATAGGATAGTTGTCTTTCTCTGCTTGACTTATTTCGCTAAGCATGATACGCTCTAGTTCCATCCACAGATGGATGGATCAAGAAGATGTGGTATATATACACAATGGAATACTATGCAGCCATCAAAAGAAATGAAATCTTGCCATTTGCGACAACATGGATGGAACTTAAAAAGATTTTAAATGTCAGTGACATGGGTACTTTGTGACAGTAATGGGAATTCTTTGGACTATAGCAATGTTTTTATAAATTTCAAAGTGTTTTAAAATAAAAAGTTGAAAAGCTAACCTCTAAAGTGGGACATAAGAGAGAGGTATAATAATTTGAAAACTGAGATTCAAACAACAAACTAAAAAGTTAGATTTGATTTTCCTAGACAAGTGCTAAGCTGACTCTTTATTAATTTATTCAGTGAACTTCAAAACAGAATCATATACTTTGTTTCTTTATTAGTAAGCGGGACTGTGGGTTTTGTGATTTGGATTTTATTTACAGTATTATTTTGAGATTCTGTTTCCTAATTCATATGCAGCTTTTTAAATTTGCCATGATTCATAGCTTCTTGTTCATGTTTCCTGATTTATGAGACTGAATTATGAAATCTCGTAAGTCAGAACATATGTAATGGAGTCACATTTATTTTACGGGCTCCATATTGAGTATTTAGAACTGTTGAATTGCTGTAAGTAGAAAGTAAATATAAAGAACATTCAGAGGTTAAAAATGCTTCAGATAGAAATTGCCTAAAGAATCATTGTGGGTAAAACTAGTAGCCTCTTTAAGCAATACATTAAAAAAACATATGGAGCACCATAGTGACCACCTACAGACTCTGAAGTGATTCTGTTTATGTCAAGTCAGCTAAATAGTAATATGTTTATTTTTTTATTTTTATTTTTTTAAAGATTTTATTTATTTATTTGACAGTCAAAGATCACAAGTCGGCAGAGAGGCAGGCAGAGAGAGGAAGGGAAGCAGGATCCCCGCTGAGCAGAGAGCCTGATGTGGGGCTCGATCCCAGGACCCTGGAATCATGACCAGAGCCGAAGGCAGAGGCTTTAACCCACTGAGCCACCTAGGTGCCCCATAAATAGTAATGTGTTAAAAAAAAAAAAAAAAAAGAAAGAAAGAAAGAAAGAAAAGAAAACCTTAAATGACTCAAGTTACTCCCCCTGCTGTTTTAATCAGATCCACTAGACAAGTTTTTTAAGTAATATGGCAGCACTCAAACATGGTGAACATCCCATATATATCTGTTCAAGTTTATGATTTTTTGGAAACCTAATACTCTATCAGTATCTGTGGGAACTTCTTCTACAAGGTGCTGCTTATTGTTGGAAAGACTCTTAAGTCACCTTCTGATCCAAATCTTCGATGACCTCTAGGAGAAATAGTGCGTGTTTTGTCTACAAGATTGGCCTTGGTCTTTTCCAAAACCAAGGCCAATCTTGTAGACAAAACACGTGCGTGCAGTATACAGCGTTTATTTGATGCATTTGATCAACATGGAGAGTAAAAACTTTTCCACAAACTCATTCATCTTGACTAACATTATATGAAAATATATATATGTTATCCTAAATTTTCCACATTACAATATGAAGCCAAATGGAGTAGAAAATCTAGGCTGGCGCCCCGAACACAGACCACATGTGAGGCACATTGGAGTGGAGTGGAGCTGACACCGCACTGAGCAAGGCAACGACTACAATTCTCTGAGGAACAACATCAAGGATGTTTGGGAGGAAAATGACATTCTTAAAGATGAAAAAAGATTTCATAGTAAGGTTAAGGAAAAGTAACAGTAAATGCTATTAGTTTGGGAACAGAAGAGACTACAGTTTTTAATTCATTTTAAAATATGATAGATTAACGAGGCTGTAAGTCAAACAGGAGTCAAGGGAAGGGTTAAGAGGAAGTAGAGACAACGGATTCAAAAACACATTCCTCTAAAAATCATTTGCACATTGATTAATATTCTTTATAGGATTTTATCAGTTAGATAATGCTTATAATTCACCCATTAGTCTTAATTATTGAATCACATTTTTCTGAACCAAATTATTGTCCCTCCAAGACCCAGTGCTATAAAAAAATTAAACAAATATACTGTGTACATCACCCTAACATAATTTAAAACATGTATTAAAGGTCCTTCTTTTTCAGCTTTTCAGGTAAATCTTTATTAGGGAGAAAAATCATTGTGAATGTAGTTTATTTGAAAAATGTGCCTGAGAAAACAATAACTTAGTAACTGTGTTCAGAAAGATGTGTGTCTCATCATAACATTTGAGCAGCCTTGATCTGTTGAGGAGTTAACTATAAATCATGACAATGGTAGGAAGTGCCCTGGGATCAGAGACTCCTCCAGTGTTACTGTAATTTCTACAAAGTATTTCCTCTTTGTTATTACTTGTTTATGATACATAATTTAAGAGCATTTCTCCTCCAGGCACAGCAAGTAGAATTCTTTGCTTTTCCAATTACTTAGAAGAAAATTTCTCAGTAATAATCTTTCATTGTGTAATAAATGCTATTTCACATGAGAAAGTCTGATTTATTTATAAATACTTTAGCTTCTGTTTATGTGTTAGTTTAACCTTTATTTGGGTTTCATGTTGTAATGATCTGCTTATTTCTGCTTTCACTCTTGACCAGATTCTAACTTCAGGTGACCCTTACTTACTCTTTTTTTTTTTTTTTTTTAGAATCTACCAGTGGATAAAAACATGGGATTGTTTAATCCTCTTATAAATGGCTACGTTCAGTAGGGGTCACACAGTGGTAACACGCCCATTTGGGGAAATTAAACTGATTGTGAAAACATGCTACAATTTTTTTAAGCTAGTGCTTTTTAAATAACTGAAAGTGATAATTTTATAACTGAATCATGTAGATCCATTTTGAACATTGTTTATGGGAGGGTGAAATGATCTGGGCTCCAGTCCTCCCCTGTCTCATTTGCAGAGTGTGAAGATTGGACTCCATGACCTCCGTGTGCCCCACAACCCTGTAATCCCGAGATCTGCCTCTTTTCTGCTTCATGAGTGTGACTGCAATACAAGTAAGACAAAACCCTTCCGGACGTAGAGCTCCATGTCTGGGACATAAATAAAGGGTCCCTTGAAAGGGAATCGACATAAGTTAAGCCTGCGCATCTTTAAGTTTGTCCTTCCTTCGACTGGATTCCTGTCCTTGCTCTTCCCACGGCGGGTCCGGCTTCTCTCCTACTGCAGGTCGAGTGTCCTTTACTACGTGTTCTCCTTTCTGTCCACCGTCCCAGGGAAATTCATAGATGCTGCAATATGTTTTTAAACTTGAGAAATATGTTTTTAAAACTTCTCTAGGAGGGGTGCCTGGGTGGCTCAGTGGGTTAAAGCCTGCTGTCTGTCAAATAAATAAATAAGATATTTTTTTTAAAAAAAAGTATAAAAAATAAATTAAAAAAATAAAACTTCTCTAGAAGATTTATTTTCAGAGTTATTTGATTGCCCTGCTAATCAGAAACATTATTTTTTCATATGTTAGTGTATTAGAAGGAAATGAACATTCAAATGTCATGAGTTTAATTGATTTAAAGAGAGTGTTCGTTGGGGATTAAGCAATAGTTGCAGATGTTGTGTTTACTGCTTGAAATGTGCTGATTCAGGGAACTTAAATGTTAGAAGTATTTGGTTGATTATTAAACACTGCCTTTAAAATATGTAAAAATAATTGATTCAGTTCTTTTTTTGGGGGGGGGGTGTCCAGCATTGCAGCATCTATGAAAAAGGATTAATGTATCAGCTAAAGTCCTATTTAAGTAGTATATTTATTCTTATAAAACTGGGGCAGTCACCTGGCAGAGTTAGGATCCTCTAGACTGTGAATTCCTTTGTTTTTGATGATCTTGACAGTTTTGAGGAATGCTGGTCAAGAATTTTGTAGAATATCTCTCAATTTGGGTTTGTCTGGTGTTTTTCTTATAGTTAGATTATGGTTATGAGTCTTTAGGAGAACGACCATAAAAGTGAAATGCCATTTTCATGCAATAGAGTTTTGTATTCTGTTTATCATGATAATGCATCACTCTATATAATTATCTGACATTATATTATACAAATTATATATTATTATATATTATTTATTTGTGTAATATCTGCCCCCCCAAAATAGATCATATCCATGAAAGTCAATATTTGGCTGTCTTGTCCATCACTATCCCTAGAGTCTTGAAGAGTATAGAGCATCTGATAGCAGTTTGAGAAACTCTGGAGTATCACTGAATGAGTGAATTATTTTCTGTATAGATAGCTGAATGCCATCTCAACTCTGAATGTTGTGGTCAATATATCAAATAATATACTAAGGCAATGTCTTTGAATTTGGGTATAATGTCAAGAAGAAGGTACCGTTAAGCTTTAAACTAATATAAATCAGTAGATAGTAACTGAGATTAACCAGCTCAACTACTGGTATCTTAGTCTAAGAAGTCATCTTAGATTTGAGTATTCCCTAAATCAAATCAGGATGATCAGAACTTCTTAAATCCAGTCGTGGAGAACAGTGTATATATAACATATCCTTTGGGGGATATATCAAAATAGTACCCAACACGAACCATGAAAACAGAAGAGTTACTAGGATTTGGCTACTATGATGCTAGAAGAATATGTCATTTGCAAATATCTTCTCCCATTCCATTGGCGGCCTTTTAGTTTTGTTGCTTGCTTCCTTGTGCAGAAGCATTTTATTCTGACGGAGTCCCAGTAGTTTATCGTTTGCTTTTGTTTTCCTCGCCTCAGGAGACATATCGAGAAAAAAGTTGCTACAGCTATTGTCAAAGAGGTTACTGCTTGTATTTTTTCTAGGATTCTTTAGGGTTTCAGGTCTCACATTTATGTCTTTCATCCATTTTCAATTTATATTTGCATATTGTGGAAGACAGTGGTTCAGATTTTTTCTTTTGCAAGTTGCTCTCCAGCTTTCCCAACACCAGTCATTGAAGAGACTGTCCTTTCCACATGGATAATGTTTTCCTGCTTTGTTGAAGATCGATTGACACTTAGTTTTAGTGCAGTTGTAGGTTTATATCTGGGCTTGTGTTCTGTTCCATTGATCTTTGTGTCTGTTTTTGTGCCAGTACCATTCTGTTTGATTATTATAGATCTGATCTGTAATATAACTTGAAATTCAGACTCATGATGCCTCCAGTTTTGCTTTTCTTTTTCAAGATGGCTTTGGTTATCCTCGGTCTTTTGTGGTTCCATACAAGTTTTATAATAGTTTGTTCTAGTTCTGTGAAAAATGATGTTAGTATTTCAATAGGGATTGCATTAAATGTGCAGATTGCTTTGTGTAGTATAGACATTTTAACAGAAATTGTTCTTGCATTCTGCAAGCTTTCCATTTCTATGTGTCATTTTCAGTTTCTTTCATCAGTTTTATGTAGTTTTCAGAATATAATTCTTTCACTTCTTTGGTTAGGTTTATTCCCAGGTTATCTTATTATTTTTGGTGCAATTATAAATGGGATTATTTTCTTAATTTCTTTCTACAGCATCATTACTGGTTGTGTAGAAATGCAGCAGATTTATGTACATTCATTTTGTGTCCTGCAACTTTACTGAAATCAGTTCTAGCAGTTTTGGAGTGGTGTCTTTAGTGCATTCTATATATAGTAGCATGTCATCTGAAAATAGTGAAAATTCTACTTCTTCTTTATTGATTTGGATGCCTCTTATTTATTTTTGTTATCTGATTGCTGCAGCTTGGACTTCCAGTACTGTGCTGAGTAAAAGTGCTGGGAGTAGACATCCTTGTCTTGCTTTTCCCCATTAAGTATGATGTTAGCTATGGGTGTTTCATATATGACTTTTTTTTTTTTCTAATATTGAGATATGTTCCCTCTAAAACTACATTGTTGAAGGTTTTTATCATGAATTGGTATTACACTTCTTTAAATGTTTTCTCTTTTGAAACAATCAGGTGGACCTTATCCTTTGTCTTAGTGATGTGATATATCACATTGCAAATATTGAACCACTCTTGTAACCCAGGAATAAATCCCACTGAGCATGGTGAATGATTTTTTTAATGTATTGTTTGGTTCATTATTTTGTTGCATCCATGTCTATCAGGTATACTGTCCTGTGGTTCTCTTTTTAAGTGGTGTCTTTATCTGGTTTTGGCACCAGGATAATGCTGGCCTTATAGAATGAATTTGGAAATTTTCTTTTCCCTTTTTTTTAGACTACTTTAAGAAGAATAGGTATTAACTCTTCTTTAAATGCTGGGTAGAATTTGCCTGTGAAGCCATGTGGTCCTGGACTTTTGTTTGTTGAGAGGTTTCTTTTTGGAGGGCGGCGGGGGGGGTGATTAGTGATTCAGTTTCTTTGTTGGTTACTAGCCTGTTTAAATTTTCTATTTTTCTCATTTCAGTTTAGTAGTTTGTGTGTTTCTAGAAATTTATCCTTTTCTTTTAGGATGTCCAGTTTGCTGGTATGTAGTTTTTCATGATCTCTTATAATTATTTGTATATCTGTGATGTTGGTTGTTATTTTTTCCTCTCTTATTTGTGATTTTATTTATTTCTGTCATTTTCTCTTTTTTTCTTGAAAAGTTTGGCTAGAGGTTTATCAATTTTATTGATTTTTTTCAAAGAACGAGGTCCTGGTTTTATTGATCTGTTCTATTGTTTTTAGTTTCTATATAATTTATTTCTGATCTAATTTTTATTATGTCCTTCCTTCTCCTGGTGTTGGGTTTTGTTTGCTGTTCTTTTTCTAGCTCCCTTAGGTGTAAAGTTAGGTTGATGAGATTTTTCTTGCTTCTTGAAGTTGGCCTGTGTATTGCTATAAGCCTCCCTCTTAGAACAGCTTTTGTTATAACCTAGTGATTTTGGACTATTGTATTTTCATGTTCATTTATTTCCATGCATTATTTCTTCTTTTTTGCTGGTTGACTCATTCATTTTTCAGTAACATGTTATTTAACTTCCATGTTTTTGTGGTCTTCCAAGATTTTTTCTTTTGGTTAATTTCTAGTTTCATAGCGTTGTGATCAGAAAAGGTACATGATATGACTTCAATCTTCTTGAACTTGTTGAGGCTTGTTTTATAGGCTAATATGTGATCTACACTGGATAATGTTCATGTGCTCTTGAAAAGAATGTGTATTCTGCTGTTTTAGGATGGAATGTTCTGAATATATCTTATAAATCCATCTGGTCCAGTGTGTCCTTCAGAGCCATTGTTTCCTTGTTGATTTTTTGTTTAGATGGTCTATCCATTGATGTAAGTGGAATGTTAAAGTCCCCTACATTTATTGTATTATTTTCAGTTAATTCCTAAAAAAAAATACTGTTTTATGTATTTGGGTGCTCCCATTCTGGGTACATAAATATTTACAAGTGTTTTATCTTCATGTTGAATTGTCCCCTTTATAAGTATATAGTGTCCCTCTTTCTTTCTTGTTACAGTCTTTGTTTTAAAATCTATTTTGTCTGAAATAAGAATTGCTAGTCTGGCTTTCTCTTGACATCCATTTCCGTGATAGATTATTTCCCCATCCCCTCATTTTCAATCTGCAGGTAGCTTTAGGTCTAAAATGAGTGTCTTGAAGGCAGCATATAGATAGGTCCTGCCTTTTTTTTTTTTTTTTTAAGATTCTACTTATTTATTTGACAGAGAGAGAAAACACAAGTAGGCAGAGCAGTAGGTAGAGGGCGGGGGGAAGCAGGCTCCCCACTGAGCAGAGCACCTGATGCAGGGCTCAATCCCAGGACCCTGAGATCATGACCTGAGTCAAAGGCAGAGACTTAACTCACTGAGCCACCCAGGTGCCCCAGGTCCTGCTATTTTGTCCATTCTGTCACCTTACGTCTTTTGATTGGGGCATTTAGTGCATTTATAACCAAAGTAATTATTAATATGTGTTTACCATCATTTTATTATTTTGTTGTTTCTGAAGATTTTCTTTAATCCATTCCAGTCTTTCTCATGTTTTGCTGATTTTATCTAATGGTAATTAAATTTTCTTTATTTTTTTTTAATTTGGGTCTCCTTGTCTTTGTTCTTTGTATATTTATTAGTCTTTGATATATGGTTGCCATTAGGTTTGTATATAACCTCTTCTGTATATGACAGTCTATATTAAGTTAGGGGTCATTTAAGTATTTGTTATATTTTATATATTTTTATGTTGTAAGTTCTGTCACTGATTTTTTTTTTCATAAATATTCATTTTTACTGGCTTTTTGTTTCCTACCTTTATATTTTTACTTTTGGTTTCTCTTTTCCACTCAAAGATTCCTCCTTAATATTTGTTGCAGGACTGGTTTAGTGGTCATGAAGTCCTTTAGTTTTTGTTTTTCTGAGAAACTCTCTATCTCTCCTTCTATTCTGAATGATAGCCTTGCTGGTTTGCAAAGTTTCTGGTGAAACATCGGCTAACCATATGGCTTATCCCCTGTAAATTACTGTCTTCTTTTTTCCTACTGCTTTTAAAAATCTTTTCTTTATCACTAGATTTTGCTAATTTAATTATAATATGTTTTTGTGTGGACCTACTTTTGTTCATTTTGATGGGAGTTCTTTATGTGTTCTCGATCTGTATATCTATTTCCTTCCCCAGGTTAGGGAAGTTTTAAACTATTATTTCTTCAAAATTTTTTTCTGCCCCCCTTTTCCCTCTTCCTTTGGGACTTCTGTAACACAGACATTATTATATTTGATGGAGTCATGGAATTGCCTAAGTATATTCTTGTTTTACATAATTCTTTTTTCTCTCTTTTGTTCAACTTGATTACTTTCCATTTCTCTGTCTTTTAGCTCACTAATTCATTCCTCTGCTTCTTCCATCCTGTTCATTCTGTGAAACATGTTTCTCATTTCATTTATTGAACACTTTATCTCTGCTATATTATTCCTTTTCTCTCTGTTGAGGGTCTCACTCCTGTCTTCTACTCGTTCTCAAGTCCAGTGAGTATCCTTATGATCATTACTTTAAATTCTGTATCAGGCTTATATCTGCTTCACTTAGGCAACTGGCCTCAGACTTGTTCTGTTCTTTCATTTGATAAAGTCTCTGTGTCTTCTCATTTGTCTAAGTCTCTGTGCCTGTTTCTCTGTGTTAGGAATGTCAGCTATATCTCTTGTTCTTGAAGATAATGTCCTTATGAAGAAGAGGTCTTGAAGTGCCCTGCTGTGTAGTGTTTCTCTGTTCCTCAGGGCCCAGAAATTCTGGAAGTATTTCCAGTGTGTGTTGTGTGTGCTCTGCTGTTTTGTCTTAGTCACTTTATCCTTCAGGCTAGTCATCTACGAGGCTTTCTTGGCCTGTTGTGGGCAGTGTCTGGTCCCTGGCCTGAATGTAGTATGTTTTAACTAGGTATGCTCTGGTCTATTTGCGAAGTGAGACCTGGCACCACCACAAAAGGAAACAAGTCTCTGCAAAACTGTTGTGTATGGAGACAAAGTGTCATGAGGGATAGGGCGTGTCCTCTGGAGGAAGGGTCCCACCATGCCAGGACTAGGCAGGCATGACTTGGGAAGGGGGCAGTTTCACTGGGTTGGTGGGGGGCAAGTCGTAGCGTAAGCAAGTTGGGTAGTGAATATGATCCTGCACTGATTCCCATGTGTGGTCCTGTGCTTGTGCTCTCTGGGAATATCTGGGACATACTCCAGGATGAGTGAATAACCTCTCCACTGTGTTCCCCGTTCCCCAGGCTCTCTTCAGATCTCTGTTTTCACAATGTATGTGCACGGGTTGTCTGTCTGCCTTCTCCGCAAGAGCAGCGCTGATGTCCTCTAAAGCTCTCCCAGAGCCAAACCCACTGACCTTTAAAACTCTATAGTTTAAGCCCTCCCGAGTTGCAAGAACTCGTGAAATTTGGCCCCTCTCACTTTCTGAGCCAATTGTTATGGGGATTTGCTTTCCCTGTGCAATCCCCTGTGTGCCTGTCTGTCTCTCACTCTTTTCCACAGCTCCCCTCTGCTCAAGCAGCCATGATCTGTTTCTTTCCCAAACTACATCTCTGCACTTTCTTTTTCGATGTAGCTCTTCTCCACCTTTACTTGCGGAGTTTGTTCTGACAGTCTTCACGTCAGTGCCTGGGGCATTTAGGATGATTTGATAGTTATCTAGTTGTAATCATGGGCAAGGTGAGTCTCAGGTCCTCCTACTCTGCAGCAGTCTCCCAACTTCTATCATCTGCTAACTTACATCTTAAACTTAGAAGTCAGTCATAGAAGTTAGAAACATTATTAGAAATGTAAATGTGGAAATAAATCCATTATATTAAGGCAACTTAATCTCTCAAAAAAAATAATTTTGAGTATTATGGATTTTAATGGTAGTCAAGAACAACTTTCAGTGAATCAGAAAAGCAGTTATAATCAGGAATGTTTGATGTTTTAAAATATGAAGCAATAAGTGAAAAAAACAGCAAAGGTCTTAGGCATGCTCACATGAAACAAAATGAAGTAATGATTTTTAAGGGTAATGGCAAATAAAGCTAAGACATTTGTGACCAAGGTTGACTAATAATTTAAGCATCACCATTCTTCTCTACTCCCATGAAAACTTTCTCACAAAGAATAAGGCTCCATCGTTGGTGACACTGTGCTACTTTGGAATTACCTCCAGCACACCACTTAACTCATTTGTTTTATTGACTACCTCTGTCTTCCTCCTAGATTATCCTCCTCATAGACTTGAATTCAAACATCCACCTAGTTATTCTTGCATCCTGAAGATATTTTTGAGTGTCTACGATCAAATAGACCAGTTGAGGCTGATTAGGAACACTTTAAGCTTGATGTGTCTTACAACTCACAAAATAATTCCCAGAAATAAATATGGGGCATATACTTCAAGTAGTTGTTATGGTCCATCACACAGTATTTGTATATCCTATTAGTCCTGGTTTCAGGGGAAAAAAAAAAAACAAAAAACCCAGTGAAATCCATATATCCAAATTTAAATTGATGTGTTAAACTCCACCTCTACTTTCTGTGGCAAGTACTATCTTACAACCAAATGGGAAAGCTACTCAAATCCACAAAGTACCTAGATACCTAGAATCTAAAATGTTTATACTGGCTATGGAAGGCTTGGTAGTATCAGAAACAAAAGTAATTGTCTACACAGTAACTTTCCGTTATGCCCTGCATTCTTACTACGGGTATCTGCTTGCCCTCAGAGCCAAAGGCTAAATAATGTGTTGGTATCAAATTGCACTGAGCATTTCTTTATTAACTTCTCACCTTCTCCTGCTGAACTTCATCTTCTCCCACTTCAAACTTAATTCAGAGTGAACATGACATTTCTTAATTCTTTCTCCTTCTAATATGGTGGTACAAATGACGGCACCCTTAGAACTCTAGAGCCTGTAGCCTCATGAACTGCAATGGATGGAGGTAGACATTCAGATATTCTTGAGCTAATTTGAACATTCTGTAATGTCCTCCAATTTGTATGATACCTTGGCTATATGGCAAAATTTTCCACCTCTGGATTGAGAATTGCCAGTAAATCTAGATCATACTTTGACGTCTCTTCTCAGTTTTGCTTCACAAATAACCACTGATTTTGCTGGTCATGAGCACCAACACCAATTTGATTTCTGGTCCAACACTGAGAAGTGTACCTTCAGAGCACAGAGACGATGTCCTTCTCCATCTTGTCTAGTAAACATAGCTGTTTCTTACTAGACAAAAGATGTCTCAGATACAAATCCTCTGGTCTACTAAATATTTAGTGGTTTCAGTATATGTTTGTCTATGGATTCTTCATTTGCCTCCTCTTATCCCTACTTTTCCATACTCAACAGGCTACAGGATTTCACAACAAATTTAGGAATTCATTACACCTTGGCCATGTAAGGATTCAAAAACATGTCCTACCTCAAATCCCACACCATCACAAATAATATTTATACAAAATAGTAGAAGGAACTTATTTTATCAGAAGAGACCTGGTATCAACCTCTAGTCTTAGGCAAAGTCTAATGATTCATTTCATAAAAGAAAACTCCTAGATATCATGAGCACCATTTAAAGCATGGAAACATTTGAAAGATGTGGCCCTATGATAATGACCCTGGGAAATAAAATTTAGGGTAAGTCAGACGGAAAAGTTTAGAAAAAAGTTTAGAAACCACTAGAGGATTTGAGTAGGAAGTAACATTATCTGGTATGTTTGAACTGGGTTAGCAGTAAAGAGCAAAATTTAATTTATGAAGACTATTATAAAACTATTAAAATGATCCAGGTCAGAGATGTGGTGAAAAGTATTTGGATTCTAGATCTATTCTGAAGCTAAAACAGACAGGATGTGCTGATGGACTGAATGTAAGTATAAGGGAAAGGGAGAAGTCAAGAATTACTCTCAATACCTTTGCCGTAAGCCACTGGAAGATGGAGGTGCCGTATTTCAAATGGAAAAGATGGTAGAAGAGAAATTTGTAAGGACAGCTCAGGATTTTAATTTTGGACTAGTTGAGTTTGTTATGCTCACTAAATAGCCAAGTGAAAATGTGAAGTGGACGTCTGAATACAGAAGTCAAGTTCAGAGGCAAGATCTGGACCATAGAGACACACATGAGAATCACCAGAGCATAGATGGTATTTAAATCCAAATGAATGAAAAAGATTGCCCAGGAAGTTAGTGTAAATAGAAGAGGTTAGAGGATAAGTACCTTACTTACTTACTAAAGCCCTTCTCTGCTTACAGGTTAGAGAGAGGAAGAAAAATCAGTGAAAGAGATTGAGGAGGAGGAAAATCAAGGAAACACTGAGCAGGAGAATCCAAGTAAAGGAAGGGGTGATGTTGTACCAAATGCTGTGCTAGGGGAGGTAGGGTGAGGAGGGAGAATCGAATGTTAAGTCGTGAGTTATCATTATATACTTTAGGACATTATTGTAGCTTTTAAACTACACATATTTGTGGACAAATCTTTTCCCATTGGCTGGACTATGATCTCAACAAATCCTGTTGTTTTTACATATTCTGAGTAAATGAACCTCTTCAGGTGTTGTTATAAACAATATGTAGACTGTGTTGACTTGAGCTATTATAGTAGAGATTTTCAAAGAACAACCTATGAAAGCTACATTAACACTGTTGGTGGGAATGCAAGTTGGTGCAACCTCTTTGGAGAACAGTGTGGAGATTCCTCAAGAAATTAAAAATTGAGCTTCCCTATGACCCTGCAATTGCACTCCTGGGTATTTACCCCAAAGATACAGATTAGTGAAAAGAAGGGCCATCTGTACCCCAATGTTTATAGCAGCAATGGTCATGGTCTCCAAACTGTGGAAAGAACCAAGATGTCCTTCAACAGACGAATGGATAAGGAAGATGTGGTCCATATACACTATGGAGTATGATGCCTCCATCAGAAAGGATGAATACCCAACTTTTGTAGCAACATGGACAGGACTGGAAAAGATGATGCTGAGTGAAATCAGTCAAGCAGAGAGAGTCAAATGGTTTCACTTATTTGTGGAGCATAACAAATAGCATGGAGGACATGGGGAGTTAGAGAGGAGAAGGGAGTTGGGGGAAATTGGAAGGGGAGGTGAACCATGAGAGACTATGGACTCTGAAAAACAATCTGAGGGGTTTGAAGGGGCAGGGGGTGGGAGGTCGGGGTACCAGGTGGTGGGTATTAGAGAGGGCACGGATTGCATGGAGCACTGGGTGTGGTGAAAAAATAATGAATACTGCTATGCTGAAAATAAAAAATAAATTAAAAAAAAGAAAGCTACATTAACATTGTTTTTATCTGCTAGGTTATAGATTGCTGTGAGACAAAGAAGAAACATATTTTTTTTTATTTATAGATAAAAGAAAAACATGTATTTGCTTGGAGGTTAGACAATTCCCTTTTTCCAATTTGATGGAATAAATTTTTCTTTGTTTTGTAAGATTTATTTATTCGAGAGAGAGAGAGAGAGAGAGAGAGAGAGAAAGCATGGAGGAAAGGCAGAGGGAGAGGGAGAGGGAATCTCAAGCAGACTCACCACTGAGCCCAGAGCCTGGTCCGAGGACCCTGAGATCCTGACCTGAGCCAAAATCAAGAGTCAGAACTTTAACTGACTGAACTACCCAGGTGCCCCAGAAATTTCTCTTTTTTAGCTAAATCCTCTGCGAACTTCAGGTTCCTGGTAGTCCATATTTATGTGCAGTATTCCATAGGCAAGTGTCATAAATAGAATCAAATTTTGAAGGTGTTTTGTTCACATAAATTATGCTCAGAGGCTGAGATTGTCTTTGCCAATAATCTATTTAACACAAGTTCACTGTGGAATTATAATTTAAATTGTATAATTAAAATTATAACTTATAATCACAGGCCAAAAGCATACAGAGTAATATCTCCTAATGAGCCAACAAAGAAATAACATACCCTAAACCAATGATAGATCAATTACACTTATTTTTTGGGGCAAAAAAGAGGTAAAACAAAGTCCAAATTTAGTTGAGGTGTACCTTTGTACAACCTGGTTCTCAGAAGAGTAGCTGAGCCAACCAAGAGCTGACACTGGTGCTAGAGAACGATGCTACTGGAACAGAGGTGCTGGTGCTGGTGGGCAGGGTGATGTCCTTCATGGGGTTGCTGCATGGTTTTCACTGCTACCAGCAAGGAACAGCCTTTCCAGGGCAGGAGCTGATGTCCCAAGGCCTTTGGGGAGTGATTTAGATAAGTAACCTAGTCCAGAAAGAACACCCTCGGTTAAGTCCTCACAGATCCTTGGTGTCTAAAGTACCCATTACTTCACTTCTCCATATGTTCGTATGGAGAAGCACTCAGTAGCATAGTAACTAAGATGACATTATTCTGACGTGACCTCTGCAATGTGAGTGAACACACTCTTAGATCAAAGCAACTTCTCTTAAGCTGTGAGCAAGTAGATTTGAAATCATAACAAAGCAATAGACAACCAAAAGGCCTATTTCATCTCAGATCTTTAGTTAGTCAAGACTATGTTTATTCAATCACATTAATAATAGAAAAAATAGATAATTACTTCTTTGGAAGATTTGGCTCTAAATAAAGCAATGAGTCACTTAAATAGTTTACACAAGAATAATCCATGTAACCTCACTGCTAAGATACACTTTGTTTTTAATGTAAGTTTTATCTGTTGCTGCCCCTTTGTGTGAGTAGTGCATGGGCACATAAGGCTGGCATAAAAGTAGTGATAAACACAAGACCTAAGTGTGTTTCTATGGGCAACGTTTTATAATATTCCAGCTGACCTTCGATCTTAAGTTCCTCAACTGAGAAATCGATACAGAAAGGTAAGGCCTTTTCCAGGGCTCCACCCGAGGCTGCTGACGAGCATGTTTCAAAAGATTTCCTCTGCAGATTTTCCACTGCCTTCAGAGGAGTCTGATGCACTTGGGATGAGACACCATTTCCTTTATTTACGGGAAGTGTTGCTAAGTTGGGTCCTCGAAACTTACCATGACATTTTGCTTCAGAAAGATAGGAGAAAGAAAAATAACCAAGACTTTTGGCAGAAGGTTTCTGCTTGATTATGAAACAGGATTACCTGAAAAGTGTTGTATCCTAGGGGGAGTAGTGGAAACAGAGAAGCTATCAGGTAATTGTGATTAACAAATTTTTAAACAGAAAAATTCTGATTTTATTTTAAATGCTATCATTAATAACATGTTAAATAAATTATCATATAATATATTAAATATGAAATTATGGCTTTATGAACAAGGCACTGGCTCATTCAGTCCACCAGCCACTCGATTTCGGTTGAGAAATGCCAGAAGAGGTCACTGAAAAGCAAACTGACAAACAGCAAAATTAAATTTCTCCCCCATTGAATTCTTTTCTAATTATTCTAAAAATACATAGAATCATTTCATTACTTAAGGAAGAACTTTAGCAACAAAAAATAAATTGGGGAAATAGCACTCTTTTTCTCATAAAGGATGAATGAAATTGGAATAACATTTTAAATAAAAATTTAACTCATATTCTAATTTATTTTTATAGTAACAAGAAATATCACTGTTTTATATTCACTGTAGTTATCCAAATGCAAACAGAAAGGCTAAAAGGAGATAATTGTGTATTAAAATAGATGCTTCCTACCCATTATTTATTTAAACTCTAGATCAAAAGTTCATCCTAGGCTTTGAAAAAACGTAATTAGATCTACATAGGAATAAAACCGGATTTTCTTAAACACAACTGAGAATAATTATAGCAGAATATGAGTACTTTAAAAAAAAAAAACAAAATGTATGACTACAGAATAAAGTTATTTTTTGGAGAGACTACTGAATGTGCTCAAAAACTTGTTTTTTCACCTTTCCTACATTATGTCATCAGACAGAAAGTGTAAAACAAAATTTAAATCACAAAAGCATTAAAATAGAGAATTGATTCTAACATGATTCAAGAGCCAGTGGAAACTTCTCAGCTATTGGTGTGATAAATGACACATTTAACTGGAGATGAGTTATCTGGTAAATATTTAAAAGATTACTAAAATATCAACATTTCCACTTTGCAACGATACCACGTACAAAGGGGAACTCAAAAAATTATTACATAACCCAGAGCCCCTTTAAAATTATTTTAGCTTTTTTTCCTAGAGAAAAAATGTGTGAAAAATTTCACTCAAGTTTTCTAGAATTACAAAAACAACAACAACAACAACAACAACAACAACAAAAACCCTAAAAGCACTGATGCGGTGGGAAGAAGGAAAAGCAAATTAAAGCAAAAGAAAGAATTGTTGCAGTGGAGGAGAAAGTTACACATAACAGGAGAGAGAAACAAAAAAGAAAAAAAAATGTGAAAAACTCTCATGTGTTCCAATTCCATCTTACGCCTAAAGATTCAGGAGAGGACCAGAATTTAGGAGGAAAAGACAAGAAGAAATCCAAGTAGTTTTAAGATGAGTTAATGTTGTTTATTGGGTTTTGTACTTCTGAGAGTTATCTCTAGCTGCTTCGTTGATTAATACTATTCTAATAAAGATGGTGACCAGGAGAGCTAATATGTCAAAGAATTTTCTGTTTCAGAAATTGTGCTGAGCACTTTAAACGCAGCCTCCTCTGGAATAGTTACAATAACCTTGTAAAAGCTACAGATGTGGAAACTAATACTCAAAAGAGATTAGACGGCTTGTTCTTGGCCGCCCGGTTAGTAACGGTTTGTAAAGACAGACTTTGCACAACTAATTTCCAGCTTCAAAGCCTGGGTCATCACTGGTTTTGCTCTGCTCTCTCCTCAAAGGCTCTTCAGTGAAGAGGGTGTATTCTAAAAAGAATAATAATTTTAATTCACAAGTTTTTGTTGTTGTTGTCGTTTTGTTTTGTTTTTCTTTTTTCTTTTGGGATGCCACAGCCCTCATGCTTCTTGCTTTGGTTTACAGCAGGACTGCGGATCAGAGCCAACTGTTTCTATCGCTCTTACGACGTATCTCTGAGGCTTGCACCATGATGGGTGTTTGTGGGCAAAAGGTAAGAAGGTCCAAAGACACACTCAGCTTTGCAGAATGAAGAGACGCGGAGACGGAGTTAGGAGTAAGAAAAGGACAAAAAGAGGAAACAAAACAAAACAAAACAAAAAACAAGGCAGAGAAGCAAAGTCCAAAAAAAGAGAGACACTGAAAATTATTGGAATGTTAATTATTTGGAGATATCTTCTTACAAGTTTGATACCAAAGGAGTGCAGTTCTGTGAGATGAAGAATGTCTGTGAAATAATAGCTGATACCTAACACTCCCATCAATTAGACACTCTTCTAACGTTAACACATATTAACCACTTTAAAGTAAATCAATTCTATCATCGAGGTCCTATTATTATTCCTGCTTAACAGATGAGGAACCAAAGTCTCAGAAAGGTAACGGACAACCACCAAAGTCCTGCAGCTAAACGTGGCAAGGCCAGGATACAAAACTGGAGTTGTTAGAGTACATGGTCTAAAAGTTCTTCATAAAATATAAAAATACAAATATTGGTTAAGGTAAATAAATCTTTTTACTCCGTCCGTTCAAGCGTAGTAGCTTTGAGTAGAACTAGAACAATTCTTTTCAAATATTCATGTCTATGCAAATATTTACAGATTTTGTTATAATCCAGGTTCTGTTCAATAGATCTGGAGTGGGGCCCAAGATTCTGCATTTCTGATCCGTTCTCTTAAAAAATGATTAAATAAGACAACTTAATTGATACAAACATTATTTAATAGTGCAAAATGCAGGGAAAGACAGAAAGATTGTATAGGATAAAAAATAAAAACAAGGAAGAGAAAAATAGAAAATAGCTGATTGGTGCGGGCCACATAGGCAACCTTGTCTGGGGTGAGAACGAAAAAGGAATCAAGTATAGAATCTGGAGCGGGCTTAGCACTGGGGGTTGGCTGACTGGGTACTCTGGATTTCAGGTCACATGGTGCATTTACATTACACAAAAGTTTTTTAAGTTTCAGTTTGCGGACCTGGACCCAGGACAGGAATCGCGCCATCTGAAGCCTACAAGGTTGTTTTAAGCCTTCCTATGTGATGCTGATGCTGTATCCACAGACCAGCTCCAAGGGTCAAGGGTTTAGAACTTTGCTGTAGTCTCCCGAGAGGACAAGGGTGGTGTGGGCTGGGGAGGGTGTCGAGAAGTGACTGGGAGATTGTTCAGGGAGGGCCGAAGTAGGCAGGTTGAGTTTAAACACATGGCTGATCATGCATAGACCTTTAGGGATGAGGTAGTCTTGGAGGGCATTACACTGAGTTAATTTACTTCAAAAATAAAGTCACACTGGAAGGAACTTGTGTCTTAATTACATAGCATGTGGGGGGCGACAACCTGTGCTGCTTGTTCCTGGGTCTTTGCTCTGTTTATGCTGCCAAGGCAATTCTGAAAGATATACCCACCCTCGTTGTCTAGCTCAGTCATTACAGAAGATTAATCATGGCTATTTTTTAAAAAAGATATTCCAGAACCTTGCTTTTTAACCTTAGTTAAGATATATTCCTGTTTTGGAGAAATGTGGAGTTATAAATGAAAGTGGCTTTGTATTAGGTAGAGGTCCGCAAGGAAACAGAACCCATAGGGTTCACACATGCCCGCACACACTTGCTCACACACACACACACACCATACACATACACACATGCATACAGAGATTCATTATTAAGAAGTGGCTCAGGTGTGAAACTGGCAAACTGAGACCCAGGACTGTGGGAGTGTAGTTAAAATTTAAAAGTCAATAGGCTTGAGGCTCCAAGAAGAAGTGATCTTTCAGTATGAGTTAAAGACCAGGGAACCCCATGTCCCAGTTCCAGGCAGTCAGGTAGGAGGAATTTCCTCTTATCAAGAGGAAGGTCACACATTTCATTCTATTCAGGCCTTCAGCTGATTGGACAGGACAACCACATTAGGGAGGGCAATTGGCTAGTGGGTCAGTCTGCTGACTCAAATGTTTGTTTCATTTGAAAATACACAGACACACCCAGAATTATGTTTGACCAAATATCTGAGCACAGCTTGGCCCTTGGCTAAGTTGACAAATAAAATTAATTAGTACAGGCCTTGAAAACTTGACTCAGTATATTAGAAACAATTTTTACAGAGCTACGTCTGTTTTGTTCTCATACTTAACTCTTGAATGAATCAGTGCTATAAAAGTCCCGACAAACCATACCTGGTCTAGTTTCATAATTTCTAATAGGTCAGCACTGGGGACATGTTTGTTTTTTTCAGGTGCCCAACAGGTGGTGCGATGCATTAATTTACTATGTGAACACTAGGATGATTACTGTTACTTAGTTGCTTCCTTTGGTGAAGAAAAATAAATAAAGCAATCTTAGTTTAGCAGTAAGTTGAAAAACTGGAAAATTTTATTCATAAGCCAGTAGCTACTCAAATCTCAGTTCTCCTAATTCCAGATTCTTTGACTTTGGGAAAGTTATCTAACCCCTGAAATTGTAGTTTCTACATCTAAAAATATGGAAAACAAATGACCTTCCCCTTGTCATGATGATTAATTGAAATAATACATAAGAAAACCCCTACTGCAATGCCTGGCACTTAGCAGAATTTCAGTAAATGTTAGCTACTATTGCTATCATTATTCTCATTATATTGAGCATGTATGACGTATTGCATGGAGCACTGGGTGTTAGACACAAACAATGAATCACAAAACACTATATCAAAAGCTCATGAGGTACTGTATGGTGACTGACATAACACGATAAAAAGGAAAGAGATACCACACATGTAACATGCGTTCCACAGTAGAATAAAGTTTATGGACTAAGTCCCTAAAGAACATGCACTAGGAGATAACAGACTAAATTGTTGGATTCAGCACTAAGAAAGGTATTTTTGAATAAATGGATATTTTATAACACCTTTTTAATGAAATCTCATTAAACTAAGTACTTGGTAACAAAATTATATTTCTTATGTGTAGGTTCTTTGGTGGTTTACTCTCGTCATTAATGATTTAATTCTGTTTATTCCACTTCTGAAGGGAAAATCACAATGGCAAAGTTAAAATGAATAAGAATGTGTGATTTAGGGTAATTTTGTGTTTGGCATTTAACAATGGCTATTCTTGCTAAGGAATTCTGAGGATGAAGACTGTCAGTTTGTTGAAAAGAGTGATTATCATGTTAAGCCCCTTATGAAGCATCTTGCAGACTATAATTAAAATGTCCAACTGATAACATAATGAGTTTCTGCTCTTCCATTAAACTTAACAAGTGGATATTGTTAAAGATATTTACTGACAAGAACGGATTCACCTTGAATCTTAGTGATTTTATTATGTAGCACTGAAGTTTTGTCAAAATGTCCTAGGACTCTAGAAACATTTGATGGTAACTTTTTCTTTCAATAACTTTTTATTATAAAGGAAGTTCTAATAAAGCACAAAATTGGTTATTTCTGTATCTACTCACTTGACATTTAACCAAAGACTTGGCTATTAATCCTTCAGGGAAAGAGTGGAGTGAAAAATCTATCCAAAAGCAGTCATATATTAAGGGACAGAAGGTGGACTAGAGCCAGACGGCTCATATTCTATTCTGTCTAGGCAACTGTTTTACTATGTGACCTTGAGTAAAAAACTTTATTATGTGGATCAGTTTTCTCCATTTCAAAGAGATGGCTAATAACAGCACAAAACTAAATGAGATTGTGGACCTTTCTGCCTATCCCAAATCGCTTGATTTAAAAAGAAAAAGATATGTATTTCCTGAAGAATAAATCTCTGATGACGTTGGAAGTACTCTGGACCACAAATGTTGATGCCGTTTGAAGACAGATATGGATTGATGACGGAAATTGTAGCCTTAAATTAATAAACTTGATGTCTACTTAGGAGGATTTCTGTGACCTAAGAGCAGTTCAGACATGTATCAGGAACAATAATGGTAGAAGGAGGATGGTCCTAGCACAAGGACATTGAGCCACACACATTTATACGGAGAGCCCAGGTTGGATCCCCCTTCCCCACACCCAGTCCCCAACCCTTATGTTGAGTTGATTACTCATAGGCTACGGCTGGGAGTTGGAGATTTGGGTTGGAGTGTTCCAGATTATTAGTGTCCAGACGGAAAAGAGATTTCCCAAACCAGAACATATACTATTGTCTCGGTTTTCTAACAGAATATCTAACTTGTCATCAACATTTCGCTAGGAGCATGTTCTTGTAAACAAAACCAGTATTCACAGGGAGGGGAACACAGTCTTAAAATAATGTTGAACAAGTCATTTGCACCAAATGTTTGAAGAATGTAGTGGCAGAGAGCACCCAGGGACTAATTCCCAAGACAACTCATTTAATAGCAGGAACATAAAATGATATTAAACTAAATAACACATCTATAAAATAAGAATAGAGAATCATGTGGAGGTCTTAGAAAGAAAAAAAAAATCATTAATATGAGGGTTCAAGTAGGGACTAAAAATAATTGCTATAGCTGTTGAGAGAATCGTTCACTGAAAAACTGAACTGTAGGCGTCTCCTAGAAAAAGTTGAAAAAAAAAACAAAGTTGTCAGTGTGGCATAAACGTCAAGTGGAAGAAATCTTTAGAAGTTTCAACATGTGTCTATTAGGACTTTCAAAGGGAAGAACAGAAAAAAAAATAGTAGAGAGGAAACAAACATAAAAAACAAAACACAAACAAACAAAAAATTTCCCAGAACTAAGGACAAATTAAGAGGCATTAGTCCTGGGAAAAGGGTATTGAGCAGAGTCTTGAGCCAGTGGGTGAATTAAAAGGCCACACTGAGTAAAAAGAGAAATTCCTATAGTTCTCAGAAAGGAAAATCAGGTTACCTGCAAAAACTGAAAAATCAGGCTGGCAAATGCTGTCTTATCAGTAAGATTGGTTGTTAGAAGACCATGAAACAGTATCCTCAATACTAAGGGGTATACTGTGTTGGACCAACTTTCATGTACTGAGGAAAACATTAGCATTCAGGTGAAAGTGAAAATAGATATATTTCCAAAGTTTACTCATTCTTAGGTATTATTTGACATAGTTATATCAGTGTACACCCCAATAAAATGAAAAATGAATTAAAGACTGAGTATTCTTGGAATACAGGTAAACAACAGCAACAACACAATAAACTATAAAATCTGTCCCTAAGTCTCACTTACCACTGATGCAGAATATCAAAGCAAAGCAAGAAAAAAACCTAAAATCCTAGAAGTTTCCACATGGGAGTGATATACATGATTGAGTGTGTGTGGGTGTGAGTGGAAGGGGGATTTAAAGACCCAAGAAGACACTTGTCTTATTTAATGAGAAATTGGAGATGAATTAATGGTAGATCTTGATAGAAAACATAAGATTAAGTGGGTGTGATTAAGAGTAAGTGAACGTAGCCACCAGGAGAACTTGAAGTGCAATTTTCCTGAACTATTCAAGTAGAAAAGCAAAAATACTTCCAATTGACTAGAGCGGAAGAAACTACACAAAAAACCTTTTATACACTAAATATCTAATAAGATGATAGAATTAATGTAAATAAATTGGTGTTCACAATAAATGAGAATGTGTTTAATTCCCCAAAACGATAGTACATCTTACATGGGATAAAATTGTAAACTTCGCTGTAATTGGTCCAGAACAATCTCATTTTACACCTGTCGTCATACTTCCTTCGTACAAGATCTGGGCCTCAGGGAGATTTTAAATGGCTTGTAGAATGAGAAAAGCTTCAATATTTGCTTATTAGCAAGATTATTCTGGCAATTGAAGAGACGTTGAAGAATGGAGGCCTTGACACGCCGCAGAGACTCGGAGACTCACACATGGAGCTAGAAAACATGCTTCGCGCAGCAGTAACAGCGAAGAAGGCTTGCAGATCGGACCTTTCCTGAAGTTTTTATGTTTGATTGACCTATAATGTGTTATTAGCCCGGGGGTACAGGTCTGTGAATCGCCAGGTTTCCATACTTCACAGCACTCAGCACAACACATCCTGATGTCCATGACCCCACCAACCTCTCCCTCCCCCTCCCCCAGCAACCCTCACTTTGGTTTGGGAGATTAAGAGTCACTTATGGTTTGTCTCCCTCCCAATCCCATCTTGTTTCATTGATTCTTCTCCTACCCCCTTAAGCCCCCATGTTGCATCACCACTTCCTCATATCAGGGAGATCATATGATAGTTGTCTTTCTCTGCTTGACTTATTTCGCTAAGCATGATACGCTCTAGTTCCATTACAGATAGTACCTTTAAAAAATGTGTAAATGATTCTATTAAATGCTATGGGGGGGTGCAGGGTGGCTCAGTGGGTTTAGGCCTCTGCCTTCGGCTCTGGTCGCCCGCATCGGGCTCTCTGCTCAGTGGGGCACTTGCTTCCCCCTCTCTCTGCCTGCCTCTCTGCCTGCTTGTGATCTCTGTCTGTCAAATAAATAAATAAAATCCTAAAATTAAATAAATAATAAATAATAAATAAATAAATAAATGCACGCTATGGGAGATGAGGAAACTGTGTGCATTATATAAAAGAGGGACTAGAATGCCCTGAGGGGTCAAGTACGCGTTGTGCTGGACCTAATTTTCGAGTGTCCCCTGCGATCAACAGGCCCGAGCAGTGGGTCGACGAGAGAGTGCAGTGGTCCATGAGGGACCGAGGAAAGGAACATGGTTCTCGGACTGAAAAATTACTCGTGTGACTGGCATTTAGGGGAAAACAAAAACCAACTGTCCTGAAATTAGAGGGAATAGGTGGGCAGAGTGTGGATTAATGATGTATGTTTTTAGGATTTTATTTATTTATTTGGCGAAGAGACAGCCAACCCGAGCGAGCACACGAGCCGGGTCGCGCAGCAGCTCAGGTCTTCGTCGGTGGGAAAGAGCCGTCGGGTGCGGAGGAAGCTCCGGAGGCACCGCCTGCGGGTCCGCGGTCACTTGTCAGCGGGAAGGAGGTGCAGCGGGCCGCCGCGCTGCCGAGGAGCCCGCAGAGATGCCGCGCGGCCCCGGCCCCGGCGGTCCGGGAAGGGAGCTCCCCGCGCCCCGCGCCGTCTGGGCTCCTCCGGACGCGCCGCGCTCCGCGCTCTCTTCCCTGGACACGTTCAAACGCTGCGAAAATCTCCTGAAATCACGGAGGGAAGATGATTCTACGGGTTCGTTCCCCGTGTCGGTGGGTCGCGGGTCGCTGTCGCGGCTCCGAGCTCAGCGGCCCCGACGCGCCGACGCGCCGGCCGGAACCCGCGAGGGACGCGTGCCCTGACCGGGGGCGGCCGCGCGGAGACGCCGGCATCGGGGAGCCGGGCTCGGGCCGCTGCAGCCTCCGGCTCCGCGACGGCCGCGGGGGGCGGGGCGCGGGCGCGGACGGAGCCCCGACGGGACGGACGCCGCGCGGAGCCGCCGTCGCCTCGGAGCCGGCAGCGCGGACCGCCCGGAGCCGCCCGGCCTGCGACGAGGACAGCGCGGCCGCGGGGCGCGTCCCACGAGTGACCGCCGGGCGCGGGGCTCCGGGGCTCCGCGTCTGCCGGGCTCAGGTCAGGATCTCCGGGTCCGGCCCGCGCCCGCGCCCGCCCCCGCTGCCGCCCCGCGCGCTGCGTCCGATCCATCAATCCGACCCGCGCCGGAGCTGCGAGTCCGTCTCAGAACCGGGAACCGAGAAACCGCGAACGTCCGAACACGCGACTGCGACGACGTAGGAAAGTCGGAGGCGTCGGCGGTTCTCGGCAGTCCGGGGTTCCGCCCCTGTCGGCGTCGGCCGAGCTCCACCGACCATGACGTCGGCCGAGGACGTCGGACGTCGGGCGAGGACGTCGGACGTCGGCCGAGGACGTAGGACGTCGGGCGCTGCCGTGGGACGTCCGGCGCTGACTTGGGACGTCGGGCGCTGACGTAGGACATCGGGCGCTGACGTAGTACGTTCGGCGCTGACGTAGGACGTCGGGCGCTGACGTAGGACATCGGGCGCTGACGTAGGGCGTTCGGCGCTGACGAAGGACGTCGGGCGCTGACGTAGGACATCGGGCGCTGACGTAGGACGTCCGGCGCTGACGTAGGACGTCGGGCGCTGACGTAGGATGTCCGGCGCTGACGTAGGACG
>NC_081559.1:493969-494891 GCF_022355385.1 Mustela nigripes
TCGGGCGCTGACGTAGGACGTCCGGCGCTGACGTAGGACGTCGGGCGCTGACGTAGGACGTCCGGCGCTGACGTAGGACGTCGGGCGCTGACGTAGGACGTCCGGCGCTGACGTAGGGCGTCGGGCGCTGACGTAGGACATCGGGCGCTGACGTAGGGCGTCCGGCGCTGACGTGGGACGTCCGGCGCTGACGTGGGACGTCGGGCGCTGACGTAGGACGTTCGGCGCTGACGTAGGACGTCGGGCGCTGATGTAGGATGTCCGGCGCTGACGTAGGACGTCGGGCGCTGACGTAGGACGTCGGGCGCTGACGTGGGACGTCTGCGAGGACGTCGTTGAGTCCCGAGCCGCGTGCCGGGCCGGTCCGCCCGCAGACACGCGACGTCCCCGACGCGCGGTCGTTTTACGGAAGAAACACGCAGTCCCGCGATCAGACACTGTGCGAGCCGCGGGCGGCGCTGGATGCGCAGCGGTCGACGGACGGGGATCCGCGACCCCGGGTCTCCCGACTTGTGCCGTCCGCAGCGACGTGATGACGCGCGTCCGCGCCCCGTGAGCGCGACCCGCGCGAGCAGACGACCGCGTGGGGCCACGTCAGAGACCCGGAGGCCGACCGCGTACCTCCGCTGCCGGCTGCGAAAGTCGGCGAGGCCAGGGCAGCTGTCGCAGCGCTCAGCGCCGGGGCCGGTGTCCTCCTGGTCGGCGAGCACAGCGCCGAGTCGGTCGCGTCGTCAGTTGACAAAGGGACCTGACAAGTCCTGCAGGCAGTGGGCGGAAGGGACGCGGGGAGCTCGCGGTAGCTGGGACTCGGATTCTGGACGTTGGATTGAAAAATCGTCTGAACTCACGCGATATTCTCAGTGTTCCGCAGCGAATCGGTGGGCTGTTTGCGGTGGATGCGGAGAGAAACGAGAGGAAGCGC
>NC_081559.1:494901-495655 GCF_022355385.1 Mustela nigripes
GGAGAGGCCGGAGGAGAGGCCGGAGGAGAGGCCGGAGGAGAGGCCGGAGGAGAGGCCGGAGGAGCGCCCGGCGGACCGGAGGTGCCGCTGTGTCCGCAGCTCCGTCTTCCGCAGCGCGCCCGGCCCGACGCGCTCCTCGCGGGCGACTGAGGGCGACTCGGGTCATCGCCTGTACCTTGTCGACTTCCGGACCGCGAGCTGCAGTCGGGTCTCCACGGTTCAGACTTGCATTTTCGACCTTGACTTTTCATTGACGGACACACGTCTCACCAAGAAAAACGATCGATCGTACCGAGAACGCTTCGGTCTGTCCAGAGACCGGACCCCGGGCCGCCCAAGTTCCTAGGCTCTTCTCCGAGATGCCTTACTCGACGGGGACAGGACCGAGCGCTTCAGGCCCCCGCAACCGCGTCCTGCACAAGTCCTCCTCCTGGGCCCGAAAACGTGGGTCCTGCTGTCCTCTCCCGCGTCCGCTGTCCGTCAACAGCTGCTGTGAGTTGCTGGGGTCGCAGGTGTGATTTTTGCTGATATAACCAAAGAAAATCTCAAGATCTTGTGAAATTTAGATGTTCAAAGGAAGGTCTTGTTTCATCGAAGCTTGAAATGACGAGGCCGTGAGAATGGAGTGGTCACCGCTGCTTTGTCACTGTGTGGTCACCGCTGCTTTGTCACTACGTGGTCATCGCTGCTTTGTCACTGTGTGGTCACCGCTGCTTTGTCACTGTGTGGTCACCGCTGCTTTGTCACTACGTGG
>NC_081559.1:495755-522065 GCF_022355385.1 Mustela nigripes
GTGGTCACCGCTGCTTTGTCACTACGTGGTCATCGCTGCTTTGTCACTACGTGAGCGAAACCAAGTGCCGGAGAACAGGGCCAAGCTGGGGGAGCACGGCGGGGATATGCAGCCAGGACGATGCAGGACGGTGATGTCACGCGTGTCCCTGATCAGTCTGCTCTACACCGGACTTCTCATTCCGCTTTGGCTTGGGACCTTCTGGGTTGGGTTCTCCGTCATCCGAAGCCGCGGGACTCCTGACCCACACCCGCGATTCTCCGTCTCTAGCATTTCTAACTGAGTCGGGGATTGTATTCTCTCTCTCGTGGATGGCTCTGCAGCCTCCCTGCTGATCTCTCCTGCTGGAAAGTTTCTGGCAAGTTCTGTCCTCCACACAGTTCTTAGAATGACCTGCCTCACGCACAAATCTGAGCATGTCATGACCCTGCTTAAAACATTATCTGCTTACAGAATAAAGATCAGTATCTCTAACCTTGTGTGTGAAGTTCTGCAAGGTAGAGCCCCCACCTAGCTCTAGGACCTACTTTATCTCCATTTTCTCCCTCTTAGTACTTGTCTACGAATGGCGCTGGACAGCTTACAGTTCCCTCACAGACACACTGTGGTGTTTTTCAATGCCTTCACTTTACTCCAGTTCTTCCTTTGCCTAGAATACCCCTTTTAACTTGGCTTATTCATTCCTTTCTTAAGAATCAAACTGCACTTAGGAAACTCTCCTGACTCTCCTCCCGCACTCGCAAAACCAGTTAGGTGCTGCTCAGCTGTGCTTGTAGAGACCAGTCACTCCTTTTACCGTTGTGCTTACCGGGTAGCTCGAAAGAGTTGTTCCCTCTAATCAGCCCGCTCCCCACCAGCCATCCAACCACCTGTACTTGTGACTGTACATTATTTTTCTTTGCATCTCTAGAACCCCAATACATTCTTAATAAAAAATACCCAATAAATGTGTGTTGAACAAGGTATAATCAGAAAAGTACCACCTTGCTATTTGGCTCTTATGTTAAAGGACTTTGTAGTTGAGCAAAGACCGTGGAAATACATTTTCAAAGAAATCAATATTAAAGAGAATAGATATTTCAGTAAATAAAATGTAGGATCAAAATAAACTCTCTCAGGTCCAGAAGTGAAAAACATCACCGCTGACTTTCTTTCAACCACTTCAGAAACCGTGGTATTAAATTCTTCAGAAGAGAGTTGGGTACGCTGGCCAATTTGACGGAGGTTGAATTTGTACATCAACTTAAAAACTAAGTCTACCCTAATCTTCCACTGCAGATGAATATATCTTACTATTCGTCAATTAAAGTCAAAATGACACTTCTGTTTTCAATTGAGCGCATGTATTGCATTAAATTTTCCTAACACCATTATAGCTTACGCACAGCCTAATGACTACAGTATATTCCAATTTTACAAGAACAGGAAGTACAGAGCCTATTCTAAATTACATTTGAGATGAATCCCTTTCCATATGGCCATAGGAACTGTGTCTTTTGTCCCTTTGCGGTTTTCCTTTCCCATTTGGGATTTTCTTCTCTCTTCTCTTTCCTCATTTCATTCACGGCACAAGCCAGTGGCTTCCTGGCTTCCAGGTTCTCCAACTCCCAGCCCCAAATACTCAATGCTCATTCTTCATCTCAGTGCTGTTTCGCTACATTGTAGATCAGTGTCCGTGTCAAAATTTGCAGGATTTCTGGGTAAGGTGAAAGAGAAGAAACTCTGCGGTGGTTGTTCCCATGAACCTATCCTTTGTCCAGTGTTAAAACAACCCAACTCTAGTACTGGATTGACTGGGAGCACCCTCAGCTGAGTTGTGTAGAGTGGGGAATTGAGATCCTTCTCCCATTATGTCAGTTTTCATTAAGGTCATTTTTCTAACCCTGGATATACTATGCACCAAGTTAGCCTAAAGAAAAAGCCTTATCAGCTCTCCACTCATAATTTTAAATCTTTTTTGACAAAACTGTTATGTGTGTGTTGTTTCACAGGAGCAGAATTGCCTAAGTTTTCAAATGGAAGTTAAATGTGATGTGAGGGACCGTGCGATTATGTGGCTTTCCAGCAGAAATTTAACTACAGAAAACAAAATTATATAGGCATATATGTAAAGGAAAAAGGTTGAAAATGTTGCAAATACCGTATGCCTACGATTCAAAAAGAAACCGTCATTGAGTAATGCCTACCGAAGAGATTCATGATTCATTTTTTATAGTGAACCATGTATTATTACAAAGAATATCTCCCACAATGTATACCTTTTTCCTAAACTAACAAAATATAATACAGTGCCTCAAATAATATTCATTTATCAGAACCACTTGATAAATATCTCTATTATTTTGTGAAAAACTATAGAGGAAAATTTCCCTGTATAATCTGTTTAACAATTTCTTTAGTGAAGCAACATTTTCTACTAAATTCCCTTAAGATACTGTTTTCAAGTTATCATTTTCTTACAGTTTTATTTCTTACACAAATTTATGAATTAAGAGCCCAAATAGTTTTAAATAGAATTTTTAAAAATGATATGATAAACACCTTAAAACTGTTCTTTCAGTAATTTTCTACTTAATAGTAAAGGGGTCATAGTTCTTAAAATTTAGCTGGAGGAAAAAACCAAACAAACCATAATTATCACCCAAACTGATTTAGTCTTTTTTTCTTAATTAGTCTTTTTAAAATTAACATATAATGTATTATTTGTTTCAGGGGTACAGGTCTGTCAGTCTTACACAATTCACAGCACTCACCATAGCACATAGGCTCCCCAATGTCCATCACCCAGCTGCCCTATTCCTCCCCCAACGCAGCCCTCAGTTTGTTTCCTACGGTCAAGAGTCTCATAGTTTGTCTCCCTCCCCTGTCCCATCTTGTTTCATTTTTCACTCCCTTCCCTCCATGAACCCTGCCCCACTTCTCAGATTCCTCAGATCAGGGAAATCATATGATAATTGTCTTTCTCTGACTGACCTATTTCGCTCAGCATAATGCCCTCTAGCTCCACCCATGTCACTGCAAATGGCAAGATTTCCCTTTTTGAAGGCTGCATAGTATTCCGTGTGTGTGTGTGTGTGTGTGTGTGTGTGTGTGTGTGTATACCACTTCTTACTTATCCATTCATCTGTTGATGGACATCTAGGTTTTCTCCACAGTCTGGCTATTGTGGACATTGCTGCTATAAACATTCGTGTGCATGTGCCCCTTTGGCAGACTGATTTAATCTTATTAAAAACGACTGGTGACCTGGGCATGAGAGATGAGGATTTGAGGAACAAAGACGGATAATGAACAAACAAAAGATATTATTTCTCTAACCTCTTCTTAGTTAATAAACATTCAGGAGGATTAAAAAAAATACATATTCCACCTTCATGAAACAAGTGACCACATTACTCCTGGATGGAAGCATTCCAGTAAACCATAGTTGTTGCTTTTTTTTAAGTACTCAAATATATGTATTTTTGTTGGCACAGTACTATTATTTTGTGGATTTAAAACCTTGTTTCTGAATCATTTATACCTGAAACTCAAAATCAATTACTTTATTATGTATACAAAATGTGTACTAATGGATAGTCTCAATTCTGGGCAGGTTTGTGCTTTCTAGAATCATACTAAGCAACTAGTAACTAGAAACAGTAAGCAACTAGAATCGTAGTGAGCAACGTTTAAATTGCAGTAATTCTTATTCTCATTCAAATATTTTCTGAACATATGGAATATGATCATATAGTATTACAGTTTATACATTTAACATCAGAAACTTCATCTGTAGATGAAGAATTTTAAGATGAACAAAAATAAATACTTTTACTAAAATACTATCTGGAGGTTTTGTCAATAAATATATTGTAGTCTGTAGTCATTATGATTTGATAAGAAAAATGAAAACCTCTCCAAGTGTTTCAAACAGGAAGGGAAATTAGAAGCTAATAAAACTATTAGAAGGAAATTAGAAATAGGAAATTAGAAGCTAATAAAACTATTGGAGGACTATAAATGCAAAGCTCAGGAAAGCCACAAGAGTTCCATGAAATCATGAAATAGAGGAAGAGCTGGAAACAACCAAAATGGTTCATACCACTGTCCACACTGCTGAATTGAGTTATTTGAAGAATTATGTTAAGCTGCAAATGGATTCTCAGATATTACTGGCAATGTTTCATGTGAATTCGCCTTAAGTTTATGCATAAATTAAATATCATTTTAATAAATACAGCTGTCTTACTCGAGTAAGGAAGGACCAGAGAAATTGATAAATTTTATATGAGAAAAATAATCAGTTAAAAGCAGAAGGTTTGGAAGTGTAGGAGGCAAATATCCAAAAACATATTACAACATATTATAAAAACTCTTTTAATTAAAACAGTACATAAATGTCATCCCTGAATTCTAATTGTACATGTATCCTGGAAATCAATAGTTCTTAAGCTTAATTGCACATTAGAATCATTTGGATGCTTTTTAAAAATGCAAATGCCTGTGCCCAAGAAGAGACTTGTATTTATTTTATCTAAGATGAACACAGGCATTGGTATTTTGTCAGATATCCAGAGATGACTGCTATGTGCAAACATGAAAATTCTTGCTTTAGAGAAACCCTTGAGCACACTTGTGAGGAAAGGCACAGGATACTTACGGCAGCTTGTTGAAAAATCTGGCATATTGGAAATGACTGAAATGTCTTTCAAAATGTGATTGTAAAATTATTATATAATCATATAATGGAATATGATAAAGCAGTAAAAATGTGTGACTGGAATTATGTGCATATCACGATGAATAAATCTTCAAAACACAATGTCACAAAAATAATTTATAGTAATAAGTACAGAATATTATAATATGTGAAGTATATTTTTAAAATTTACAATTTAGACTCTGTGGGATATGACCAAGTAGAATTCATGGCATTAATCGATAAAATTTAGAATCAAGAATGAATAAAAATATAGTAAATATTCTTTTCAAATCGTTAGAGAAAAAATAAACCTATAAAAAAGAAGCTGAAAGTAGAAATTGTATCCTTATGCCTATATTGATACATATATCATGAATGGCTTTTTATTGGAGGACATAGACAAAATGCCATTGATCATAATCAGGAAGCAAAGGGTGAAATCACACATACACAATTAAAAATGAGAATAAGAAAATTACCAAAAAGATCAAATTGATTGAGATATTAGTAAATATATTTGAAATTTCAGAAAGATTAACTCATTATAGAAAAATGCAAATAAATAGATTTGACCCTAGAAGAGAGAAATCCTAAATAGAACAATTGTATGGGAAAAAATACATCAAAATACCATGTCCCTACAAGGCATCAGCTTCAAATATGAGAAGCTTATCCTTCTCAAACCTTCTAAAACAGATAATCTGATGCTATTTAAACTACCTCAGGATTAAGACAAATGTATTTATCTATAAATTAAAGATATTAAAGATCACCAAAATAAATTCAGTCAAACATAAAGGCTGTTTATATGTTATATGTTCCTACCTGAGTTTATAGAAAAGCACATTTTTATATTTTTATAAGCACAAAAGATTTCTAAAATTTTGCAAAAAATAATCTATGCCTTTGGAGAAGGAGCTTCAGAAAGAGATTGGCTTTTTCACTTTATGCCCTTTTATTTTCATGTAATGAGTATTTTTTATTATGACATGTAATTTTTTCAATAAAAGTAGTATTAAAAAATAATTATTAGAATTTTGAGAACAAAGGGGGTCAAACGTAAGTGATCATCAACTTAATGTAGACTGCTATGTGAATAAGATGTTATCTGTAAACCTAAAGGTAACAAAGCAAACACCTATAATGGGTATGCAAAAAACAGAAAAGAATCTAAGTATATCATTAAAATATTATTATATTTTGAGAGATATATTCTTTCATGTCTATGAGAAAAAAGAGCAAGAAAGGAACAGAGAATAACTACAAAAACAACCATAAAAGAGCAACAAAATCCCAATAAGTATATACCTATCAATAATTACTTTGAATAGAAATGGTTTAGACACGTCAATGAAATAACATTAGTGACAGAGTGGATTAAGAAAAACAAGATCCAGGGGCGCCTGCATGGCTCAGTTTGTTAAACGTCTGCCTTCAGCTCACATCATGATCCCAGAGTCCTGGGCTGGAGCCCCGTGTAGGTCGGGCTCCCTGATGAGCTGCTTCTCCCGCTCCCTTTGGCCCTCCCCCGCTCGTGCTCTTCCTCTTTCTCTCAAATGAAAAAAACAAAAAACAAATGAACAAGATCCATGTATATGGTGCCTACAAGAGACTCATTTCATACCTAAAGACAAATGAAGGTCGAAAGTGAAGGGATGGAAAACCATTTATCGCGCACACAGAAGTAAAAAGGAAGCCTGGGTAGAAACACTTGTATTAGGTAAAATAGGCTTTAAAACAAAGACTGTACCAAGAGACAAAGAAGGATGCTACCTGATCATAAGGGAGCGACACAATAAGCCGATATAACAATTTTAAATATGTCCTCAACATGGAAACACCCCAATACATAAAGCAGCTAAAACAGACATGAAGGAAGTAATTGATAGTATTACAATACAGTAGGAGACTTTAACACAGTTATCAATAGGCAGATCATCCAAACAGAAAATCAACAAGGAAACAGTGGCTTTAAACGACACATTGGACCCGATGGATCTAACATATTTTCAGATCATTCTATCCTAAAAGCACAGGACACATACATTCTTTTCAAGTGCACATGCAGCATTCTTCTGAATATATCACATATTAGACCACAAAACAAGCCTCAACAAATTAAAAAATATCAGTCATACTATGCATATTTTCCTACTGTAACACTATGAAAATAGAAATTAACTGCAAGAAAAAATCTGGAAAGACCACAAATACATGGAGGTTAAATAATTGCTTCCAAACAATGAATGGGCTGAGTGGTCCAAGAGGAAATTAAGAAATACATGAAAACAAGTGAAAATGAAAACACAGTGGTCCCAAATCTTTGGGATGCAGCAAAATTTATTCTAAGAGAAAAGTTTATAGCAATCAAGGCCTACCTGAAGAAGGAAAAAAAAAAAAAATCTCAACCTAACATTTTACTTAAAGAAGTTAAAAGAGAACAAACAAAACCCCAAACCAGCAGAAGGTAGGAAATTATAAAGATTAGAGCAGAATTAAGTGAAATAGAAACAATAAAAAAAGAAAAGACCAACAAATGCCAGGAGCTGGTTCCTTGAAAAGATCAATGAAATTGATTAACCTGTAGCAGACTCACCAAAAGAGAAAGAGAGAGAGAGGATTCAAAGAAGCAAAACCAGAAATGAAAGAGAAATAACAACTGACACCACAGAAATACAAAAGATTATGTGAGAATATTATGAAAAATTATTTGACAAAATATTGGACAACCTAGAAGAAATGGATAAATTCCTAGAAACATAGAGCCTCATAAAACGGAATCAGGAAGAAGCAGAGAATTGGGACAGACCAATTACCAGCAATAAAATCGACTCAGTAATCGGGAACTCTCCACATAATTGGGAGTAGGAGAGGGGAAGTGAGTTGTGGGAAATCAGAGCAGGAGATGAACCATGAGAGACTGTGGACTCTGAGAAGCAAACAGAGGGTTTTGGAGTGGCGTGGGGGGTTGGGTGAGCCTGGAGGTGGGTATTATGGAGGGCACCTTCGGTGCACTGGGTGTGGTGCATAAACAATGAATCTTGGAACTGAAAAAAATAATAATAAAAATACAAATAAATACATAAGTAAATCTACTGAGTGGTGACACACTTAACACCTGACAAGGTATGAACTCTGTAAGCACCAAATGAAGGAATGTACTAAGCATATTGTGTGGACGTTCAGAAGAAAAATAAAGTGTTTCAGATCAGGGTTGTCAACAACGATCCCAACCATCCTGATTTGCCTATGACTCGGGGGTTTCTAAGGATGCAGGACCTTCAGGGCCCAAATCTAGAATGTCTATGGGAAATTGGGATGAACTGATGACTCTACCAGGAGTCAGAATCATACAGGGTCAGGAGGAAATCGACACAAGGATCGTGCGCTCCTTCAAGATGAAAGACTAGAAAAGTTTGTGGCATGACCGGACATTGAAGAAAGGACGCAGTTCTTCGATGGCATACGTACTTGCCAAAGAGGAAGTCTACTGCTTCTGGATCTGAAAGAACGGATCAAATAGGGCGACCCCGACTGCATCATGGGAAAGCAGGTTTGGTAGACACACTTACTATCAAGCCAGTGTCAGGGCTTAGTCTTCAAGAACAAATCTTTGGCAATTGCTTTTGAGCACTGTGAACAATTCAACTCTACCTATTTATCCAACAACAACAACAAAAAAGAACCCTCAACACAAAAGTCCAGGACCAAATGGCTTCACAGGCGAATTCTATAAAGCGTGTAAAGAAGAATTAATACCTATTCTTCTCAATCTATTTTAAAAAATAGAAGAGGAAAGGTATCTTCCAAATTAATTCTAGCCAGCATTACCCCAATACCAAAACCAGATAAAGACATTAACAAAGCACCCCAGAAGCACAGGCCAATATCTCTGATAAACCTTGATGCAAAAAAATCCTCAACAAAATGTTAGCAAACCAAATCCAACAATACGTTAAAAAAGAAAAAAAGTTATTCACCATGATCAAGTGGGATTTATCCCTGGGTTGCAACATGGCTCAGTATTCACAGATCAGTCAAAGATGCATCACATCAACAAGAGAAAGGATACAAACCATGTGATCGCTTCAATAGCTGCAGAAAAACCATTTGACAAAGTACCAGCATCCATCCGTGATAAAAATCCCCAACGAAGTAGGTGTGGAGGGAATGTAAGAAAAGCTATAAATGAAAAACTCCTGCTAACATCAAACTCGGTGATGAAAAACTGAGAATGTTTCTTCTAACGTTTCTCCAGGACAAGGATGTGCACTGCTCTCACCACTTTTATTTGACTGACCCAAAATACAAAGTATTTTTGCATATTCTTGTGAAACAAGACATTGTAAGGTTGGCTTTTGATATATTTTTGCTTATATATAATTTATAGTTATTCAGCCTTTCAGAATTTCTTTACTGCTATTTCTTTTGGAAAAAGCCAATAACGGCATTAAATTTTAGGGATTTATAAAATGGCAAAATTGATCCTTTTTGGTGAAAGATATAGTTCATTATTGTTAAGGTAGTTTGTATTTCTTCTTTCATGCGTTAACAGTTTTATACAACATCCATACTTAGTTTGAAATGTAAGAGGAGATTGACTGTAGTTTTCAGCTGCACGGCACCAGTATACTGAGGTTTCATCATGAATCATGAACTCTTCTGATCATGGATCATATTCCTTCTCATCAGAACTAGCCACTCAGTCTCTTCATGAGGTGCAACCAATTGAACCTCAAAAGGAACCAGACTTCTTTCCCTTGAGATGTCTACAGATCCGTGTAACTCTCCTGCACAGAGCCCCGGGATATTTTACAAAAGTCAAATACAGATCCACAGACGATTAAGTGTAAAACCCAATGGCTTCACTTCCTTGGAATTGTGATGGACATACACACATCAATTAAACACCCTCAGGTCATTGCAGAGATAAGAAAGCAGGCTGGACCACTGATGCTAATAATATCTTTTAAAACCAACCTTTAAAATAAATACATTAAATGGTGATAAATTCCTTCATCAATTTGATAATGTTCTTAATTTTGAAAAATAATGTAAAGCAAGAAATACTGTTAAAACTAAAATTACTTTAATTCCTGTGTTAAAATGGGAAATTACTCCATCTGAAAACAGCATCTGACAACAAAAATGAGTTGATAGCCTGGATGGCTGTTATTGTGCTTTAATGTGTTGTGATAGAAATGATTTCCGTCACATATTTTCACTTTTTGTGAACACCTGTCCAACCTGTCTTCATTGTTATACATTTAAGCCAAAAACAAAAAAACAAAAACAAAAACAAAAACAAAAAAAACAAAACAAAAAACCCAAATCTGTGGAATAAGAAATATACTCATAAAGAGTTAATTACCTTCCGTAGACTTCTAATTTTTCTCTATGCCTTAACTGGTTTTCCCAGAAAGTACAATTTCCATTTTAAAGTACCCTAGGGCACCTGGGTGGCTCAGTGGGTTGAATCCTCTGCCTTCGGCTCAGGTCATGATCTCAGGGTCCTGGGATCGAGTCCCGCATCAGGCTCTCTGCTCAGCGGGGAGTCTGCTTCCGGAAAAAAAAAAAAAAAAAAAAAGTTCCCTATATATGCTGAGTACTCCTTTAGTCCCCATGCCTAACAATTAAATCCAAATATCCTGGCTGGGGTTAACGATCTCCCACACATTGCTTGTTCATGCTGGTTGTTCCTGAGCTTGACCAGGTCTATACCTGTTCTCCTGGCAGAGTTCACTGTAGCACTCTATGCAGTCTTGAAGCTCTTCTGTTTCAGAATATAGGCCGTCCTATCTGTAATCAAATTCCAGCCAAATTCCCCAATATATCTTTCGCCCACGTGCATTTATGCATCTCATTCTCAATCCAAAATAAATTGCTTTGTGGCTCCCTCTGTAACCGTCTCTCTCTCTCCTGGTGCCTCTGTTGGTCAGTTCTCTGTTCATCTTGGAATGATTTTCACCCTCAGTTGCTTCTGTCCCTCCCTCCGTGTTCACCTCACTTGCACAAAACTTGCACAAAACTTCTCTGATTCCCACTTAAAGGCAATCTCTTCTTTCTGTAATTTGTTTAATAGTTTAACGGGACCCATTTCACAGTAAAGTTTTCCATCTTAACTTGAGGTTATTCAATAAACATCTGATCTCCACTGCTTGACTCAATGTTCCTTCAAGGCAGAACTACAACATTACTATTTTGTCATACATAGAACCTAATACCTAGGAAGTGCTCCACAAATATTGGAGAATAACTGAAAAGTATAAGTTATACATTATGGTACATCTGAAAGGGTTTATATCCAAAATAATTCCATTAATTAGTGTAAAGGAACTGTAAGAAAAGAAATAAAATTTAACATTATTGATGATTATATTAATGAGATTTTTGTCTCTTAAAATAATGGAGATTTGACCTCTTAAAATAACAAAAATTATATTAACTAGATTCTTGTCTCTTAAAATAATGGAGATTATATTAATTAGATTTTTGTCTCTTAAAATGATAGAGATTTGACTTATTAAAATAGTTCATATGATATGAACTATAAGGTATATATATTATGTATAACTACACAATTCAGCATTTGAAACTCATCTCCTTTAAGATTTTAAGGCCTTTGAAAAGTACTTCAATTTTTTGTGTTAGTTTTAATTTGTCCTGCCTATGGGTCTTTAAACCACTAAATTCCACTACTGCATGATTAAACTCAACAACTTTGTATAAATAACTTGAAACAGGGAAGGCCTACATCAGTCTTACGAATTGTTTGTTGTTCTTTTAGTTCATTTATATGTATCTCTAAAGTTGTTTTGCAAAGATAATATTCAAATAGTGTTTATAAATTTAACAAAAACAAAAAACAGCACAACCCCTTCTCTAGAAAAAGCAAATTTGTATTTAAGAACAACTGCTTTGTTTTTTCATTCTAACATTTCTTCACCATTAAAAGGTTAATGTCAGGGGCGCCTGGGTGGCTCAGTGGATTAAAGCCTCTGCCTTCGGCTCAGTCATGATCTCAGGGTCCTGGGATCGAGTCCCACATAGGGCTCTCTGCTCAGCAGGGAACCTGCTTCCCCTTCTCTCTCTGCCTACTTGTGATCTTGGTCTGTCAAATAAATAAAATCTTTAAAAAAAAAAAGGTTAATGTCACTGTAAGTCATGTATTAGAAATGAAATAAAGGAAATGTCATCATCATTTTCTAAAAGGTGAATAATAATTTTTAAAATGTAGGAATGAAATCTCAGTAAAGAGAGGATTGTAGTGGATTTTACAATATTTACAATATTTACAATTTTATATTTGCAATATTTCTAAGTCTATAAAAGCAAACATTTTTAAAGCAAACATTTAAGCAAACATATTTTAAGCAAACATATTTTTTGTATAATATAACATATTTTGTATAATATAAACATAAACATTTTGTAAACATTTTATAAAATATAAACATATTTTGTATAAATACATTATATACATATATATTAAATATATTTAAATGCTAAAGCAGAAGTTAATGTTTGTTAAGTAAATGAAGAAAACATAAACATTCTGATGAATTATATTGTCTTCAGCTATCTCATAAAATGGATAAAACAAATCATTTTATTAACATTGCTTTCTGAAGTCATTTCCTTATTGTTTCTTCCTAGGAAGTTTTAAATAATTTTTTTTTTTAAATTATCAACTCATGTCCTGAACACAAATACAGATATTTGGGGTTTCAATGTTAAGATGCTTTGATATTACTTGCAATAGAAAATGCTTCCTGAGCTGTTGAAAGGAGTCCCTTTCCCTTCCCCTGAAACCCAGAGTCTTAGGGAATTCCAAACAAACCCAGCCTCATAAGGTTCATTCCTAAACCAGGCCTCTTCAAATCTTGCACTTTAGAAAACTGCTCAAGGTAAATTCTATACTCCAGGCCTTCCTTACACTACTGAGTCTGAGGGAAACTATATATAAAGTCAGAGGGAAATATTTTGTACTTAAATAAGCAAGCCCATAAAAATCAAGGGACTTGATAATAAAAAATCCCTTGGCACTAGATTAATGAACAAAAATCTACTATTGTGATAAGATGCATAATGAGGTTCAGAGTGAAAACAGTGCAGTCTGGTCAAGTGGTTCAGCTGCTCCAACATTACATGGCATCAGGGACAGGAAGTTAAAGGAAATACAATCCTTTGTTCTTGGCCTGTCATTTTCGGAAGTGCTTGGGCCTCCCGATCTTTGAAAGGTGAACTTTCGTGTATGCCAAACGCTTCAGCAGACATGGACGTAGGGTGAACATTGATGTGACTTTAGTTGTAACCAAAATGTGATCAAGTAATGCCTACAAACTTGATTAATTTACAAGAAATCCTTAACATCGTCACTGATAACATAGGTCTGAGGATTTTACAAGGTTATTTTTTAAAGATTTTATTTATTTGAGAGAGAGAGAGCACACAGGTGAACAGGGCGAGGGACAGAAGAGGAGGGAAGGGAGCGAGAGAACCCCAAGCGGACCCCACACACAGTGCAGAACCTGATGTGGGCTCAGTCTCACAACCCCAAGATCGTGACCCGAGCTGAAACCAGGAGTCAGATGCTTAACCAACTGAGCTACCCGGGCACCCCCGAAGATTTTACAAGCTTAAACATTCATGGCCAAAAGTTAATGTTTCAATTTATTTAACATTTTTTATATAACAAACTGATATTTTCTAAATCCTTCACAAATCATATTCCATAAATGCTGAGTCTTCTTATACCATGAAATTTCAATCTTGCATGTCAGTATAGGATGAGAGGAACAAAAGATCTACTCCAAAGACTTTTAGAGAAAGTATTAAATTTAACCAGTATTATTCTGATAAAAAATGAAAATTTAAAACTACAAAAATTAATTATGAGCGGTAGTTAACAATATGTTTTTACATTTCAAGTATTTACTCTTTATATGGTCTCTATAAATATTCTGAATATTCTTTTTGATTAGTAAGCTTCCTTTCTGCTTGAATGATTTCATCTTTTCCTCACACAGATTACTGATCTTTCCACTTTAAGCCATGATTTCTTTTACTTTATTTTTTCCAGCTCTTCTAGAAAGACTTCCCTTTCCACCCTTTCCTTTACGTCAGCCCTGTCTTTTTATTCAGCTATTTGAAGTACAAATCAATTTCCATTACAAAGTCTTCACTGGTGATTCAAATTTAATTTAACAGTATTTGTTGTGCATATTATATCATTTATTGTCTAATTATATCCAAATTAGCAATTCATTTTATACCATCTTGCAGTGTACTATCATTCTTTTTTGTACATGTATGTTTTCTTTCCAAATAAGATTATAAGGAGTTAGAAGTTGGGGATTTAATTAGCAGTAAAACATGCATGGTTTCCTGTATGTGTTTTATATCTACAAATGTGTTTGGTATATTACAGACAATTTGTTTTTCACAAGAGGTGGTTCTTTAAGACTCAGTTCTGTGTGGTGGGTAAATTTCTGAAACATCTAAAGAATGTACTTTCTTAGAAATTTACTGAGGTGGTGACAGCAAAATGGTAGAAGGAGCTACAGTTGCTGCCCTCCCACAGAAAACGATGATTCGATATCTAAGAACAAAAGTAGGCCTGGGAGGGTTCAAGGGTTTCATTAAGAACCTGTAGCAGCACAGTGGAGCAAGAAGTGGAGAGTAACCAGGAAGGATCGCTGTCATCAGCAGCACAGCCGAGAGGTCTGGAGGGGGCTGGGAAAGGAGGAGGGCAAGGGCTATCAGGAGCAGCCACTGTGGTCTCCAGGGCCCTCTCTGTGAAGGAAACTGGCAGCCTTTGCCATGGAGGACCTCAACAGCCTGCAGCACAGTTGTGGATTCACCGCCCCACCACTCAGTGGAGGCCCCTGTAGTGTTCATTGGCATGGACCGCAGCAGCCTGCTTCAGAGAAGACACTGGTAGCTTCTGCCGCTAAGCTACCCAGTAGACATGTTGCTGCAGAGCCCTGGAGAGGGAGCTGCTCCTGCTGTTCTTCCCCCAAGAAGCACGGTTGCACTGGCCTGGGGCCAGGACGACCAATCTCATTCCAAATCCATGCAACCTCCATACCTTAGAATCATAGCCACTCCACATGCCCCTGAACTCCAGATCCTGTCTTTGTGGCCACCCCACAAGTGCCTGCTCTTCAGTTCCTGGAGTCACAGGCACAGGAGTCTGGCCTGCTTCTCAAACACCAGAGGTGGTGCTGCTCAACATGTGCCATACTGGGGACCCTGTTCTGCGACTGCCTTCTACATCATAAACGGCGCTGCAGAAAAGACACCTGTGCATCAGACAGTGAGTGTGCCCACAAGTGGGACCCAGTACCAGGAGGGATCCCCTTGGAAGTAGCAAAGACAGGGTAGAAATAAATAGAGTAGAAAAACAATAGAAAAGACCAATGAAAGTAGAAGTTGTTTTTATTTAAAAGATAAAATGGACAAACCTACTAGACAAACTAAGAAAAAAAAAGACTCAAAGGTATAAAATTAGAAATGAAAGAGAAGGAAACATTACAACTGATACCACAGAAATACAGAGTCAAAAGAGACTATGAAGAACAATTATACACCAACATATTGGATAATCTAGAAGAAATGGATGAATTCCTAGGAACATACTACCTACCAAAACTGAATCATGAAGACATAAAATTTGAACAGAATAATAATGAGTAAGGAGATTGAATCAGTAATCAAAATTCTCCCAACACAGAAATCCCAGGACCAGATGGCTTTCAGGTGAATCTATAAAATATTTATCAAAAAACTAGCACCAGTGCTTCTCAAACTCTTGTCAAAAATGGAAGATGAGGGAACACTTCCAAACTCATTTTACAAGGCCAGCATTACCTTGATGTCAACCAGACAAGGACACTTCAATGAAAGAAAAATACAGGCCAATGTCTTGGTAAACATAGTTATAAAAATTCTCAACAAAATACTATCAAACTGAATGAAACAACATATTAAAAGGGTTGTACAACACCACAATCAAGTGGGGTTTATCTCTGGGATGAAAGGTTGGTTCGACATATGCAGTCAATTAATATGATACAACGTCCTGACCGAACGAAGGATAAAAATTGTATGATCATCTCAATAGACTTAGAAAAGGCATTTGACAAAAGAGGTTTTTTTTTTTTTTCATGTTAAAAGCTCTCAAAAAATCAACATAGACACAACCTACCTCAACATAATAAAGACCATACATGACAAGTCCACAGGTAACAGTATACTCAATGATGAAAAACTGGATTTTTTTTTTTTATATAAGATCAGGACCAAGGCAAAGATGTCCATTCTCTTCACTTCTACTCAACATAGTACCAGAAGTCCCAGCCAGAATAATTAGGCAAGAAAATAATGTAAAATCCATCCAAATTTGAAAAGAATAAGTAAGATTATCTTTCTCAGATGACACGATTGTATACATAAATGTCACACGCACACACACAAACTGTTAGAACTAATTTAAATATTCAGCAAAGTTATGGGATACAAAATCAACATACAAAAATTATTTTTTCTATATACTAGCAGTGGGCAATCTGAAAAGGAAATTAAGAAAACAATTCTAATTTAAAATACTATCAAAAAGAATAAAACACTTAGGAATAAATTTAACCAAAGAGGTGAAAGATTTGTCTACTGAAAACTATATAAAACATTATTGAAAGAAATTAAGGAAGACAAATGAATGGAAAGACATCCAAATTCATGGATTAGGAGAATTAACATTGTTGAAATGTTCATTTGATTCAATCCACAGAGTACAATGATCTACAGATTCAATGTAGTTTTTTTTTTTTTTAAATCAAATTCCAATGACGTTTTTCACAGAAAAAGAAAAAAAATCCTGAAATTCATAGGAACCACAAACAACCCCTAATGGCCAAAATTATCTGGAAAATTAAGAATAATGCTCAAATACCTCACATTTCCTGATTTTAAAACATGTTTCATAGCTACAGTCTCCAAACACTTTCATAGTGGCAAAAGAACAGATATAAAAACCATGGGACAGAAGAAAGAGCCCATGCATAGAGAGTCAACTGACCTTCAACAGGGGTCCTAGAGTACACAATGGAAAAAGGATAGAGTCTTCACCAAATGGTGCTGGAAAATTAGATAGCCACATGCAACAGAATGAAATTAGAGTATTATACTATACACAAAATAAAGTCCAAATAGATTGAAGATTCAAGTATAAGAACCTGAAATTATAAAACTCCTAGAAGAAAATATGCAGAAAAACTTGACACTCTTCTTGGAAATGATTTCATGATTTTAACACCAAAAGCATAGGCAACAAAAGCAAAAGAAACAAGTACTACTACATCTAACTGAAAAGACTCTGCACAACAAAGGAAACAGTCAATGAAGTGAAAAGGCAACCTATGGAATGGAAGAAAATATTTGCAAACTATATATCTGATAAGGGGTTAATACATACATATAGAAGGAAATCATTCAACTCAATATTAAAAATAAATAATCCAATGAAAAAATGTTCAAAACCCATGATTCCACATTTTTCCAAAGAAGACATACAAATGGCCAATAGTTATATGAAAAGATGCTTAGCATTAGGGATCTCTAGGGAAATTCAAATCAAAACCACAGTGAGATATCACCTCATATGGCTTTTGGTGACTATTATCAAAAAGTCAAATCATAGTTTGAGTAACTTTTACACTGTATTCATGAAGTAGAACATAGAAAGAATAACTCCCAGCTAATTGTGATTAAATATTCAAATGTATGATGGTTTATCTGATCATCTCAGGGCAAATAAAAAAATATCCAGCTAATGGCCCAAATGCTATAAGGCACGTTTATAAGTAAATGCCAAATGAGTATGAATTATCTAAAATGCTGTATATGAATATTTGTCAAATGTGGACATTTTTCCTAGGTTTATAACAACTGTTTTAGTTAAACAAAATTTCAGTGGATTAGATAATATCAAATGTTAAAGGTTAATCAAAAAGGAATAGTTGTGAAGTCAGTTTTTAAGTGAGAACACTTTGGCATCACTTTATGAAGATGAGATCCAAAACATTTTTTTTTTTAAATAAAGAAACCCATAGTCTTCTTCAGGAAGGCTAAGTCAGAATGAGTGTGATGTATAGCTGATATATCCTCAAATTTTAAGGAAAGGTTTTTAAAAAGACAATACATAATTATATTTTTATTTGTGTTTGGAACTTCTGTCCATTTATCTAGAGGTGTCAAGGTTTGAATTTTTCCAACAGTTCTGCCTTGAAATGGATTTAATAAGACCACCCCCAGGAAAAGTTTATTTGAGTTGCTTTCCCAATTCCCCTTCTAGTTTCCCCATATCACACTTGGTAAAAGGTATATTCCGTTTCCAAGTTATGCTGTATCTCAAAGAACATCCTTGTTCATGCTATTACATATTTTAAAATTTTCCTCTACTTTTCTGAAGTCCTTTCTTTCCATGCTCATACTCCCGAAATACAGAGCACTTTCCTGTATTTCATGATCTACTCGCTGTAAGGGTGAAACAGTCTTTGGTGCTCTACTGCTGCAGGGCGTTCTCATGGGAAAAGAAAAACATTGGCTCAATGAAGGAAAGCGGACAGATAAAGTTATTACAATCTATTGTATCACTCTTTGAGTCCACCCAGTTATGTGATGAAACAGGATATGCATATGTATACAGTGGGATTAACATTCAATATAAGAAGGATTTGTGCCTTTATTATGTATTCTTCTAAACAAAGGAAGTTCATTTGTGTTTATTTTGTTCTGTGTACCTGAATAGTTTTACAGAGATTGCTGGAAAAAAGATTTAATCTGATGTAAGATATATTATGTCAAATTGTCAGTAGAAATTTTGTTGAGGATAGTACAAAATGACAGCATAGGAAGACCATGAACTCCCTTCCCTCCATGGTCACAACAAATTTACAACTACATGTGAAATAATTCCCAGTAAACGGGAACTGAAAACTGACCCAACAGCTTCCTCCACAAAAAGAGGTAAAAGGGCTACATTGAGATGAGTAGCAAAGGCAGAGACAGGGTCTTGTCAAAAATCTCCCCCGAGTGTGGTGACACACAATAGAGAAGGATCTCGTAATCCTGGATCCTCTCCCTGAGGAACAAAGGGTTTGTGCCCCAATTTCAGGCACCTTAACCCTTAGGACCTGCACCAGAGAGATGAGACCTGAAAAATGTGTGGATCTGGAAACCAACAGGATTTACATCACAGGACCTGGGGAGATGTGTGATCTGAGATTGTCCTTTGAGGTGCTCATACACAAGACTCACTTGTCCTGGGAACTAGCTCAAAGACAGCAGTTAGAGAGGTGATTAGATTATGTGTAGAGGTGATTCAGTTGCTAATCTTAAAGCATCAGCCAAAGGGGCAGGGATTAATTGGGATTTTACTTGGGGAAAGAGGTGCTGGAGAGGACCATTTTCTATACAGGCAGGCATGTATGGGCACAACCTCACTATAGCCACAGACATGCCCTGCCCCAAGCACTCATTCCCAGGCTTTGCTAGAGCCAGAGCTTCAATGCAATCCACACAGGCAGGCTTCTTGATTGTGCTGCTCTGGTGCCATCCTGCTGGTTTGCTCCGGTCCCATCCTGGACCCCACAGAGCTGAAATTCTCAGAAAGACAGTTCTGGTCAGGATACCACACCCCAGGGAGAAGAAACACACCCCAGTCTGCACATGAAAAATGCCCATTTAAGATTCCTGGGTAGATTTCAGTTTGACACACATCTCAAGGCTACAGAGGCATCTCAAGAAATGTAGACAGGGAGACACCACCTGCAAGTGTTTCCTTTGCTTGCTGCAGCTCATTGGTACCTCCTAGAAAGGAGCTTGTTTGCACATCTGAAACCCTAATCATTGCAACTGTTGCCCAGATAACACCTCCAGACCGGCTGGTCTGGAAGTCAGCAGAGTCTATGTCTGCAGTCTCATAAGACTCTATGTATTTGCATCCTTTAAAACCTGCTGCCTGAATTCCAATCACCCTGTGTCTGGGTGCTGACTGAGACCATTTCCTTTGAAGCACGTCCAGGTCCCCCAACAACTGAGATCTATCAAGAATAAATTAGGCTGCTAGACAATCACAAAGGTTAGAGAAGCAACCAAGAGATAGGACAAAGTTGAATGATAAGTTTCACCTCCTATACAAGGCCACTCTTCCAATAGTGGAAGAGGTAACTGTTTTGCCTCATATATAGAAATAAACACAGAGCATCAAGAAAACAGAGGAAATGGAGAAATTTGTTACAAATGAGAAAAACAAGACAAAGACTTAGAAAAAGCCTTGAATAAAACAGAGATGGTAATATTCCGCTTGATAAGGAATTCAGAGTAATGGTCATAAAGATTCTTTAAAATAAAAAAAAAAAGACTTTATTTAGTTATTTGACAGAAAGAGATCACAAATAGGCAAAGAGGTGGGAGGGGGGGGTTGTGGAAGCAGTCTCCCTTATGAACAGAGGGCCAGAGGCAGGGCTTGATCCCAGGACCCCGAGATCATGACCTGAGTTGAAGGCAAAGGCCTAACCCACTGAGCCACCCAGGAACTCCAGTCATAAAGATTCTCACTGAACTCAGGAGAAGAACGGATGGACACAGGGTATAGTACTTCAACAAGAAGATAGATAGTACAAGAAAGTACCAAATAGAAGTCACAGACCTGAAGAATACAATAACTGAACTGAAAAGTGCATGAAACGGGGTAACAACAGACTAATAAAGCAGAACAACAAATCAGCAATCTGCAAGACAGGGCAGTGGAACTCACCTAATTAGAGCAGTAACAACAACAACAAAAGAATTTTAAAAAGTGAAGATAGCTTAAGAGGCCTATTGGACAACATCAAGCAGGATAATATTTGCATCATAGAGATCCTAGAAGGAGAAGAGAGGAAGGTTAGAAAACTTACTTGAAGAAATTATGGCTAAAGACTTTCCTAACTTGGGGAAGGAAACAGGTTCGGGAAACACAGAAAGTTCAAATAAGGTGAACCCAGAGATCCATGCCATGACTCATTTTAATTAAATTAAATTAAGTTTAATTTAATTTAAATGCCAAAAGTTAAAAAATTTAAAAGCAGCAAGAGAAAAAAAAATGTTACAAACAAGGGAACCCCTGTAAGAATATCAGCTGAGTTTTCAGCAAAAACTCTGCAGGTCAGAAAGACTAGCATGATATAGTCAAAGTATTGAAAGGAAAACCCTTCTAAAAATACTGTACTCAGCACACTTTTCATTCAGAATTGAAGAAGAGATAAAATGTTTTCCAGACAAGCAAAAGCTAAAGGAATTCATCACCACTAAAATGGCTTTACAAGAAATATTAAAGAAAAGGGTTTCTTTAAGCTGAAGAGAAGAGGGGCTAATTAGTAGTAAGAAAGCATAAGAAAGTAGGGGCACATGGGTGACTTAGTTGGTAAAGCATCTGACACTTGGTTTTGCCTCAGGTCATGATCTTGGGGTCATGGGATTGAGACCCACATCAGGCTCCACACTCTTCAGGGAGTCTGTTTGTCCCTCTCCCTCTGCTCCACCCCCGACTTGGGCTCTCTCATGCAGATAAATAAATAAAAATCTTTTCAAAAGAAGAAAACATGAGAAAGTAAAAATCGTTCTTGTAAAGACAAATATATAGGAAGGGTAGTGGATTCACCACTTACAATGCTTGTGTGAAAGTTGAAAGACAAAAGTAGTATAATTAACCAAACTACAATAATTAGTTAAGGCATACATAAAAGAAAAAGGTGAAATGTGACATTAAAGTCATAAAACAGGGGGGAATAAAAAATGTAGAGTTATTAGAATATGTTTAAATTTAAGTGCTATTACTTAGAGTGCTGTAGGCCATTGTATGTGAACCTCACAGAAACCACAAAGAAAAAAGTATAGTGAATACAGAAAAGATCATGAGAAAAGAATTAAGCATAATACTAAAGAAATTTATGAAACCACAAGGGAAGAGAATAAGAAAAGAAGAAGGAACAGAAAGGAACTACAGAAAACGTTACAGAATGGCAATAAGTACAAATCTATCAATAATTACTTTAAATGTAAATGGATTAAATTCTCCAATCAAAAAAACATGGAATAGATGATGGGATAAAAACAATAATACTTGTCTGGGGGTGCTGACAGGCTTAGAGGAGTGTGTGACTCTTGAACTCAGGGTTGTGGGTTCAGGCCCCATGCTGGGTATAGAGATTACTAAAAAAAACTAAACTTAAAAAAAATAAGACTTATCTATATGTTGCCTATAAAAGACTAACTTCAGGTCTAAGGATATACACATAGACTGAAAGCGAAGGGATAGAAAAATATTTTCCATGCAAATGAAAACAAAAAGCTGGTGTAGGTATACTTTTATCTCACACACACACACACACACACACACACACACACACACACAGACTTTAAAATAAAGACTGTAATAAAAGAGAAGGCATTACATAATGACAAAGGGAAGATTCCAACAAGAGAATATAACCACTGTAAATATTACACACCCAAAATAGGAACAGCTAAAAATATAAAGCAAATATTTATAGACCTAAAGGGAGAGATCGAGAGCAATAAAACAATAGTAGTATTACTATTAATAGCAATTAATAGTATGTTTATTAATTAATTAATTAGAGTAATTAGTATTACTTTAATACCCCACTTATACCAATGGATAGATCATCAGACAGAAAATCAGTAAGGAAGCATCAGCATTAAATGACACATTAGACTGGATGGTCTTAATAGGTATATACAAAACATTCCAACCAAAAGCAGCAGAATACACATTCTTATCAAGTGTACATGAAACATTCTGAAGGATTGATCATGTTAGACCACAAAACAGGTCTTAATAAATTTAAGAACATATCAAGCATTTTTCTGACCACAATGGTATGAAACTAGAAAGAAACAAGAAAACTTGGATAATCACAAATATATGGAGATTAAACAACATGCTACCAAACAACCAGTGAGCCAATCAAGAAATCAAAGGGAAAATTAAAAGACTTTTTTTTACTTAAAAAATATCTAATTTATTTATTTTAGGGAAATAAAAGCTATTCAAATTGGCAAAGAAGAAGTCAAACTCTCTTTCTTCGCAGATGACATGATACTCTATGTGGAAAACCCAACACTCCATTCCCAAATAGAACTCATATGGGGCAGGATACAAAATCAATGCACAGGTATCAGTTGCTTTTCTATACACTAACAATGTAATTGTAGAAAGAGAAATTAAAGAATCAATTCCATTTATAATATCACTAAAAACTATAAGATACCTTGGAATAAACCTAACCAAAGAGGTAAATGACCTATACTCTAGGAACTACAAAACACTAACGAAAGAAACTGAAGAAGACACAAAAAGATGAAAAAGCAATCCATGCTCATAGATTAGAAGAATAAACATTATTAAAATGTCTATGCTGCTCAGAGTAATCTATACTTTCAATACCAGCCCAAGCAAAATATCAATGGCATTTTTCAAAGCGGTGGAACAAACAATCCTAAAATTTGTATGGAACCAGAAAAGACCCCAAATCACCAAGGAAATGTTGAAAAAGAAAACCAAAGCTGGGGGCATCATGTTGCCTGATTTCAAGGTGTATTACAAAGCTGTGATCACCAAGACACCATGGTACTGGCACAATAACAAACACATAGATCAATGGAAGAGAATGGAAAGCCCAGATATGGACCCACAACTCTATGGTCAGCTAATCTTCAACAAAGCTGGAAAAAAATATCCAAAGAAAAAAGACAGTCTTTTAAATAAATGATGCTGGGGAAATTGAACAGCTATATACAGAAGAATGAAATTTGACCATTCTCTTACACCATACACAAAGATAATCTCAAAATGATGGAAGACCTCAACGTGAGACAGGAATCCATCAAAAGCCTAGAGGAGAACATAGGCAATAACCTCTTTGACATCAGCCACAGCAACTTCTTTCAAGACATGTCTCCAAAAGCAAGGGAAACAAATGCAAAAACGAACTTTTGGGACTTCATTAAAATAAAAAGCAAAAAACAAAGAGGCAACCCACAGAATGGGAGAAAATATTTACAAATGACACTGCAGACAAAGGTCTGATATCCAAGATCTATAAAGATCTATAAAGAATTTCTCAAGCTCAACACCCAAAAAACAAATAATCAAGTCAAAAAATGGGCAGAAGACATGAACAGACACCTCTCCAAAGAAGACATACAAATGGCTAACAGACACATGAAAAAATGTTCATCATCAATAGCCATCAGGGAAATTCAAAGCAAAACCACATTGAGATACCACCTTACACCAGTTAGAATGGCCAAAATTAACAAGGCAAGAAAGAAGTGTTGGAGAAGATGTGGAGAAAAGGAAACCCTCTCACACTGTTGGGGGGAATGCAAGTTGGTTCAGCCATTTTGGAAAACAGTGTGGAGGTACCTAAAAAAATTAAAAATAGGGGCACCTGGGTGCCTTAGTGAATTAAGCTTCTGCCTTCGGCTCAGGTCATGATCCCAGGGTCCTGGGATCGAGCCCCACATCGGGCTCTCTGCTCAGCGGGGAGCCTGCTTCCTCCTCTCTCTCTGCCTGCCTTTCAGCCTACTTGTGATCTCTGTCTGTCAAATAAACAAATAAAATCTTAAAAAAAATTAAAAATAGAGATATCCTATGACCCAGCAACTGCACTACTGAATATTTACCCCAGAGATATACATGTAGTAAAAAGAAGGGCCATCTGTACCCCAATGTTCATAGCAGCAATGACCACAGTCACCAAACTGTGGAAAGAACCAAGATGCCCTTCCATGGACAAATGAATAAAGAAGATATGGTTCATATATACAATGGAATATTTGCAGCCATCAGAAAGGATGAATACCCAACTTTTGTATCAACATTGACAGGCCTGGAAGAAATTATGCTGAGTGAAATAAGTCAAGCAGAGAGTCAATTATCTTACGGTTTCACTTATTTGTGGAGCATAAGGAGTAGCATGGAGGACATTAGGAAAAGGAAGGGAAAAATGAAGGGGAATCAGAGCGGGAGACGGACCATGAGAGACTATGGACTCCGGGAAACAAACTGAGGATTTTAGAAGGGAGGGGCATGGGGGAATGGGTGACCCTGGTGGTGGGCACAGATTGCATGGAGCACTGGGTGTTATAGGCAAACAATGAATCATGGAGCACCGTGTCAAAAACTAATGATGTACTGTATGCTGACTGACATAATTTTTTAAAAAGTGCTATTGGGGTGCCTGAGTGGCTCAGTGGGTTAAAGCCTCTGCCTTCGGCTCGGAGTGGCGTGTAGAGATTCTGCAAGACATTAGAACTACCATATGAGCCAGCTATTCCACTTTTGGATATTTATCTGAAGAAGATGAAAACTAATTCAAAAAGATACATGCGCCCCTATGTTCACTGCAGCATTACTTACAATAGTCAATATACGGAAACAACTTGGTTCATTTATGGATGAGGGATAAGTGAGATGGGGTAGATATACACGGTGGAATAGTACGCAGCCATAAAAAGGAGGGAATCTTGCCATTTGCAACAACATGGATGGACCTTGAGGGTCTTATGCTGAGTGAAATATGTCTGATAGAGAAAGACAAGTATCATAGGATTCAATTATATGTGGAGTCTAAAAATCAAAACACACAAAACTCATAGATGCAGATTTAGAGAACAGATTGGTGGCTATCAGAGAGGAAGAGGGTTGGGAGGGGAGCAAAAAGGGTGAAGGGGTCAATCGTATGGTAACAGACGGTAACGATACTCATGTGTCGATCACTTTGCAGTGTATACAAATTATTATGTTGTGCATCTGAAACTGATATAATGCTTTAATACCAATTTTACCTCAATAAAAGATTAACTTGAAAAAATAAAATTTTCCTTCCCAAATATAAGTGTAAAATTTTAGAACTTATATTGATATATTTTATTGCTCTTTGATATCTTAGTACTTTTTAAAAAGATTTCGTGGTGAATAGTGGTGCTCACAGAATTTTTTTCTGGCTATATTAAGAGCTTCAGTTCTTTTGTATCAGATGGAAGGAATAAAGTGATCATTCTGATTTCCGTTTATAACGTTGTGCGTACAGACTTTCATGTCGTTCAGAAGGAAATATGAGCTAATTCATTTGCTATCACCTTTTTTCAGCTGAATTAGAGAAATTCAGCTGAAATTTCTTTAATAAATTAATAATTTAATAAATTCTTTATGCTGAAAGAATATCATGTAGTAATAATGATGATGATTTTTATAAAATTTGGTTTACTTCCTAGACACATCTTTGTTTCTTAAACAGTTGTTATCCCTATATTTTAGGTAAGTAAAATATTAGCTGGCAACTTTGTGTTCTGATGACTAAAATGTATAGAAAGTCATTTTATTTATGTTTCTTAATTTGGTTGTTTGTTTTGGTTTCAAGAATCTAAGTCTCAATTAATTTAAGAGTTTGCATGTTTTTTGGAGTGATATACATACATGGAGAATCCAGAGAAGACTGGATGCAAAATAACTTACTGGAGTTGAGCTACACTTTGGTCTTTGAACCAGTGGC
>NC_081559.1:522075-714102 GCF_022355385.1 Mustela nigripes
TTTTTTTTTTTTTTTTTTTAATAACTAAGACACAGCTACACATACCTATACTTCATCTTCTTTTTATCTTTTCTCTTTCTCATTTTTTTTTTGTTTTTTTTTTTTTTTTTTTTTTTAATAACTAAGACACAGCTACACATACCTATACTTCATCTTCTTTGTATCTTTTCTCTATCTCATTAGTTTTGCTTTCTTATAATTTTGATACCTTTATAACTTGAGTGTATCAAGCCTTCTACAGCGCACTCCTCCCTCTGTATTCTGTGTCTTAAGACTGTTCAGCTTCAGCATCTATCAATGCCCTCGACACCCTTGTTTGACACCCTCAAGCCCAAACTGGCAACCATGTTGGCCAAGTTCACCTTTCATTCCAAACATGACAAGTGACTCTTCGATTTGAGGATGGGCTGCCCTTGGATCATATATCTAGTTTTTGTCCAATTGTGGAGGGACTAGGTCATGTGAGTCTAATAATGGGTAACAGTTCATCAGAGGGAGAGTTAAAGCATTTTCCTTTAGGAGAAACTCTAGGCTTCAAAGGAACAGTAACTGGAAAATCTAAGATAAGATTCTGTTTTGTCTAACACGAAAGAACTGTGCTCCAGGGTTGTGTATCATTTTTCATTTATATTTTCTTTAATTCATATGTGATATACATATACTATTAGTTTAGGGTAGAATATATTGAACTTTGTATCTCTTCCTAGTCTGAGAATAAGAACACTTTATGTGAGTGGGTTATCAAAGTGAATAATTTTTAACTGACTGTGGATAGGTTCCCTAAAAGTCATGTTTTTTGGCCTTCTATTCGACATTTTAGAGGACAACCTCATCCCATGTATAATCTTCAGGAGCCTTGCCTCCTGGAATACATGTGTTTTTGTATAGGGCTACACTCCTTGGTATTTTGTATCCTAGAATACATTAGCAATGACCCTCATAAGCACCTCTTTCGGTTGGGAATAATGGTTCCTTCTAGCCCGTGCTGTTGTTGGTGTATTTGGAATTGGCAGTGCTGTTGACAGTAGGGTTACCATTTTCTCATCAAAATTTTCCATTTCGAGATATTCTTCATACTCAGGGCTTTACAGAGATTCCTTGTAATGAGTGGATGACAGTTCTTAACTGATCTTTGTTTTCTACAGAATGAGAATAAGTTCTCTAGGCAATATGCACTCTGACTTTAAGATTTAATGCCAATGTGTTGGCATAAACATCATCAATCTTACAATAAAGTTATATGGTTATTACCAGCAATTGGGTGTGGCATACTAACCTTTGATTGTATAAAATAGACATATCACACAATATTACATGTTCTCCTAACCCTTCATTAAAATTATAATTGTTTAATCATATAATTCAGCATTATAAAGTTCCAATCTGAAATTATAATTATGATCTCAGTGTGTAATTAATTTATTCACTAATTCCATAAATATGCTTTGAAGTCCTACTGTGTTTGGGACTCTTATACTAGATGTTGGAGATATAGAAATAAAAATGAGTGTCCTAGAGTTTACAGGGGGATTCATAGTATGCTTAGTGCTGGGCAAGACATTGGAAGAAGTGCCATGAGGAATGTATATATAGATGCTGTTGAAGTTCACATGTGGTCACATATCTCAGCCCAGGGAGAGGAGAGTTACTGAGTGTTTCCATATGAAATCATTTTTAATCATATTAGTGAGGTATAATTTATATACAATAAAACATAATTTATATTATATATATAATTTATCATTTATAATATATAATACATATAATTTATAATTGTATATAAATTATGCTTTATTATATATAAATAAATTATATTATTGTATATAAATATGAAGACAATATATTGTATATAATTTATATACAATAAAGCAGATGTGTTAACTCTACAGGTTGATGACTTCTGACAAACATGTATTACTCTGTAACCTCCACCCCAATGAAGATCTAGAACTTACCGATGTTCTGTGACATTCTGACCCTTTGCAGTCTTTCCTCAGACACTCTTCCCTTCCGCCCTCTTAGAGTGGGCGCATTTTGAGGTGCATTTTAATAGATCTGCAAGTAGTTAATTAACCGTGCAAGAAGGAGAAGAAAAAGCATCTGACTGAAATTAGGGCTTCTGTTGTACAGTATAAGATGAGGCTGCAGAAGTTAATGTGTTATAGAGACTCTGAGTTTTATCCTTACAGTAATGGGAAGTCTTTGAATGGTCTTAAACTAAGGAGACTCATAATAATAGCAGCAAACAATGCTAATTGCTCACCGAGGAGTGAGCACTTACAAGCACGACCATTCCATCTTGATACTTTCCCTATCAAAGATATAACAAGAAGGAACCTCAAATTCATGAACTGCAGGTTCAAAATTAGTAAGGACTCCAGGGACCATGTTACACAAAAGCACATGTGGTTTCACATTCAACATCAAGTGTCTTTTCAGAGCATAAACAGTAAATTGACAGATAAGACCAGTTAGGCTGGTAGTAGAGGTATCATACAAACGAGGAGTAATGAGGCTACTACAAGGAGGAGATAGAGCCTTCTCAGCTTCAGAATAAATCACCGTGGGATGCACGGGTCGCTGAGGCAGGTAAGCGTCTGCCGTAGGCTGGGTCCTGGGATTGAGGCCTGAGTCCTTGCGCCCAGGGAGTCTGCTTCTCCCTCTCCAGTCCCCTGCTCGTGCTCTCTCCTCTCTCAAGTATGTAAAGTCTTTAAAAGTAACAATAATAAATAGTAATTGTAAATCATTGAAGGAACCATTTAGTCAAGAAAGTACGGACAATCATCCCCAATTTAGGAGGGGGATGATGCGATCACCTCAGCTGGTGATAACAGAAGGGCAACAGGCACGGAGGCAGCAGGGCCAGAGTCGCTCCTGCGGGACGTCAGCGCCTATTGACTCCCACTCCTCAAGTCTGGCAGGAGGTGGGAGATGTGGGCCTACGCTCCTGAGGAGATTTCTGAAGTGCGAAGGGAGAGATAGAATTGTTAGGTCTTTGTCAAAGCCAGGGAGAAAGAAAGTAGTTAGCAGAGAGGCCAAGAATAGGAGAGGAAGACAGGAGCCCTTACGGAGCGCTGGAGAAGCAAGACAGGGACCTGGCCACCAAACGGGAAGACGTGACAGAGACCCCTGCTGGGACTCAAGGCTGCTGGGTTCCCCGCGCCGCGTCCGGTGCCATCACCAACAGCGCGGGGACACGGGACAGAAGAGATCCAACACCCCATCGCACTCCTAATGCAGGCAATTAGGGCGATTTGAGGGAAAGTGATTTCTCTGATGGGGGAAGAAGTCAGACCGCAATGAGCGGGAAAAGGAAATACAAGACAGAAAACTCAAGGAACTTAGCTCGAAGGGAAGGAAACAAGTGGAAAAATGATAGGAAACCATAAACTCAAGAGAGCTTAAAAAATGTTTTTAATGGAAAATAGGTGACGGACTTTATGTGAAGGAAAGAGACAGTCCACAGGACAACAAGAAAAAATACGGAGAAGGAAAACTAGTGAAAAAGAACAGAATCTGAAAAGATTTCTGGACTGAAAAAATATATAAAGTTTTGAGGACATAGGTCTTTGTTAAAGTCAGAGGAAAAGTCAGTCATTACAGAGGACGGTGTTTGGAGCACGATGCCTGAGCAGCTGGGGGACAGCATGAGGGCCACTCCGAGGTGGGACAGTCCGAGTGCTCGTTGGAGAGCAGGCATGTGTGCCACGGCAATGTCCCCGGGCCGTGGGAGTGGGATGGCGGAGTCTGACTGCCCTCCCTGCGGGCACTGAGGGGGTCTCCATAAGGAAATCTGCTCTGGAGCTCTCCTGAGGCAGCCGTGTGGGCGGCGCTTTCCAACGAGGTACGATTTAGAGGCAACATTTAGGATGAAATCAGCATCGCAGACACTTGCGTGAAGACTTTTGAGAGGGAGGAGGCTTGTTACAACAGAAAACTCTGTTTTAAGTTCTACTCGATGAAGCATCGTGTCCAAGTTCGGAAGTGTCACTAATCATCTAAGTGTCACTAATCATCTTTCAAGAGCTGCGTCTGCTTCCTCCTGTGAACTCTGTCTTTTTTCTTGTGCTGCCCAGTCACTCAGAGCATTTTCTATGGTTCTTTTTATTGCTTTCTCATTGAATTTTCTTATCTTTTCTCACATTTGTTTCCTTATGATAGAGCGGGGCTGAGTCCTGGTTCCTCAGGAGCTGCGTGACTCTTCTCAGCTGAAGCATTCTCTCCCTCTCTCCCTCTCTCTGTCTCCCTCAAGGGTGGAGAGGGGCATGTGTTGGTGCAAAGGGGAGAAGAAGTGTTTCTAGAGAGCGGGTGTGAGTGCAAATTGTGAGGAGGGGTTAATCAGGAGACCTTTCTTTCCTGCAGCTTCAGCGATGACATTTCTGATAACATTGGTCTATTAAATAATAGACCTGGGTTTCCCTGATTTTAAATATACACCTCGGTAAATTAAAGTTTTAAACTATAAGTTCAAGAAGTTAAATGGGGGACACGGTTCCCTAGGAAACTCTGAAGAACGTGAGAGTTTAACTTCAGCGTGAGACGGAAATATTCTTTGTGTGAAATAGGCAAGACTTACTTTGTGACATGTAAAATGAAATACATAAGTGCCCGCCAATAGCCAGATTTCATAATAGTATAAACATTATAAAATAAAAACTAGAGGACAGAAATCCTGTGTGAAAAGGTCAGTGTCGGAAATTGTGAACAATGTTAGCTGGTTCAGCGCTTACTGCTGGAGAAGACTCGGCTCTTATTCTGAACTCGCCGTCTTCTGAGAAGTGTGGATGTTTTGTTGCTGAGAGCAGGCAACGATTTTAGCACAACTTACCTCAGCAGACATAGTACAAGCTTTATGTAGAAAAAATAAGACATTTTTGGGAGCGCCTTGGTGGCTCAGTGGGTTAAAGCCGCTGCCTTCAGCTCAGGTCATGATCTCAGGGTCCTGGGATCGAGTCCCACATCAGGCTCTCTGCTGGGCAAGGAGCCTGCTTCCCTCTCTCTCTCTCTCTGCCTCTCGGCCTACTTGTGATCCCCGTCTGTCAAATAGGTGAATAAAATCTTTAAAAAGAAAAAAAAAAGACATTTTTTTTTTTAAGATTTTATTTATTTATTTGACAGACAGAGATCACAAGCAGGCCGAGAGGCAGAGAGAGAGAGAGGGGGGGAAGCAGACTCCCCGCTGAGCAGAGAGCCCGATGCGGGACTCGATCCCAGGACCCTGAGATCATGACCTGAGCCGAAGGCAGCGGCTTAACCCACTGAGCCACCCAGGCGCACCCAAAAAAAGACATTTTTAATAGTATATGTGCTTTTTGAAAGTATTTGCAATTCTAAGAGTAACTATATTTCAGAGTCAAAAAATGTTCCTATAGAAAGCAATCACTCACCTTCTCATCACCTCCATTATAATCCCTCACGAGACTCTCGTTTCCCTAAGGAATGGTACTCTGATTTACTTACTTATCCTCAACAGTCAGCACATTACCCGTGACGTAATACATTTCAACAAATATTTGTTGAATAAATCAATGAACAAACAGTTCTAATCTAATTGGCCAGTTTCTAGGCAGAATTTTTAGAGATTTGGTTTTGAGTTCTAGGAAGAACTCAACTAAACTAAAACAATCTCAAATTGCCAAGTGTCATTTGAAAATGCTAATTACATAATTAGCTCATAATCAAGAAACTGCCAGTTTTACTGAACAATGGTTACTTATCTAGGAAAGGTTACTACTGCTTCTCTGAGAGTGGACAATCTAAAACACTTCTGAGCTGTTACAACTCTTCTTCCTGTGAGTCACGCTGTCACACATGCTGCTGTGGACGTGCGTGTGTGTATATATGTGGACACAGCACATACCTGTTCTATTTCTAAAGACACATTCCAAGAAAGAGAATTCTTTGGAAGAAGAGTGTCACAGATTCGTGTTTTTGATGCACATGTGGTCCGCAGGGTCTCTCTCTGCTTCCTCAGCCAGCAGGAAAGGGCAGAAAGAACCTAGAAAATGTTTATTACTGTCTTTGGTTTCCTGGCTAGGAAATGGCACCCATCAGTTCTGCTCTGAGCTTCTGCTAAATTTTATGGGAAAACTTGTTCATATGGATGTGTTTGTTTGTTTGTTTGTTTTTAATGGTGAATCTGCAGTGTTATGTGTTCAAGATATGAGTAGGAAATAGTAATAAAAAGCATTTTAAATATATAAGCAAATTCTAGCTTAAAAATTTAACTATCACTATTGGCCTCCTACTATGATTTTTCTTATTTAAGTTGCTAAATTTTTTAACCTCAAGTTTGTTGAAGCCCTCATGAAAGAATCTTCTTTTATTATACCCTAAATTAGTATAAGGAACATTTCTCAGTCAGGAACATTTTTGGTACAAATAATATCAGAGTTAAAATAGCTAATATAGGTGGAAATAGTCAGTAAAGGAAAAGACAGTTAAGGACAGCATTTCCTGTCAACGCCTACGGTATGGCACCTTATCTCAGAAGTGCTCTATTTAATCCTTTTATGTGTTTTTGTGTTTGTGGTTTTCCTCTTTGGAGCTTACGAGAATTTCAGATGATTTAGAGTAAAGTCAGTGAGTTAAACAGTTCTATGGAATCCATCTACCTGTTTTTTGTTTTTGTTTTGTTTTGTTTTTTAAAGATTTTATTTATTTGACAGACAGAGATCACAAGCAGGCAGAGAGGCAGACAGAGAGAGAGAGGGGGAAGCAGGTCCCCACTGAGCAGAGAGCCTGATGTGGGGCTCGATCCCAGAACCCTGAGACCATGACCTGAGCAGAAGGCAGCGGCTTAACCACTGAGCCACCCAGACACCCCCTTTTGTTTTTTGTTTTTTGTTTTTTTTTTCCCTAAAAAGGTTTCACCTGTTGTTACTTGCACAAGTTATTTGAAGTTGTAGCAGTTCAACAATAGATAATAAGCTTTACCACATTCAATTAAAAATATAATCATTTCTAAATTAGTTTTCAGATTATTTTTTCTGACTTTAATGATTCACATATTGTCCCTAGCAGTATACTTGGATAAACAGCATTCTGTATAAATAAAGCTCATAATAGGGTTTTTTATTTCCTTACCATAATTAGGCATTTACATACAGAAATGTTTGGTAATCAAATTGAACTACTAAGTATAATTTTAAGTGGCATTTTTTTTATAAAAATGTCTCATGAATTTTTAAATGATACTTCCCACAGAATCTTTAATATATGTATTACAGTGATCAAACAGTATCATGTAATAAGTAATATTATTCAGGTTATCATATCCCCTTGAATGCTATAAACAGTATAGTTATTTCTACTTCTATAAATTTTGTGATTATTAATTTCTAAGGCTATCAGTTTAAAAACATAATGATCATTTGTATTCAATTGTTCCCATCATACAAGCTTTTAATAACTATTTTATATATATTCAATATACATAATACATATTAAGTTTGGTAATTTTTTTTTAAAGGTGGGTAGGGACAGAGGGAAAGGGAAAGGGAATTTAACTAGGCTCTATGCCCAGCATAAACCCCAATGCAGGGCTGGATCTCACAAGCCTAAGATCATGACCTGAGCTGAAATCAAGAGTCAGACGCTTAACTGACTGAGCCACCTAAAAACCCCTATGTTTGGTAATTGTTAAATTTATTCTGTTACCTTAAAATTTTTTTATCCCAAAGAATAGCAGAGGGTCAAAGGAGGCTAATTTGTTCCCTTTTCTTTTGCAAATAATGCAACAAAACAGGAATGCAGGTGTATAGTTAGGCCCTGTTGGGATAATGCATCTGTATCTTCCTCTCTCAGATCGCATCTCCAGAAGACAGACCATCTATGTGTCTCATCTATTGCTGTATTTTGTAGACGTTTTTTGAAATAGACCACTGTGTTTCTTCCTTCTTTCCAGGAAAAATTACCAAACACAGTAAACAGTACTTCATAACAACCCTCCATGAAATGAGAACATTTTCACGATCAAAATAACCTCCTATATTTGTGCCTCCAAATTAAGTTTGAGATGGCAGTAGAAATAGAAATAAAACACAAAGTTTAGAAACTTTGCAAAAGAAAATGATACTTGAAATATTTAAATTCAACATTGTTTGTCACATTGTGATATGGACATCAGGAAGAAGAGCCCTGAAATTCTGAAATTACTTTGGTGTTCAAACATTCTTTTAATTTCTTTTTAAGGACTGGAAACCATTAAAGTATATCTCACATGAAAGATTTAGAAATTGCCTTAAAATATTTTGTTTCAGGGGTGCCTGAGTGGCTTAGTCAGTTCAACGTCCGCCTCTTGGTTTGGCTCGGATCAGGGTCTCAGGGGTTATTGAAATCAAACCAGGAGTGGGGTTTCACACCTAAGGCAGAGTCTGCTTGAGATTCTCCCCCACTCCCTCCGCCCCACGCCTGCTTGCTGGCACCGCTCACACACTTTCTCTCTCAAATAAGGAAGGGAGAGGGAGGGGGAGGGACTCCTCGCCGAGGGCACACGGAGCGAGGAGCCTGAGGAGGGGCCTCTCACTCCCCGAAAGCACGACCTGAGCAAAATCCAAGTCAGGTGTTGTCGTCCGAGCCACCCAGGCTTCCTAGAATAAATAAAATCTTCAAAAAAGATATATATTTGTGTTTCAGATAGATAGGGATATATCCTGTATCGTGATGTAAAATATATTGCCTCAGTAGAAAGTTGTTGGAAAAAATGCACTTGAGAATTTGTTTCATTTTCCCACATAACAGTCCATTCAAATGGAAAATGGCTCCGATACATCATGAATAGCTTTTGTTTATGTGACAGGCAAGACCCTGGATTTCAGATTTGAAAAGAAAAGGGGGTGGCTAGTTGTGGAAACCCATGTTTGAATCCTAGTTTAACCCTTAAACATGAAAAGTCATGCCGAAAGTGAGGGAAAAGGCCATATTGTAGAAGGTAAACTGCTCATTTCTTTAAAAAGCTGACATTCTGGCTCCTAAGGATGTATATCACCGTGAAAAGATGAACTTTTATTATACAACGAAACATGACAAATGAAGTGTTTTTCAGAAAGCAGTCTCAGAATCCTGGATAGAATAATGCACCAATTTACAGCTTCAGGTCATTAGGTATGGCACAAAGCAATCCACTTAGAGAAATACATTTTAGGAAGACATGATACTCCAGAAGATTACAGGTACATTAACATTTTTATTATTCTAGAGAGAAGAATGTACAACCTTAAAAATCAGAAAATTTAGTATTTTGAGTCTAATATGAGTGATAAAAGATTTACTAAAAACGAACTGGGTTTTCTTGTGAAAGGGAAAAAATGTTTAGCAAACTCTTCCCTTTTTCTTAGTTTTAATGCTAATGTTTTCCCTTTATTAGACAGAGAACAAGGTTCCTGCCTTGTTGAAAATGTTATCTGGAAGGAGTCTTGATTTTTCCCTTTAGAAAATACATTATTATCACCTAAACTTGAACCAGTTAGAAAAATGTATATTTTAAGTGTTCTTAGAGAAAAGTATAATGTAAAAATCGATTCCAGGGTCGCCTGAGTAGCTCAGTCAGTTAAGCATCTGCCTTTGGCTCAGGTCATGTCTCGGTTTCCTGGGACGGGGCCTGCATGGGGCTCCCGGCTCAGCTGGGGAGGCTGCTTCCCCCTTCCTCGGGCCTTCTCTCTGCTTGTGCTCTTTTTCTCTTTCTCTCTTGCCCTGCCTCTCAAATAAATAAATAAAACCTTAAAACAACAACAATAACAACAACAGCAAAGAAAACTATTTCAGAGTGGGGTATATCTTGTCATTTTAGGCGTTAAAAGCTTCCCCTGGAAATAGCTTTAAATCGAGGAGATGCTGTCTCTCGTGCCTCAAGTACTGCTGACCTTCCGCGTACAATGCACGAGGTGGTGGTAATGTTGTTTTCCGTATTTTTAGCTATGAGGACTTTAGAAGTCATCAGCTCCTGGTTAGGTGGAGGGTTTTGGCTAATGAGTGCAAATAATATCAATTGCTGTTCTTGAGAAATTCAGGGAAAAGGACTGAAAAAAAAATCATTTTTTCAATGAGTCATTGGTAGTACATGAAATTGTATCATACTGGTGACATTTTCTAATATTTTATGAGTAATTTCTTTGTTTTCTTCACATGTCTATAATAAAAGAAGTGTTTATTTACTTATTCTTCATCCAAAATAATAATTCATCCCACCTAAGAATTGTTACTGGGTATAATGAATTTATTTCCTTACAAGATATAACTATGACAATTATGTATGAAATTTACTAAAAAAATAAAGGATAGTTTTCTATCCTCAAAAAAATTGTTAGGTTATAAAATTAGCATGTGTTAATTAGGTAGCATTTTAATTTATGACTTAAAATCAAGTAAATGATGGCAACCAAAAATCAAAATGATGTGAGGCGGGACATTTACATAAGATTTTAATTAAACCAAGAGGCTGGTTGAACTTCTCTCTCCAACCTTCGACAATCGCTCTCACTTCTGAAAGAGCAGCCATGGTCTCACATGTTAGAAGAGGAACCCTATGAAGTTTTATTATCATCATGGAAATTGGATCAGAGATTGAAATTAGAGTAGAGGGTCAAAATTTTTTTTTTTTTTTTTACTATATGGTTACAAACATATACTGGGGTGGAATTAATACTTCGTTTGGAATCATAAAACCAGTTTCCAGTCCCCAGTCATTCTGTATTAAGTACATAATCTTAACACAAATCACGATCAATTTTTGAGTTTTAGCTTTTTCTGCTCTGTAAATGTAATGATGCCCACCTCAGTAATGCAACTAAGTTCGAATTGTGAGAACCTGTTGTAATTAAATACTATACGAAAATGAATTCTTATTCCATATGACTGAATTATTGCAAATGCATCTTTTGCTTGAAATAAATTAGCTTTTTGTAAATCACAAACAAAATCATGTTACTTACACATGATGTGTGGAGAAAATAAATATTGCACAAAGCTGTTCCAAAGCATAGAAAATTTGAAAAACATGACTGGGGAACAACGCCATGTCATTTGTTTATAAGATGAGCTCAATTTGACTTTATTACCATCTTTAATCAATTTGTTCCTATTACAGCAAAGGATACTGGGATTTATTTAATCTGAAGGATAATATGAAAATGCTGGCTCAGAATATCTTTTGCCTTTGTTAACCTTTCCTGTGGTAGGTATAGCATCCAAGTAGAAATTATAATAATAAGTGTGAATTTTTAATACTTAGCTTCTCAAAACCTACTAGGTCAGTAGAGATGATCCAAACCTTTCCATCTCAGCATTTCTTCTAATAAGGACAGAATAAATATGACAATATTCACAAAATAAATTTGATTTGTAAGTCTTGGTCTTATCAGCACATCTGTAAGTTACAACTTAACTGTAAGTTAAATACTAAGTGCATAAGACACATAAGTATAAGATGCATGAGATACTTAGGCCTCTTATGCACTTAAGTACATAAATACTTATGCATGAAGTATTTAATTACTTACCTGTTAGAGAAACTGCCTATTTTCTCCTTAAACATTGCCCTGTGTCTTTTTTATTTTTCTCTTCATCTGACTTAGAGAAAAATTGATAATCTTTTGACTTGTATTAATATTTTAACATCTCTAATCCCCTTTTCTTCTGAATTTATTGGACCAGTTATCTTCATACCAACATCTTCAACTTCTCACTCTCTAGCTAAGATTAAAAGCATTTTTGAGGGTTTTCATCCTATAAAAACATTGTTTGTTCTTTTTATGCTTTTAAAAAATACCATTTATCCTTAACTAATTATAATTTGCACTCTTCATTTTCACGGAAGTAAGGCTTAAATTTAGTTTCATAGAACTTTTATTCTTAGCTAAGTCAGCTAATATAGTCACTTGTTTGCCTCTTAAGTTTGGCTTTTACTACGACTTTTCTCTTGACACCTATTCCTGAAGCTTTAACATGCTTTACCTTATTTTTCATCCTCTGAATTCTTAACAGCATCCATCACTACTTGATAGAAGTGTGCAGTTTGATGGAATTGGACAACATTTGACCAGATTCCTGACATGCTGGAGTCCTGCCTTGCCAGTCATCTGTCTCCTGATAACATTTTCTGAATGAGGGAAGCCCAATGAACAAGAGTGAATAGGAAACAAATTATCACTTCATTTTTAGCTAAGCCAGTGCCAATAAACCCCATTTCTAAACACTTGCAGAAGTGAATCATTGTATGTCCCAACCAGAAAGCCAATAACCACCTCTTTTTTTTTTTTTTTAACCACTCTAAGCCTAATAGGAAAGATGGAAAAAATCCCAAATACCACACAGAGATCGTAAGTTCTCAAAATGAAACTTCTCTTCTCTGGATAAAATTCCAGAGTAACCAAAGTCCTTTCATATTGTCTTATTTTGTTCATCTCAGAAGGATTGCCACTCAGAAGTCTGGGTGGTCAAAATCCCTTGTGCAAGTATTTGTAGCATGCCCGTGTTCCCTGGGATGGGTGTAGCCATCTCAGTAGATCAGAATTTTATTTATTCTGTCCCATTTCTTTTTTTTTTTTTTCTTAAAGATTTTTATTTATTTATTTGACAGACAGAAATCACAAGCAGGCAGAGAGGCAGGCAGAGAGAGGGGGGAAGCAGGTTCCCCACTGAGCAGAGAGCCCGATGCTGAGATCAGGACCCTGAGATCATGACCTGAGCCGAAGGCAGCGGCTTAACCCACTGAGCCACCCAGGCGCCCGTATTCTGTCCCATTTCTTATATGTTTCACTTCTTCAAATTTCCAAGAATAACCACATTCAATAAAAATGGCCCCACACTCAATAAACTTAAAAATCAACAGAGATAATATAGAAATGTATTATCTAAGCTTTATTTCCTTTCTATCAATAAAGAAGAAAATACCCAAACCCGCGACCATTAAATTTGTTTCCCTTTGTGCTTTAAGCAGTCATAGGCCGTAGCTAAGGCTTAGAGCTATTTGGAAAGAACAGGATAAATGTAAGACAAAGACAAAAAAAAAAAAAAAAGAAAAGAAAAGAAAAGAAAATTTTCTCGGTTTCTACCTTTTTAGGACACCAGTCAGTTCGTGCCGGTTGTCAAAAGTTATAATGTTTGGGTTTACATGACATTGGGAGAAAATCCCATTCAAAAAGCTGATCATCTTGTTATGGAAGCAGAGACTGTCTCCATGTCGCGCAACTTCCTCAGGGACACCCCAAGCCTAGGGATGAAAGGGAAGTCTACTGAGAAGAACCATTGCCTCCTCCCGAGATCTCTCTCTGTCAGACTTTAATCGCCCGTCTTGATTAGTTTTCCTATAACTCTCCTTTTCCGTCATCTACTATTTTTCTTTAGCTACAGAACCTCATTTCCCAGCAAAGAAAAATATCATTTTCTCAGTCATTTCTTTTTTTTTTTTTTTTTTTTTTAAAGATTTTTTTTATTTATTCGACAGAGAGAGAGATCACAAGCAGGCAGAGAGAGAGAGAGAGGAGGAAGCAGGCTCCCCGCTGAGCAGAGAGCCCGATGTGGGACTCGATCCCAGGACCCTGAGATCATGACCTGAGCCGAAGGCAGCGGCTTAACCCACTGAGCCACCCAGGCGCCCTTCTCAGTCATTTCTAAATATAGAAAACAACAACAAGCAAGAAGCCATCTCTAGCAAACCAACGCCGGAGCATCAGTCTTCCGTCTGTTGTCAGTTCACATCCGTGTAAAGATGCTGGTCCAAACCTCACTCTCTAGACTTCTGCTGTGTGTTACTTCCTCAGTCTTGTGGACAGCAGCCGTTGTTAAGAATACATTTATGTGTGGAAGGTAGGCTTATTTTAAGGTGAGTCTTCCTTTCCCTAGCAAGGTCTTAACATCTCTACAGAGAGCTCCCAAGTTCTGAAGAAATGGACCTTCCATTATTACCAGACTTCCTAGGCAGCTGGATTCCGTCAGTTCTCTTTTGCCACAGACATTAGCTGCAGTGATACCTGTTACAACGCGTGGCTACTAAACACGTGGAGCCTTAAATATACACAGGGAGAGGTAGTGCCCAGAGAGTCGTCTCTGAGTATGGCATTAGTGAGACTGTCTAGAAATCATGATTATGATGGGATAGAGATTTTGATGGAATTCAGGCTAAGGATCTAAAAATTACTCTGTATACTAAATAGCATCTCTTGTCAACTTTCATTTGTGATGCAGGCTAGAAGACTGAAAACTAATCTAACACTCGCAACCTTCCTGTTATGTTACACTAGTAGGTGGCTCTGAGGAGAGATTGGAAGGAGGCAAGAAGAGCCATTTCCTTTCACGTATTTATAAGACGGAAAGCTCTCACGTCCTTCCAGGAGAAACAAAGAAAAATAGCAGCTCTCCAGCAATCCAGCCTCAGACTTGATAACTGCTTCTTGATTTTTCATAAAAAAATCCTTTTCTCCCTTTTGCTTGAACAGCATCATTTATGCCACTTGGTCTTTCAGAACTCTCACAAGCTATCAAATTCCATGGCCTAATGAAAGAATGACCATGAGCGAAATCTCCAGAACCATTTTTCCCCTGACTGAAAACTGACTGATGGGTTTCTTGGTATCAGGAAACATATCCACAAAGATAAGCATCTAGGATTTGTGAGCTGATCTAATTAGATTGAAATGCACTGATGACCTCAGCGCTAGTGGAAAATTGGAGGATGGTAGTCAAAATGAGGCAGTGGGAAAATAGTCATTCAAGTCACTTTCTGCAGTTGTCTTGAAGGAAGTGGCTATTGAAGATAAAATTTGGGGAGACTGAGGGTCCGCTGCACTTGATCACAATTGAGTAAATGATGACTAAAGGTGGGTGAGCACAGCTGTCTTTGACTTAGCTGAAGAGATTACAGAAATACAGTGTCAAGGTGAAGTTTTTAATCAGCTCAAGTCATTGTCAGACAACCAGAGTACTTCTAGTATTGCCCTAAAATTAATTATTTTCTTTAAAAGCTGCAAGGCTTCTGCAGATAAAATAAGACCCAAAATTTGATTCTGTGGATGAAAAATTACAAAGTGAGTTGAATTCATAGTATTGTCGTTTTTTACTTTAAAGTGTAACCCAGGAAGACGTAACTTATACACAGTATAACGACACTAACTTCTGCAATGGGAACTTTTCTAAGGATATTAGATCAAAGACAGTAGAGCATAACATTTAGTCAAATTTACCAATATTAGTGTACTTACCAGAGACTCTTGGATCCGTATTTCATCTTGAACAGCAACCAGGAGCAGATCTAACACTTTGCTGAGATTGACTGAAAGTTTAACTCACATCCAGTGAAGTTGAGATCCCAAAATATTCCTTTTAAATGCCTCTTTGAAATCACATAAAAGAGAGTACCCGAAGGCTTAGGACTATAAGAATATTAAAATGAATTTATTATGTGTGCCCTTCCTCCTATTCACCAGCTGGACCAGAGGACATTCCACGTAGCAATGTATTTAAAAAATCTCAAAATCTTTGTATTGTGTGCTTTCTGAAATTTGAGGACGGTGCTGCAAAATTGAGTCAAAATTTCATTTCCTGATTTTAAAGGAAATTCTGGCAATGGCAAAGGTTAAGTCGTGGTGCTTAATGGACAACAGTCAAGTGGGCATAGTTGCTGTAAAGGACAGAATGGCTTGGGTGGCAATCAATGTCAAAATGATTTTTTCCTTTAGCGCTGACTAACTGTTCAGGTTTTGTGACAGAAGTAGATGGGCAGCCTCTTAAAATACTGGTGATCTATATTTTCAAAAAAAAAAAAAACCATAAAACACAACCAACTTTAAACCTGACATACATCGCTTAAATAGGCATAGTACAGTTTCAAGAATTTAACCACTTTCTTTACATTTGCCAAACAAAGACCCAAAACCTCTTGAAAGAAGGAGAGGCCTATCGCCTTAAAAAGGGATGTGAGAAATCACACTTTTCCAAAGGAACCAACAACCATTTTTTGGAATTATTATGTATTGGAAAAATGGAAATAATCAGATCTTTTATGAAATTGTTAAAACAATAGCTTTGAATTGGCTTTAATCACTGGAGATCTGAGCCATCATTATCATCCACGGATCAGAAGAGTTGGGAGTTACTGTTGACAAGTAATAAATGTTGATTTGAACCAAGTCCTTCTCAAAGGATCCCTGGGTCTGTGGATACAGCTTACAACTCTTTCCCTTTCTGAAATGAGATGTTGGGAGACACATATTTAGCAACTGGTGAAACCCCACATGGCTTCCTGATCTGTGGGACAAGAGCTGCTATACAAGGAAAGATCGTGTAAGAAGCTTTGAGGTTAACCTCCCTCCCTGAATAAAGCAAAACAATGCTCTCTGGTAGAATCACAGTATCAATGCCATCACTGAAAGCTCGAAAGATTCGTATATGATTACAATCACATTTCGAGTTTACTCAGTTATTTAGCATGAAAAATGATAACCTACAAAAAAACACATGCAAAAGCTGGGCAAGTCTGGGAAAAATGACATTTAATTATCATAAAATTAATTAAATTGTAAATACTGTTCTAAATATGATCTCCATACTAGACAAATCAATCCTGTCTTATTTTTATTTATTTATTTATTTATTTATTTATTTATATTTTTCTTATTTCCATGGTTCTATTTCCTGCACTTTTGAACAGCACCAATAAAAGAAGTTAATTTTGCTAAGACCAGACTGTGAGTATTCGAGCTGAAATTTTTTTTTTTAATTTCTCTCTCTTTTTTAACTTAATGATTATCATATTGTCTTCCTCACTTTTCTATAATACTTCACTGTCTGCAAGGCATTCTCTCACATATTTACTTGGTCTTTAATGTAATTTTGAAGTAGGTATTTTCATCTTCCCAATAAGAAAAGTAATACTCTCTCTATAGTTCTCTAATATATATTTAATAACTTTCTCAAGGGCAAAAGGGCACTGAACTGAGAAGAGATTTCATTTCAGAAATGAATGAAATTTCAGAATTTCATTTCAGAATTTCATTTCAGAAAGTCTTTCTTTCTTTCTTTTTTTTTTAATTTACTTGACAGACAGAGATCACAGTAGAGGAAGGAGGAAGCAGGCCCTCTGTGAGGTTCCCAGGAACCTGAGATCATGACCTGAGGCAGAGGCTTTAACCCACGGAGCCCCCCAGGGGCCCCCATTTCAGATTTTCTTAAGTGAACCCAGACTCCGTATGTGTTCGCTGAGGGAAGATCAAAGAGTAGGTGAGAGATGCTTTGATGCCTACACACTATCTTCAATGGAAATATCTCTCTATGGAATTATAAATTATGAAGAACCAGAAAGATTTCAAGGATCCAACCCACTCATTTTACAGACAAAGAAACTATTATAAACAGTTTGAAAAAATTAAAAATGTACACTAAGTGGACAAAAATTTCCTTTCCTAATCTATTACATAAAACTCTCAGAGAAAACACGAACTGTCATTATTCAGGGATCCTATTCTGACTTCTATTACTTACAACTACTATATGAGTGTGTGTGTGTATATTCTTCTCACCGTATAATGTTATTACAATATTATTGCCAATATTTCCTATGTTTCTGTGAGTTATTGATTTTATAACTGGAAGTTTGTGCCTCTTAATGCCTTTCACACATTTCTTCATCTATACTAAGTATATTTTTAATAATATATCTGAAATGTTTTATTATTATTATTATTGCTGGATTTCCAGCCCTTTGCAAGTAAAAGAATACAAGTGGCACTGAAGAGGTCAAAATAAAACAAATCTAATTATCGTAGTTCAACATATCAGGATGTCAAAGATGACTTCAGTGATGAATTTTCCTCCTGAAATAGTTGTAAGAAGCTAAGGCAAAAAAATAGGAATTAAATGCTGTATGGAGTCAACACAGCTGGTATTTGTTAACTGTGTTCATGGGTCATATTAAAGTCAGTGGGAAGAAGCAATGGTGGGGAAAGTTCATTTCTTCTTTCCAGATGGCTTCTGGAGCTTCGCCTGTCAGAATTGAGCCTGATGAGGGAATCTGAGCATGCACACTGAGCCCCAAGTTACCGAAGATTTAAGTAAGATGTTCCTGAATAGCCTCGCCCATTCTTGCCATCCATTACGTGAGGAGACTGGGCACCATTTTGGAAAGGATGCAGAAATTAGCATTAAAATACTTCAGTTCCAATCCTGTCTGGGTGGTCTTGGACAAATGCTACTTGTACTAACTTCTTTAGGTTGAGCTTCTTAATTCATAACAGAAAGGAAAAAATAAAACCAATAGAAATATTATAAGCCAAGATAGATAGTGTTTGTAAAATCTACTACTACTAATCATTCCCTAAATCTTAGTAATTGTTACATATACATATATACATATATACATAGTGCATATCAAGGATGAGTCTTTTCTGATCACCTCAAATCCATAACAGCAACTTCTGCTTCTGACAATAACCAAATAGCTGGTTGAAGGGGCAGCCCACCATATATAGTTAAAAAGATGGAGTAAATATGTGAAATAACTGTTTTCCAATTTTCAACAAAAAATTACAAAGCAATAATACCTAACATAAGGAAAATAAATGAGATACATCCCAAAATAGTCAGCTTTTTGCCTAGAGGCCCTTTCTGGTTGTCAGCACAGAGGGGGAGTCCAGTACGAGCATAGCTGTCGTGCTGAGCAGACGAAACAGAGACCGGTGGTTTACACACTCTGAAGAGGCTGGAGTTGGTGGGACACCAGAGTGAAGGAAATTTTGCAGAGAAACAACAGGAAACCTGAGAGTAGCAATTATTGTACCATTGATTGTGCAATTTGCTCCAAGTATTTAAATAATCATATACTATAGGGAAAAATATATTTGAAGAACTTTCTATTAAGGCATCATTGAAATATTTCAGAATGTCCAATCTTCTGATCTTGCTGGATTTGGAACATCTCACATCTCAATATCATACTCCTCACTTCTACACCGACCTTTCAGAAAATCCCAAACCATTGTTATAAAAAGAGACACACAAGAAGAAAAATATACTAACACTCTGAGTCCAAAATATGACTGTATCAATATGGTAATCAGAGTTCAGAGCTTTCTTATGAAAATGCTCAGTCTTCCTCTTCAAGTCTCTTAAAGATACACTTCTGTGAAATAGTACGTAATTTATGAGAATAATGGTCCCAGGATGACTGCTATTGCCGTTGTCTGTTACTAATCTATATAGTCGCAGACCGTGATCTGTTGCCAAAGCTTCTATGTAAGCATTAAAAAATGGAATTTTTCAGCTTAATTGATGTTTACATTTTGATTTTTCTGTTTTTGTATTTGTTTAAAAAATATGAACTACTTCAGGCACACAGAAAAGTAAAAGAACAAAATAAAACAAATTATGTAATGCAGTGATTAAAAGCATGGCCTCAAGAGACGAAATGCGTGGGTTCAAACCCAGTTCAACCTTGATTTGCTGAGTGATTTTGGAAAGCTTACTTAGCCTCCCTGCCTCAGTGTTATTCCGTAAAATGGGAAGAGTGCGGTGCTCTTCTTGTTGGGTGTTAGAATGATGGGTGTAGAGGACAACCGAATCAGTGAGACTTCAGTAAACAGAAGTGATGCAATACAACATCTCCACTCAGTTAAGTCTTTATGTTTAACCACGTTTCCTTTAGATCTCTGTCTCATCTTTTAAGAATTAAAGTATAATCTGTAGTTCCAACTCCCTGGAGTTTTTCTTTCTTTTTTTACTTTTTCGTTCCCCAAAGGTGGCAGATGAGGTTGCTGTTTACCATTCCCACGCCTGTTTTAATCTGTGTGTGTTATGAGACTACAATGAATCTCTATATTGCTTCATATACTAAGCTTTAAACTCCGTACGCATATTCCTCTGTGTAATAAGGGAGGATGCTCAGTTTTCAGCACGTGTGTTTACATAACCTTTGAAAAAGAATTGTGCATATGTGTCTTCTATTGAGCGAAAGTTTGGCCTTTTACGACTTGGTGTATCAGCTTAAAGATCAGATAAATAGAAAACTATGTACTATTTCTCAGATGATATGTTACATCTTTTATCTGCTAAAACATATCCCACAGTTATAAGGCATTAAACTCTAAATACAAAGGTATCTTAAATCACATTGTAGTGACTTGAAATGGCAAAGCATTTGCTTATAAATAATCTTGGACTAATGTAGTTGATTCTTATCTATCTGAAGGAAGGGCCTGAGTTTATTTTTATTTTTTTTTTATTTATGTATTTTAAGATGGGCTTGGTTTCAAATAGTACACATTAGGCAGTGATGAGAAATTGGATTTTGGTTTCTGAAACAAACAAACAAACAAACAATAAAACACTATAATGCTCTGGAGTAACAGCGAGAGAGGAAGGGGTGAGGGTGAGGAGACAGGGCTGGAGGTAGACCTTCCAGGGACACGTCTTCGGAAGATGCGCTCTGTGCTCGTGCTGTTCACGGATGCGGGAGGCAGATAGCGTGGGAATAGGAACAGTGCCTGGGTGGTGCATCCGTTCTACTTGAGGGACCCCGAGGGCTTTCTTGTTCTCGTAGGAGAATGTGCTTCTGTGTTCGTCCACCAAAAGTCGCGCTGTACCATTTCATCACAACAAACATCGTATTTTCAAACCGAGCTCTCCTGGAATCCGTTATACATGGTCTCTTCGTGAGACACATATGGTTTTAGGTTTCACTTCTTATGTAATTCACCTTGAATTCAGATGGCTCTGCTCAGCCACAAACACATACTCTATGGGATCTTACGTGCCAGAAAGTGGTTGCCTAACGAGGTCTTATCAAAACAGTGAAAAGTTCCATCCAAAAGAGACATTATTTTCTCAACCCTATCATATTACATGGTCGTTCAAAATCATCTTAAAATTAGTAATTTTCCCTCCTTCTGGCTCTTCTTAGTTTTTCGCTCTCACTTTGGTATTTTCTGAAAACCATGTTTGGACAAAGACCTGTGCTAGGAATTCAAGTGGCACACACACACACAGACACACACACACACACAGACACACACACACACAGAAACCATATGCACAGCTTAGCCGTGTTCCGAACCTCATTAGAGAATAAGCGCGCGGATGTGAGAACACTTGCAGGGATGACTACAGGGTCAAGAAGGAAGTAAAATTAGTTCAGGAAAAAAGTATGCAGATCAACGATGGAGAGAGAGAAGCTGTGGGAACATGCGTGGGTTTGATCGTGGGAGGCTGCCGAAACCCTCGCTGGCCGTCAGGTGTGAGGAAGAGTAGTGAAAGCAGACCCTGGGGCAACCCAAACACCCCGTCGCAGCTGCAGAAGGCGGCGGGGAATACACGAAGACATTTACTGTTGTGATCTTAGCTAAGAAAAGTGATTTTAATTTTAGAAAAATCCTCCGATTTTAAAATGTTTGAAATGTTCTTTGTGTCTTTGACGTGTCGAGGACGCCATGGGAAGAAGTGGATACGGAGTGTTTCTAAGAGATCTGCGTCTGCTGCTCACTCTTTGTTATTTCTAGTTTTATTACACTGCGGTCGGGCACGCGCTCCTGGTTTCACACTCTTCCTCGCTTCACGGAAGACTCCACGCACACCCTCCTGGCCTCTCCTCCGGTCAGTCAAGCAGGGGCTGGAGATACAATTCCTTCCTGCTCCTCTGCAATTTTTTCACATAATTCTCTCATCATTTTGCATTTTGTTGATTGAGGGAATGAACAAATTATTCATTGAACAGAATAGTAGTGGATATATAATAAACGTATATCCCTGACAAATATATCCATGGCATTTTAGGATTATTTTTGTGCAACCCCCAAATAAGAAGCTTCTGTGTGTTTATAATAACTAGTATATGTCTATTTTATGCTTTTATCTTGAATCCTCATTTAATTATGGAACACTTCTGGAATTGGGCCCAGTGGAAATATCATGAAAATCGTTTAATTTTTACTGCTACCATTAATTTAAAGGTAGATAGCCATTGCCCTTTGTCTTATAATTATAAGTATTCAGTCTGATAAATATAATAGAAACAGCAATGTCTCTAGGCAGGAATATGAAAGTGGTGGTGGTTGAGCATGAAGAGTTAATAATTCTAAAGGGAGTCTAAAAGATTGCTTTCTGCCAAATCAAAACCATGATGACTGCGGGTCAGGAGAGGGCAGCAAAGTGCAGCCGCGTCGGAAATCTGGACTGGACCAAATGGCCCGGGAGGAGATGAAAAGTGTCCCTGAAAGGACCATGGAGGACGGGTGCAGCATGCAGCAACTGGAGAAATCCAGGTCCAAGAAATTCACCGCTGTCTCTGTAGCAGGGGCAGCAGACGATAAAATCAATAAAACGAGAAGTTTGAAAACAACATTGTTCTTGCCCTCCATATCACGCTTTCATCTTTGAAACATTCCCTGCAGTGTAAATAACTAGACAACCCGAGGGAAAGAACACCCAAAGAGGAACTCCCGGGCACCAGGAGAGCCATGATTTCTCTCGGAAAACCCAGCCAAGGGGAAGAGGAGCAAGTCAGACTGACGAGAGGCAGAACCAGCAAGTTTTCCGCCAGGGAAGCAGAGGCCAAGAGCAGAGTCTAAGAAGCAGAAGCAAATGAAAGCAGCAGAAGGCCAGAGTCCGGAGACAGAAACCTCTCCCACAAGAGGCACGGTAGCTTTCAAAGGCTGCTGGGAATGGATTCTGAAGTCCTGGAGAGCATTCCTCCGGATTCAAGACGCTTTGTTATGCCCAGAGTCAAAATGAGACCTACATGACTACCAGATTGGTCTTGTTGGAACTCAAATCTTTTGACATCTCTTTATGGCCACGGGGTGTAGCATGGCGTTGGAAGTTGAGTATATGTATTTATAATCTAGCCATTTTAGTCCCACTGCTTTTTCCTATTTAGTGAACCTACAACAGTTTTATGGTAGTTTCAGTGGTTCATGGGGAGGGATAAGATAGTATAATAAGCTCTCGAGCAATTTTTACTAAAGGAATGTACTATTAGTGCTTACACCAACATAGACGAAATACTTTTTAGTACTCCAGTAGTACTCTATTACTTTGCTCTTGAGTGGTAGTAATTGAGGTGACATTACAGCCAAAATTAACAATTCTTTTGATTGAAATGGCAGGATTCTCTGAGATGGGGTCTTATCCTTAGAGGAAGTAGGTGCCAAAAAGCGTCGTCTACCTTGCAAGTCTGCCAGAAAACTGCCAATGCAGAGACTCTCGAGGATTTCTGCTACATAGCCCCTTTTCCACAAGGACACAGTCAGAAGGCGACTCTACAACATACACACTAGGAGCACTTCCTTACCTATCCCCAAGCTCTCTCCCTTCCTCTTTTGTTAAAGCCCTATAGGCCAAAGAGCAAATTTCTTCCGATGAAATGAAATACTCATCATTTCCTTTTTCCTCATAAACACATTTTTCCTTTGGCCTTACACAACTTACCTTCTTGATTATTTGAGTCACATTCCACGCTTTCTAATTATTATTATATTTCTTTACAGTTTTCTGTCTTTTTTAAAAAAAAATTATTTATTTATTTGACAGACACACAGCTAGAGAGGGGGCACAAGCAGGGGGAGTGGGAGAGGGAGAAGCAGGCTTCCCGCTGAGCAGGGAGCCTGATGTGGGGGTGGATCCCAGGACCCTGAGATCATGACCTGAGCCCAAGCCAGATGCTCAATGATTGAGCCACCCAGGTGCCCCTACACATTTCTATCTTAAATTTAATCAATGTGTATTATGTCCAGTAAAACAGCACTTCTAAATCTTACTGGTATAAAGATCAACAATCAACATTGGTTGATGAGGAAAATTAATCATTGAAGATAAGCTTCACCTGACTCCTTGGTCACTGATAAAACAGGCCTGATTATATTCTAGTATCTTGATTGAAAAATTTATCTGAGCAATATTAGCCACCCCCGTAGCAAAAACAAATTTTCTGAGGTCTGATTTCATCTCTGTATTCTACAAGCATATCACAGTATAGTATAGGATCACCAGTTTCTCTAGGGAAATTTTGTTTTCTTTTTGTCTGTTGTAACATAAAATTCTGAGATTTCTAAAAAGTAACAGTATATAACAAAACTTGTTTCTAATATTTTTATTTCAACCAAGTCTGCAATGCTTTTAGTAATTATCTGGATAATGGCCATGCAATTAAGGGCTTTAAATGACAAAACCAAATGCTGTATGTTGTTTCAAAACAGGAATTTTAATTTTAATAGCAATACATTTATAAATGTATGTTTAAGCATGAAATGTTCAATCATAATAGCCCTACAATTTAGTTGGTAAATTAAAGATATATATATATATACTCTAAAAATAATTCTTACAATTTCCACTTCCAATACCTAAACACTAAAAAAAATATTTGCAACTGGAATGAAAATCGTGTATGCTTGATGTCTAAGCTTTCTATAGAGCATCGCACAGTAAATTCATATTTTCTGTTAATTTCAGAACTGTATTTTTAATATTGCAAAATAACTTTCAATGAAAGTTAAATATTGACCTGAAGAAAAATTATATTCATCTTAAGTTTCTTTTCATTCACAACTTTCATAGTAAATTTTAATTTTTTCTGTTACGAGGAGAAAAGGGGTACATGTTAGAGACGTCGTGTTGATCTTAGAAACGCATTCCCGTTCACTACAATGTGCATTATTTTTAGAGTTTTGATTTGGCAAGACTTATTGGTATTTTTTTCAAAAGCAGAATTCATTTAGGCTGTGCATCCGGACACCACCACCTCCATTTAGAGAAGACACGGACAAGTGGCCAGGGAAGGGTGCTTCCCATGCGCACTGGACCGGATGGCAGAGGTCCCGAAGCAGCAGCACTGGCCCAGCGGCTTGAAGCTGCCCCGGACGATTGGATCCACAGGAATTCTATGTTCCTTTGGGAAAGGGCACAGTTCTCTGAGAACTGAAGGGAAATTTCGGTGGTACTCGGGAGGAGAAACAGACACACGGTAGTAAACCTAATAGCCCGTTATTTGGCAGTAATAGGAACTCTACTTTGAAAACAAAGTACAACCACTGCTAACTAGTGTGGTGTTACGTACTGAAGAGCGCAGAAGCAAGTAAGAGAAGAGTGACTTGGAATCGTGTGAAAGCACAGTATTCATGGCATAAAGTGAATCACAAAATATAGAGGATTCAATTTATATTTATATTTATATTTATATTTATTTCAATTTATATTTATTCAATTTATTTATTCAATTTATTTAGTTTTTTGGAGAGATGTAAGCAGGCGTGTGTGTGCGCGTGCACACACACACACACACACACACACAGACACACACTTCCTTTCACAATGGAAATATTGCCCCTGTATTTAGTACCCAGTTTTATCCCATTGTTTTTGAAGACCAGGATGTGATTCATCCTAAAAATAGCTTTCGCCCTTATAAAGTGTCTGAATAAAAATAGTTTGTTGTTGTAGTGTTCAGGAAAGTCTAAAGACCTTGTGTGTGTGTGTGTGTGTGTGTGTGTGTGTGTGTGTGTTTTAAACTTAGCAACCTCGTAACACTGCTGAAGAATCACCAGGGAACAGGGTACTATATGGAGAAGAATTATTTAATAGCTTGACATATTAAGGACATGAAAATATATTGGTGTTTAACTTATGATATCTGATTTAAATATTAGTCTTTTCTATTAATAATGGAACACAGTTTGCTTCATTTTATGTAATACTTTTCAATAATAAGCTGGTCAGATTTTAAATAAAGTTCTAAATCTTCACATTGTTTTCTCTTTTCGTGAATGCTACATTTTGTGTGTTTTAGACACACAGTAACCCATGGGGGAACGTGTCCACATTTAATGCTCCCCCTGTTATTATATGTTGTTTGATTTTGCAATGATTATTTACTTTCAATAATTTTCAAGTATAAAAGAAAAAAGACTTTATGCGGAAGGGGGGAGAAATGAGAAACCGCTCGTGTTTGTGAGTACTTGGTTTTGGGTTGTTTTACTTTTTTGTTTTGTTTTAAATGAAACTGTACCTAATTTTACATTACTGCAACAGAGGGTTTTTTGAGCTTTTTTTCACCAAAGGCCTGAATGAAGTTAGTTGCAATATCTATGTGGTAGGTGTTTTTAAAAAGCTTCTCACCTCAGTCTAATAATCAGGATTTATCTAAAAAAGACTCTACTCTGTAGAGCAAATAAGAGCTTCAATGTCATTACGATCTGAGGGTGTTGACAATGAGGCACATCTTATTTTCAATATTTAAAGTTTATTTATTTATTTATTTGGCAGACAGAGATCACTAGCAGGCAGAGAGACAGGCAGAGAGAGAGGGGAAAGCAGGTTCCCCACCGAGCAGAGAGCCCGATGCGGGGCTTGATCCCAGGACTCTGGGATCATGACCCGAGCTGAAAGCAGAGGCTTCAACCCACTGAGCCACCCAGGCGCGCCTTATTTTCAATATTTAGAAGAACAGATCACTGTAGTAGGTTTTTGTACTGAAGTGCAGCCATTCCTTCAGTCTCGTTCAGAATTCATTCAAGTGATTTAAGATGACTACGCACTGATGGTGATGCAGTGAGTCGTGCTTGTGGGTGACGACCCAGTTCGAGAGCAAACGGAATATTAATTGAAACAGTAAACATTTTTGAGACTAAACTTCTTGAAAGACTTTTATAATCAAACCAGTTCGTACTCCTCCGTTTTTGGTTTGGTTATTTTTTTTTTTCCTCTTTCACAGGGAAGTTTTCTTTCATTTATTTCCTACTAGAGTAATTCAGTGTTCAAAAGCAGGAAGCAAGCATTAGGAGTGGGCCAGGCTCTGTTATATATTAAAAGAACTGAGTTTTTCTTGTCACTCTATCTTTGCAAATGGTGATGAATATTCATTAAGCGAGGGAAAGATTTGCCAGCTGTGAATCTTTGCAAAGTGTCCCAGTGCTCTAAACCAAAAAGAAAACAAAAGTTATAAAGCCTCTATTTCTGTGTGTCATAAAGGTTGAGGAAAACAAGACAAAGGATTCTCAGAGGAAATACATTCTGTTTCACACAATTTACAGGAATATATACACTTTTTTTGAGTAAAATTATGATGTTCAGTTTTTTTTTCCAACATCATCTTTAAAAGACAGAAAGCAAAGAATATCTCCCAATTATACTAGCCTTTAAGTTTATTTCCCTTCTGCTGTCCTATAAGGGATCTACCTTTTTGTTTTGTTTTGTTTTTAATAAAGTGTGAGACTTTTTGAAGTAGCAACACTTTATATTTAGTCAGTATGAATGAGGATGGAGCATTTTTGCTCTAAAAGACCCAGATCTTCCCTGTAAAGATCTGTGTTAAGTTCTTGAATATTAAAATACTTGAGTTAATTCTGTGTTTTTTTGTGATGTAATGGTGACCACACTTAAACTGAAAAGAAATATGCTCCGTTGTGTTAGAAAATGTTACCTGTATTAACTGAGTCGTACTGTATTTTCAGTTTTTATATTTCTTTAGATAAGGGTGCTTCTACATTTTAATGTAAAAAAGCAATGTAAAAATGTAAAAAGCAAAATTTGAAAGTTTTACTTTCACTTTTCTCCATACTTCAGAATGAGAGTTAATAATTACTTAAAATTGATATTGATTTGTGTTAAATGGACCATGCTATTCACTTTAAGTTATAATTAGGAATAGTGAAAATATTATTTTGTTCCCCAAATATTTAATTATTTTTTATTAAAAGGCTTTCCTCTGCATCAGGGAACAAAAAGAAGAGTTTCCCACCAGCCGAAATCAGTTTGCTGATTACTTGGAACCATCTGGTTATGAGAAGAGGAAGAGATTCAAAGTGAAAGAAATAGCACATTTATATCACCACCCTGGGCCATTGTCTTCGGCCATTTGCACTTAAGATGCTTACATGAGCAGGCAGTGTCTGTCTTCCCAAACCACTGCTGTGCAACGATTATCCTCGACAACCTGCTCCGTCTTCACTGGAATATAACTGACATATAATCTTGAGGAAATAAGATGTACGTGAGTTGATTCAATGACATATTGTGTGATTCCCATGGAGCATGAACTAACACTCTCTGACTTTACATAATTATCATTTCTTTTTCGTGGCGGGAACAATTAAGTTCCAGTCTCTTACCAGCTTTAAAGTCTATAATGTAGTGGGGTTATGTGCAATCACCGCGCTGTACGCGAGAGCTCCAGCCTTGCATGTTTGTGCCCTTGCTCAGCCCCTCAACCCCCCCAACCCCAGAGCTCCGAAGCTACCACTCTACTCCCCACGCTCATGAGTTTGGCTTTGATAAACAGCTCGATCCTAACAGGATCTCTGACTCCTAGTACTTTTGTGGGAATTTCAAGTGCCAATATCCTCTCTTCATGAAAATGAAAACTACATACCTTTTCCAAGAAGGTGGAAAACTCCTGCTTCTAAATGGTGCCTCGTGTTCTAAAACGATACCATTACATGCTTCTTCGGCTATGAAACCATCATCATACAATCAGGTCAAAGGGTTTTGAGTCGTACTTACAAACTTTTTACTACTATAGGGTAGTTGGAAGACACTACTGGTAAATTGTTTTAGTTCCCTATAATGTACTTGCATCTGTGCATAAAGATGTAGAGGAAATATTTTTAATGTAATACAGGTATATAGAAAATGCCGTATCTTGTAATGTATATTTCATATGTAACTGAATTTTCAAATCTAGATCACTTTTTTGGAATAATCTCCCTAACTGCCCCTGCTTGTTTGGCTGCCTTAGAGCTGCCTTCTAAATGTGACTTCCCCAAGGAGACCTCACTGATCCTTCTGCTTCTTTTCCTAGGCTAGGTGAGATATGACATAGTTCTCCTTCTATAACATGACACAATTTTAATTGTGTTTTTGAGTTATGTACTACCTTGCCACAAATGTATGGCAAGTTTCATGATGGTGCACATATATAATTTCTATCATCTAAGTCATACTGTATCCTCAGCACCTAGCAAGTTAACTGATATGAAGTACTCAAGCTTTTGTTGAGTCAATAAATAATTAATTAAGTCATTACCCTGACCATTGGAATAATTCAATCTGTCATACTAATTTTTAATTTCACACTAAACACCTGTTTCTTGACTGGCACGTGGTGGTAAGTGGCCTCCAATAGCTGGTGAGACAGAAAATGATAAGTAGATGATTGTGGCAATGTCAACACACTAGAATAACCTCACAGACCCTCAAACAAATAAATGTTCCGTATGACCACCACCCATCGTTAGTGTTTTCATTGTTTAATTCATCTGTTCAAGCCATATTTATTGAGCATCTATCTCTAGGCACTGGAGAGGTAGCAGTCGGCAAGACAGAAAAAAGCCCTGAGCTTATGGTGCCTACATGTTAATGGAAACAAACAAACCATTAATACGTAAGCGGATAAGTGAAAAGATGCAGATAATTGAAGAAAACAAAGCAAACAGACCGATAGGGTGAGGAGTACTAAATGGAGAAGAAGGAGAAGATACGCCACAGAGAGTGCTGTAGAAGACTGCTCTGAGAAAATGACATTGGTCCTAATTCAGGAGAAGTCAGTCAATAAATTGGTTTTATCTGAAAAAGCCCACTTTTTTCCCTAAAGTCTTTAATAAAATGATTAACTTCATGAAACACACCTGAATGATATACTTTAATTATTCATTCATTTAGTCCCCAGTTTATGGTTTTTCAAATAGAACCTTGAGAGTAATACATTATAAATTAAAAAGTTTAAATTAACTTACAAATTAAATTAGGCAAATAATTTCTTTTTTTTTTCAAGATCTTAGCAGGGAATTTGAGAGATCTTCTTGGCATTACTTCAAAATTTGATACAGACGCAAAGTAAGATCTATAAACCACAGTAGATTTAAACCCCCTCTCACGTAAAGCACAGATACTGTTATCAGGCTTCTTGACCGATTTTGTGTTAGTATTCCCTTGACAACCATATTATTAACCAGAGGAAAATAGTTTTCCTTAAATACCGTTGGGAATAAGGATGCTGTCCTGGAGTTTGCTTTGTGTGATGGTCGTGTGCAAAGAAGAAGACCAAGGGACAGTTTGATTCAGTTTAGCAATTGCTACAAGTGAGAGATTTTAATATGGAGCTGTAGAATGAATGGTATCTAAGGAACTTCTCAGATTGCCTAACTTACAGAACTGAATGGGGTAGTGTGTACCATATCGGTTTGTCTAATTGTAATTTTCAGTAAAAAATCCAATATTAGCACTTTTTTTTTAAAGAATTCTATTTATCTCTTCATTTGACAGAGAGATAGAGAGACACGAGTAGGCAGAGAGGCAGGCAGAGAGAGAGAGGGAAGCAGGCTCCCCGCTGAGCAGAGAGCCGGATGCGGGACTCGATCCCAGGACCCCGAGATCATGACCCGAGCCAAAGGCACATGCTTAAGCAGCTGAGCCACCCAGGCGCCCCTATTAGCATGTTTCAATTCTGTCAGTCTATATTTAGCAGAAATGGTTTTTATAAGAATATTATCACCTTTTAAAGTTCTTATTTATACTCAAGAAAAATTGCAATTCAAAAATTGTGTCATTATTGCAACACAAGGGAGAAAGCAGCATTATTTGATGAAGTTAAGAGTTAAGCATAAAACCACATCTCTTACCTTCACAATGAGAAAAAAGATCCTGGAATGATTTTATGTGGTTATTTATTTCATTCATATCTGTATTTTCGAGAACTAAATTCCTCAGACCTTGTCAGGGAACAAAAGGGCATCTTCCTCTTTTCCTCTTCCGCTTGTCTTAATATTTAGTTACATTCACCCTTGGAATGTTTAAAATTAGACATTCTCACAGTCTTTCTTGGCATTTCAATGCTCCATGTGAAAATATCAACAGGAGTTATCTGTTTTTAGTTTATCTGCTCTTTGTTTTGATATTTGTGAAATCTCTTTTCTCCCATTATTTAAAAATTCATAAAATATAAACATGAATGTATTTAAGTTGTGTCTGTGTTACATTGTGTATTTTGTTTTGCTTTGTTGGTAGGGATTGGATTGCAGTCAGAAATACAGTTTCTCATCCTGTTTTTATTTTCTGGTTTGTGTGTGTTTAAATGGTAAACATTTTTTGTTGTTGTTGTTTTTCTGCTGCAGACCTCTGCAGGCTTCTGGAACCACAGGAGGGGCACGGAGTGTCCCTTGTCACGTTGCACAAAGTCAGTACTGTGTTTCAGCTAGTAGCACAGGCTGCAGGGGCAGGGGACCTCCATCCAGATCCGGGATCTCTTTATCTCTGAAAACTTCTAGAAACTACTTAACAACCCTGCACCTTCTTTCACTCATTGATGAGATGAAGATCGTGATGTGCTCACTTCGCAACACCGTTGTGAGGACCCGCACTGATGTGCGCAGAGTGCTTTGAAGAGTCCTGGTAGGTGGAAGCAGCACTGAGAGCAGGAGATCTGCTCCCAACGTCACTCCCACTCCCTCCACCTGCGGGAAGACGGGGGCGTAGACCTCATCACCTCCTTGGGCTGTTGAGCCCCTGGGTACTGTAAGAACAAGCGAAGGAATGAAATTGTAAAAACGGAGAAATCGTGAAGAAAATATTGGAGGGTGCTTAGAAGCACCTGACAGAACGCAGTCAGTAAATGTGTTCAGTTAACTTTATCTTTTCCTTCGTCCATAGATTTATAGTTTACTTTTTTTAATTGAGGCAGACTGGTCATTGTCGTCGTTACTATAATGATATAACGATACAATGCCTGTGTGTGTTGCAACGTGATCGCCACAATAAGTCTAGATAATATCTGTCATCATACATTGTTAAAGTCTTTTATAACTATAACAGTATATAGATTAATTTTGATTAATTTACTTTTTAACTTAAAAGCACAGGGCCGAATGGCAAACGTGTGGCCAGGAAGTTTGATCTTTTGTCAGTCTTCCGGAAAGGTCCCTCAGCTTTATGGATCCAAGATTTATTAATATGTTCAATGTTTGTAACCAGTCACATCTGGAAAGAATGCTCGTTCTGTCGTTTCCTAATTATGTGATCTTGGGAAAGTCACAAAAGTTCTGTGAATCTCAATTTCCTCATCTGCAAAATGGAGCCACAGTGACTGGTGAGAATTTGTTGTGGTGGTTAAAATAACTGATTTTGGAAAACTTAGCACCCTGTCAAGCAGATAGGGTAGCATTAAACCAATGGCATTAGGTGTTTCTAATCTTCCCTAAGTCAGAATTACACTTGGTTGACTTCGGCCACGGTTCTTGGTTTGATGTGACCGAGGCTCGTCGCTGTCAAGTCAAGTGAGGTAACACGCACAGGAAAACACTGTGGCACAACACGCACGATGCACACGTTATAATTTCGAAATCTGCATCAGTAGCTTCTCCACTATGGCTGTTCTCATGGCTGACCTTAGATCATCTGTTTCCCTTTCAATGCTCTCTTGCTGCTCCTTCTCCTCAATGACCAGCCGTCACCCTTCCAGGCTCTTGGGCACAATTTCAGTCTTCCCCATCTCACTCTTCATAATCAAAATCTTGCAAAATAGTCTTCTGTATTCCTCTGAGAAAAATATTTACTTCATTTGTCCTCTTTTATCTACCCTAGTAGGATAATCCCTAGTGAAAGTTTTAGTCACATCATGTCATTTTCTTTCACATCAATGCTTCTCTGTTTGTGATAAAACTCCTCCACCTAACGTCAGAGTCTTAGTCTTCTAGAACCTCCGAGCTCATGGCTGAGGACCCCGAGGGCCTCGGATTCTTTCTGATCCTTGTGCCTTTGCTCTTTCTCTCTACTTCAGCACATACTCTCCCTTTTCTTCAATTTCTGTTAATAAATTGAATAATTTTAAGAATCATTGGGGTTATTGACCATTTTGAACAGTAACAAATGATTTAATATGACTTTAATTTGTATCGTTGAACTAATAATACTGTTTGGAAAATCGAGCCATATAAAGTTCATCAATTTGTATTTGTTCAAATCTAGTAATTTCTTTAAAAATTCTTAATCTTTATATGAGACATAGTCATGATACCATCATTTAAATATTCCCTAGAGATTGTCACCTACTACAAATATACACAGATGTATTTGTAAAGATATAATCATCATCATTTTAAGCAGAAAATTATTATATTATTTTAATACACGTAAGAAGCCACGTCTACAAAAGGAGAGGTTTTTGTAGCTGCGCCTGTGTTTGTGTCACTCACTGCACGGACAGTGGCTGGGAAAGTACAGCCCAGTCTGTGAGCTATTGGCAGTGGTTCCAGTTTGACGAAACAAGAAGGGGGCGTGTGGGAAAGGAACGGTCTCAGAGAAGTTAGTCCAGTGGCATTTGTCATCTTTGTTAACCTTAATTTTCGCTCTAACAAATGCATAAACTTACGACATTCTGAGTTGGATAGAATTCAGCTATTTTAGAGGAAAGAAATGATGGCTCTTGTCCTCAAGCCAAGATACCGGCGCACCGACGCTGGCTCGCCAAGCCTGAGTCCACAAACTGCCTTATATTTATTTTCTTCGTGTTGGCTGTTTATCAGGAAGTGATTTCAGTAAAGAGCTGTAATTTGTTTATTAAGGAGACTCTCAAGACTCGGAAGATGGTCCATATGCTGTATTCAAAACTGCTTTCAAAATCTGTACGTGCAGACATCCATTGCATTTCATTTGACTGACTTTTTTTTTAATCATTTGGAGAAATGAGGTCATAGTGAAATGGGTGTATTTGCTTCTTAATCTCTTTGCTTTCAGTTCTGAAACATCTTACTGATCTAGTACAATACCTAAGAGCAAAGGAGATATATATGTGTGTGTGTGTTTACATATAAATTCTTTTAGTCTTAGTTATTTGAGAGAGAGACAGGGCAGAGGAAGAGAGAGAAGCCGATCCCCCCCGGAGCCAGCAGCTCAGTCCGAGGGCCCTGAGATCACGAGTGTAACCAGCCGAGCCACCCATGTGCCCTGATATGTGTGTTTTTAAAAACAATTTTTCTTCGGGGTAAATCCAATGACAATACAGAACACAGACCACAGTGCCAGGCATCCTTAAGAACAAAATCCAATATAAAGTTTGTTTGAATAAACCAAAGGCAAATCTTGACTGAGAGGATTTTGAGAGTTGTAGATCCAAAATTGCTCTCCCAAAAGTTGTTTGTAGCAAACACTAAAACATCGGAACAATAGGGAAGTTTTCTGTTGCTTTAACCCTTTATCTCCATTCCAAATACTAAGCAAAATAGCCAGATTTTGAGAGGTAATTAAGTCCTTAACATATCCTGTTTTATTTTAGAATTTTTTCAACTTTTTTTTTTTTTTTTAATTTGGGGCCTCAAAAGTACTCTTAATTATTGCCTTGGAATTATTTCATTTCTGATCTCATTTTCTCTGTCTTTCTCTCCCTCCTGCGCTTTGGGCTCTAAAACTTTTGGATAATGATAGGTCCCTCAGAGGATCTGATGAATATTATAAACTCTGTCTCCATTAAAATATACTAGGAATCCTTTCGTGTGCTGAAGCTCACTCCTGACGACACGTTAGGAACACTTTGGCTGTGTCACTGTCCTTTCTCCTCTGCGCACCTAGATGCGTAGTAGTAGACGAAATAATGTCAGCTTTATGGCGAAAGGGCGCGATGGTCATGTTCTTGGGAACTGACTTGACATCCGTGCTTTTTTGAAGGTCTTCTGTAGTACGGCTCTGGACTGCGTTTTACATACATATTCACGCTGTCATGAAATACAGTTTGGGGGCAAAGACTAGGATAAAGCCTTTTCCTTTTTCCATATTTCTTTTCTCTTTTTTTTTATTTTTTTATTTATTTTTTTTATTTAGTTGAGACAGAGAGAGAGAGCATACACTGGGAGAGGGTCACAGAGAGGGAGAAGCAGACTCCCTGTGAGACCCCATCCTGGGACCTGAGCAGAAGGCAGACACTTCACTGACTGAGCCACCCAGGCACCTCTCTTTTTCCATATTTCTAATGCAGTTTACTGAATTTGTGAAACTGGCACTTTACGTTGGACAATCTGGCAGTGTACTACCTAAATAGTATTTTCCCAATCTCTCCTATATACCTTTTATAATTTTCTATTCACTTATTTATTAACTATTTTAGCTACTAAATTCTCTAATATCTTTTTTTTTCATGATACATAGCATACTGAATTCTCTTCTCATCTACAATTTATTATGGGAATTTTTCATGATGTGTTTTTAGTAACACATCATTTATTTAGAAATCTCTTGGACATTAGAGACCTAATAGTGAAAATCTCTAAGCGCCGTGATGTGCGTGTGGCGTCTGTGCTTACTCACTACGAGCTGCTCCTCTGCCGCACTACAGGACTTGGATAGATAGTTACTGAATGAATGAGTGAATTTTAAAAAATCATAGTTATAAGTAGGCAGAATATTACAATTGCCATTGAATAGAAGTTGTTTACACAAGTTCCCAGTAAACTTCAGTGTCCCCGAATATACTCTTTACCCTTGCAAGGAAGTCAAACAGATGATTGAAACGCCCACAACATCTTGCACAAAATTTCATCACTAAAGCCGTAGAATTTATTCTCTCAGGCCAACACATGCCTCTTGGGGGATATTTATTCCTTGTAACACAATTGTAACATGCTTATAGTCGTTTTTTTTTAATACTTTATTTATTTATTTGACAGAGATCACAAGGAGGCAGAGAGGCAGGCAGAGAGAGAGGAGGAAGCAGGCTCCCTGCTGAGCAAAGAGCCCAATGCGGGGCTCGATCCCAGGACCCCGAGATCATGACCTGAGCCGAAGGCAGAGGCTTTAACCCACTGAGCCACCCAGGCGCCCCACATGCTTGAAGCCAGGTCATATTTATGTTTTGGTTCATTTCAGAGATAGAGTTTGGTGATTCATCAGTTGCGTGGAACACCCAGTGCTCCTCACATCACGTGCCCTTCCTGATGCCCGTCACCCAGTCACTCTCCCCCCCCCAACTCCCCTCCAGCAAGCCTCAGTTTGTTTTCTGGAGCTCAGTGGCTCTTATGGTTTGCCTCCCTCTTCAGTTTCATCTTACTTTATTTTTCCTTCCCAAAGCATATTTTTAAAATGTATTTATTTGGGAGAGAGAGAGTGTGTATGCTCTGGGGGGTGGGGCAGAGGGAGAAAGGGGATCCCAAGCATCCGCCCCACTCATTGTGGAACTCAACATAGGGCTTCTCATGACCCTGATCAGGACCTGACCTCAAGTCAAGTGGGGGTCACTTAACTAGCTGAGCCACCCAGATGCTCCAAGCTAAATCACATTTTAAAAAATTATGTACGGATTGATTGTAATTTGTAAACTTGGGAAAAGTTGGAGAAGCCATAACCACGAAGGCCTAAAGCCCTGAGACTGAGGAGCCGACCTACAGCGAGAGACGGATTCGTACTGAGGGCCTCACCCACGCCGGTGAGGTGGCGTGCAGATTGTATGTGTGATTGTCGTCTTTAGAAACATGGAGGTGTTTGGGGGCATCTTGCTGGCTCAGTTGGATAAATGTCCAACTCTCAACAACTCCCTCTCAGGTCATGAGCTCAGGGTTGTGACATCAAGCCCCAAGCCAGGCTCGGTGCTGGGCGTGGACCTGCTTGAGATTTCCTTCTCCCTTTGTCCTCCTCCTGCCCACACTCACTTGCTTAAAAAAAAAAAAAAGGTGTTTAAATAAATGATTTCTTTTAAATAGTTAAAATTACATTAGATTTTACCAAAATTTCAAACTAGTGTAAATTATTATTACAGTGACTACTATAACTTTAAGCTAAAAGGAGATATGAAATAAATTTAAATGGATATTTGAATGAAATTTTGGCATGTAAACACAAATGCATAAATTTAGATTATTGTAAATTTATTATATTAGGGATGGAGGCTCAGATGAGTACAACAGTGTAGTGAAGAACACGGAGACCAAACTCCGTCACTATGCTAGTGTGACCACTGATACAATCACTATGTGAGCTTGAGTCCTTTGGGAGAAGGAAAGATAACAATGACTTGCCTGAAGGAGTGAGGAAAAGCCATGGATGAGATACATTTGAACCGGCACCCGATGATGGTGGAAGATTGCCAAGAGAAGGACGTGGGGTGGGGCATTCAGGGCGCCATGTTCCGGAAGCGTGCCGTGTGTTGAGAGAAGGAGGAGGTCAGCGCGCTTGGCTCCAAACCGTGGAGAAGGGAGGAAAAGAAGAGTAGAGAAATGAGTCGCACCTCGGTTACAAGAGACATATGTTCTGTGTGCAAGATTTTGAGCTTTATAGCATAGGTAATGGTAAGGCAAGGTCTTAGGAGGGAAAATGAAATGGTCTAATTTGTTCCAGGTAAAAAATATTAATAGTTGGGAGAAGCATGTGGATAGATGCCCAAAGCAAGGAGGGATCCACAGAAGGAAGCCAGATACGAGAAAGAAAGGACGCTCCAACTGGACGATTTTAAGAAACTGAACTAAGGCAATGGAAGAGGAAAACAGAAATGACATTCCTGCGACATCGGTGAAAACAAATTAACAGGTCCTGGAGAATGATTGAGCATAGATGGCCAGTAAAAGGGAGTATGTTCAAGGACTTTTAAAATGTGAGCTTCAGCAAAGACAGAATGTGACAATGGTCATTAAATCTAGAATGCTGGGGAAGGATTAACAAGATAAGTGAGTAGCTCATCTTTGGACACGTTGGTGTGAGATGATCCTGGAGTATTAGTTTGATATTTCCAAAGCCAAGTTCCCCCCCTTCTCTTTCTGTTTCTTCAACATAAACGTGATAGTTGAAGACATAACATTGACTGGGACCACCCGGAGAGAGTGTGATTGGAGGAGGCAGTGAAGGCACCCCGTAAATTAGTTGCATTCGAGAGATGGTGAGAAGAAGACAGTAAAGGTGACAGAGAAAAAAGCAGACCATAAAAGTAGGGAAACAACAAAAAGTCGTCTTGGAAGGTAAATAGTATAGCAAATGCTGCGGAGGCTGAGGAGTAACACGGTGCTTTGATAAGAGAAGTTAAGTGTGAAAATTTTTAATTATTCATTTATTCGATAAGAGTTTCTGGAGTTCTTCCATGTGCTTGGGCTTGGGACTCAAATGTCAACACTACATATCACAATGTACGTACATCACTATGAAATAAGGAGACTTTTACACCATCAATAATTTAGCCCAAAAGTACTCCATTCAGAGTAGACCATCCCGGTTATTAGGCGTTCATTGCAGCCTTGTCCCTAACAAGAGTAACTCATTATATGGCATCTACGAATCAAAGACTTGAAGCCAGTGGGGATTTCGATCAAAATGGTTCCTAAGTGCAGCTGACCTGGAGCGACAAGTCAGTAAAAGTCCTCCCAGCCATCCCAGCACACCCACGACCAAGGGCCAGCCACACGTCGTTATCTGACATTCTGGGTACAGTGAAGAGCATGTAAGTGAGATTTTTTACTTCTCAGTTAGAAACACAAACATTCCCTGCATTTCTAACTATTAACCTTTTTTGGGGCAGAGGGAGAGTGCGCGCACGTGTGAGCCACAGGGGAAAGGCCAGGGGGAGAGAGAACCTTCAGCAGGCTCCACGGCGGGCAGAGCCCAGCCGGGGCTTGACCACCTGACACTGGGATGATGACCTGACCCGAAACCAGAGTCAGAGGCGTAAGCGACTGAACCACCAGGCCCCCCTAACTGTTCATCTTTAAAATGAATGACCCGTCCCGCTGCGAGCACTGTGGAAGTCTGGACCCAGATGGGTCCTTCACTGTCCACTGACAGCCACGTGGCTCCTCGACAAACGCATTAATTGCTTCAAATCCTTCACAGGCAAACCAGGAACTCCAATACCTGCCTTGCCGAGTTATGAATTAAGAGGAAACAAGCGAATATGAAAGAAATAATTAAGAGTTTGGCAGATGAAGTTTTGATAAATAACAATTATTAATCTAGGAAGGTGTCTAGCAAAATGTGTAACACATCGTAGCTCATGTCGTGGACACAATGTGTTCATGACTTTGGTGTCATCGACAATCAAAGCATCAGTTAGTCATGTAAGTTTTGGAGCTATGTCATCTTTTTTTTACTTTTGACATGAGAGAGAACAATATCTAATTAATCAAATGATTGGCTGTTATCATTTACTACTTACTAAGTGTCCTTTCCTTGTACAGTTGCATAAGTTAGAGACGATAATGATTCTACGAACACTTTCTTAGCTGCTGCTTCTCTGAACTACAATAAATCTTGGAATGTCTTAGAGATCTTGGGTACTTATGAAAGCTTTCATTTATTTTGATAAAAAGGAAACTAAGAAATCTTTTCCTCTTATGGGTTAACGTTTGTGTTTCAATCATTGTCCCTGCTGCTCTTTCGTCAGTAAAAAAAAGAAACTAATAATAATCATATTTAACAGTGAAATGATCCAGGTCTTATCCTCTAGAAATCTAACTGCCTTTTTACTCAGGATTCTCAAATTCTAAGTGCCTGCAGCCATATTTGGCCGACTTACTTAAATTTCCTAAGCCTGTTGGCTGCTGATTTCCCCACTTATTTAACAACGTAGCTCCACGGCCAGCCTGGGCAGCTGCCCACCGCCCCGGGAGTGTTGTTTGCATGTGTGCGTTTCCTGGTACCTAGCGAACGTTAATGCTGGTCCGCCGTACGTTTTGTCATGTTGGCTCCCTCCGTGCTCACATATTACCTCTTCTTTTAGTATGTAAGCTAAGCTTGACTGAATGGTTGTATAAGCGGGGAGCCTGTGTGTCCTGTCGGGGTTCCGGAGAACGGAATGATACCAGAATTCTGAGCTGGACGTCATTTCTGGAACACAGTGTGTCGAGAACCTCGTGTGTTGATTCACAGTCACGTTATCTCTTTTCCTCTCAGCTGGTGTCTGTGCATCTGTCTCTGCTGGGAAGGTTTGCTGCATGTCCAACCTGACCGCACGCCTCCGGAGCTCCTGTTAGCTGAAGACGGCAGTCGGGGGGCGCGGCGGTCACCACACGCTCTGCCGAATGCTTTGGCCTGAGGAGGAATAGAAATGCGCAAGAGAAAATGAAACACTCCAGCGGCAACTGTCCCGATCTGGATCAGAAATGCAAAGTCGACCTTCAGAGCTTGAACCGATTGCAGATGGGAAGACCCTTTGCTGTTCATCAGCTCATACCAGCGTCTACGCAATTAGATTCCAAAGTGTTCTGTCTTGGACGGGCTTCTGAGAGGGACCTGAGGAGGAATAAAAGAAACAGAATGAGATGTTTTTCTTTTTGCAGTGAATGTTTCGTCACATGCACGGCACACTTAGAGACACTGAGTTTTAAGGAATGTACATTTGAAAATATCAAAACTAGACACTTTCACTCTGGTTTGGTTTCTTGAATACAGCAGCCTGACTAGCAAATCTCCTTCCTTAAGGTAAAAATGTGTGCTTCTTTGACAACAATGTTGATTTTTCTGTTGACTTACATTGTTCTCGTGATGAGTGCAGACCAAGTGTATAAGCTACAAATCTTCACACTGTGCATTTGCCGCGCTCTGATGGCAGAAAGTCATCTGAGCATTTCTTTTTAATGTGTGCACACTTCAAGTTCTTCTGAACTGTCACTTGCCAGCATCTCTCTGATTTTGTAAAACAAGCCTAGGTTTGGGTTTTAGGAGCTCCCCACTCTTTTCTCCAAGCAGCGCTGTCGCAGTCCTTTTTGAAGTGCGGTCCCTGGACGCGCTGCCTCAGCTTCAACGGGAACCTATTCTAAATGCAGGTTCTCAGCCCCCAACTCCCCCGCCCTGGACTGGCTGGATCAGAAGCTCTGGGGAGGCCTCCGTGGCCAGCGTGTTAACAAGCTCTGCAGGGATTCTGACCCACACTCAGCTTTGAGAAGCCCCGCTCTGCTTGTCACTGCTTTGGACGCGTTTCACCGCTTCCGCAATAATGGTGAAGCTTGTGGATCTTCTTGTCAGAATATTTTTAAATGTCCAAGACAAAACACACAGATTACTAACAAAGTATGTTATGTTGAAATTCCATTATCCAAATATTAAAAACAAATTTGTGATACAATAATACATGTGCTTCTACTAACACATTTACCTAACAAGATTCATGGGTGAGTCTGATAACCATCATAGTTTTAAAATATTGCTGATCAAAAATTTTATTTCCAGATATCTGCACTAATTACATGTGTGATGACTGTATCTATGATTTACAGCGGGGACAAAGTCATGGGTGTTGCTGATACTATGCAGTTTATTCCTCTAGCCGTAATGGAAGCAGACCCTGCATGTCAGCCAAAGGTAATGAAAGCACAAGTTTTCTGTGCATCTAAACTCAGGGGTTCCCCTGAATTCTATCCACAATCCCCAAGAGAAAAGAAGACTTATAAGATGTGTGATCTGCCACCCACCTATAAAATGCTCATCTTGTCAAATGAGAAACGTGATACATTGTAAAACAACCTAGGAGACAGGATATGAATCAAATGTGCTCTGGAAGCCATGGAATAAATCATTCTCCCCCGGGGCACCTCGTGGTCTGACACCGGTGACAGTGAAAGGCATAGCTGAACTAATAGTTTACTGGAAATTGCCAACGGTGTACATATTTTCCTGCTTAATCATACAAAATCTTTGTATTCATTACAATTGAAAAATTTTTTCCACAGGCTCTCTGGAGATCTTTACTTGTCTTTTTATGTATTAATTGACACCTCCTGAAATTCCTTGGAAACTGAGAGACTGAATTTGCAGCTCTTCATGTTATCACCGCCAGCCCCTTGAGGAGATGCATACTCGAAGGGCACACAGACAAGTCAAGGTTGTGGAGCACAGTTCGAGGCCCTGACTTCTGCTGAGCTCCACATCTCTGGTCCTGCATTCTGGCCTGGCAGACGCGGCTACAGAGGGGCAGGGAGCCATGGGACCTGGCCTGGCCACCACTTGAGACAGCCGAGCAGTGGTGTCACTGGAATACAAAGAACAGATTTCTGGTCCAGCCTCTGATGACAGACGCTCAAACAGGAAATAGTCAGAGGAAGAAAGGACAAACCTATCTCATCAGGAGACAGAAGAGACAATAGACTTCCAGGAAAGGAACATGCCTCTGCTTTGTAGATGGGCCATGGAACGAAAGACTGTTTGCCAATCCCTTGTTTCAGAAGCTGGTGTTGAAAGTCTCCTCTTTGCTTCCAGCTTGTCTTATTTGACAGATTCTTCCCCCACACCCTGGTTTTAAGGACATTTTAAGGTCTTCTGAAGGGCTTCCTTACAATGTCTTCTCTACGTTCTTTTTATGGCTTGAATAATTTGATCTTGTTTTTAGTATCAATTACTGACACTGACTTCTAGTCTTAGCTTTATAATTAGAAAACTGTGACATTAACACAAATTTTCAAGGGCTCGGTTTTAGTATCTGAAGAAGACATTTTTCCTACTGATTCAAATACAGCTTTTAATAAATAAAAGAAAAAGAAGGAATATTTATTGAGTGGCTGCCATGTGCCAAGCTCTCACAATAGAGAAGAAGCCGTATAATACAGGGGAAGGGTCAAGGTATCCCACTGGGCAGGTGGAGAAAAGGAAAAGATAGAGAAAGACACATCTGCAGGTGCTACAGCTGCTCAGGGAGCCAGAGGGAAGCAAGCAGGCAGAGGACAGAGGAGGGTACAGGGGAACCCATGAGCATCTTAATGAGGTAGAAGGGTCTGCAAAAAATCAGTAGTAGCGGGAACCAACCAACGTGTTTTAGTTAGGTCGAGTGCTGAGTTTTCTCCTTCAGCTTTTGCTATGGGCATAGAGACGTCCCTAGGCAGCTGCAGATAGAAAATTAAGAAAGTTGGACGACAGGACGAATCTGTCTAGTGTGGAACAGCACAGGCGGCATTTTTACAGGAAAAAGAGGAAGGACACCGTGTTTTCTGCCAGTTTCTGTTTATCATACATAATGTCTGCATTTGGAGAGTTGAATAAAAGCAGAGAGGAGAAAAAGTGAAGCTTACGACTTTCCAGGGGACCCAAGGCAACTCCACTTCGCAAGTCGGAGGAAATGTTAGCCCCTTTCAGGACTGGCCTGTTCCTGACAGGACCTGGAGACCTAATATTTGATCAGTAGAGTTTTGGAATAGCAGTCGTAAAACCAGCTATTTTCATGGTTATTGCCAAGAATTATTGAATTGTGACGGATTGAAAATAGCAGATAAACATGGGGTTGAAAAAGCATGAAACAGGGGCGATTGGGCGGCTCAGTGGGTTAAGCCGCTGCCTTCGGCTCAGGTCATGATCTCAGGGTCCTGGGATCGAGCCCCGCATCGGGCTCTCTGCTCAGCGGGGAGCCTGCTTCCTCCTCTCTCTCTGCCTGCCTCTCTGCCTACTTGTGGTCTCTGTCTCTCTGTCAAATAAATAAATAAAATCTTTAAAAAAAAAAAGGCATGAAATAGCTCTCTGTGAAAAACAAAAATGGTCTTAGCCATTTAGTAAGTACTTATCGCTGGGGGCCAGTGAAGGGTTAGAGTAGAAGTGAGTTAGGAAACATATAATTCATTATCCAGACCAAGAAATGTTTATCTAAGAAAATAGTTCAGGCTCTTCCCTATCTGTAGAGCCTGAAGGAAGAGCATAAATTGAAGCCCATGTATCTGACATACCTCGAGGATTTAAAGGAAACCAGAGAAATAGTAAGTAGCTTTCTCTTCTATCTTGACAAACAAATATTCAAAATAACCAAAAATATTAGTTTCAAATTTAGATTTCTCAGGATTCTTGGAGTTTTGTGCAGGGACATGCTGGTGTTGGGTGAATCGGCCCCCGGCCGCGAAAGCCTTTTCTGTCCGTCCTCAGCTTCTCCTTGCACTGGGGGGGCCTCCCATACACATCTGAGTTACCCCTTCAGCCTGCATATATGAATCTATCCACTTCTCAGTGTAAACAATGATTCTACAGCAACTCCTTGAGACTGGGGTGGGCATGGAAGTGGCAAGGTCCATCATCAGAGAGAAATACAGCCAAAAGGCTTGTGTAGTTCCTGGGTGTGAGCATACGTGGTTGGGGCTGGAAGCCCTGGGGTGCCCAGGGCATGGTTAGAGGGGGAAGATTAAGCTTTAGGTAGACCTGTCTTCTTGGCTCAGATAACTCCTAATCACATGGAAAGAATAAGGCCAGAGTTGGGGTCACTAAAGTGCCAGGACAAGAACATGGTCCCTTTCTCATGGATCTGAGCCCAGTACTGCAAGTGCCAACCTGAAATGGACACCAAAACAAGCAATAAACCTAGATTCTTGAGGAAATTGAAATGTACCATTAGCTTAAATTTATGGAGCACATGTTGGAGTGTGAACTGCAGTCTGGAAAAGCGTCCTGGGTGTGTAGACCTGGATCAGGTGTTTTAAAAGAAGAGCGCTTTGTATATCATGGGAGAGGAAGAGCCTTCTCATGCAGACCTTGCGTGAGTGAGTAACACTGACGGTAGGAGAGAGACAGCTGGACAAGCTTTTGGACACAAACTCAGAAGGAGAAACGTTGACTCTGGCTGAGCATGAAGAAAGAAAAGGTTAAAGTGACCTAAATGAACTCTAAGGAGAGAGAATCTTGAAGTTTGTGAGGAGACTGGATGTCCTCTGATGGCCATCACCGTCTGGACACAGACTTAGCCACAAGATGACGTTTGCACGACTCCTATTTCAGGAAAGGAAGCGTTATCTGGTCTGCAGGAAGAGTGGAGATTCTAGTTTTGTTGCTGTGCTTTGCTTGCTTCACTCTGGGGAGATGAGCACAGAGAACTTCTGCGGAAGCAGCGGGGGCTGTGAGTTGAATGTTTGTGTCCACCCCACTGGGACTGTATTTGAAGACAGGGTCTCTATGCAAGTAATTAAGGTTAAACATCAAGGTTAGACGTCCTAAAGGTGGGGCCCTGATCCAACGTGATTAGCATCGTGATGCAGAGAGGTCACAGACTGCTCACTCACTGTCTCTCCACCTGCGAAGAAGCCACGTGAGCACAGCGAGATGGCAGCCGCCTACAAGCCTGGAGAAGAGTCTTCAGAACGAAACTTCAGTCTTGGTACTTTGTTGGCACCATGAGCTTGGACTTTCCAGCATCCAGAACTGTAAGAAATTAATCTCTGTTCATTAAGCCACTCGGTCTATAGTATTTTTGTTGTGGGGGCTGAGCAGACTGCAATATGGAGTGAATAGTAAGACACTGGGGGGTAGGGATACAAACAGGTTTCCAGAACATTTTGGCAAACAATGGGATGAAATACAACACAGAGCCTGAGCTGAGATAAAGAGGTCCCAGGAGGGTGTCTGGCCGACTTGCGGCTCTCGGTGCAGCTGTCGATCCCGGGTTCATGGGTTCAAGCCCCACTTTGGGCATGGAGCCTTCTTGAAAAAAATTTTAAAAAGGTAAAAAGAAATTTTGAAGGACAAAAATAAAATTACATGATAAAAATATCTGAGGTTTCAATAAGCCAGAGAAATGCCTTCTCACTGGGGTCTGAAAGAAGAGAATTCTGGAATTTGGAAACCACAGAATATCCACTCAGCTTTGCTATAAATGTAGGCTCACGGGCGTTACTTGGGGTTTAGGTGCTCTGAGATCTTCCACGGGTCTGTTTGGAATCCCTGAATCTATTAAATCAGTGAAATAATATGCAAAATCTTCTATGCTTATACGTGTAACTTGAAAGAGACCGTTGGCATCCCCACTCCTTTCCCAGGCAAGAATTAATGAGGAGATGACCTTCTCTGCAGACCTCAGTGCTCACCAGATGATCATTTCAGCATATCTGCTTTTCTAAAGCCAAGACAGCAGCAATAGCCACCACATGAGTGCAGGTAAGTCCGTCTCCTACACCTGGTTCTCCAGGGGCGGGTGTTTCTCAAAAAGAGGAAGTGAGAAAAGAAAAGAATGAATGATTCTCTGGTGATAATGTCATTTCACTCCCTACTTGGATTAACATTCCTGGCTCTGTCTCCAGCAAAATACTCAAAAGCGTGGTCCACACCCTACTTCTCTTACATGCTCTCTGCCCTTTTCCTGTATGCTATTACCACTGTTTCAGCTGTTGGGTCACAGATATGTCAAGTCTTATCTCCTCCCTTGCTTAGCGCTTTCATGGCTTTTTTGAAATTTAGAATCATCACGTTTGGTTTCAAAATAATTATGTATCATTATTTTTACTTGGATCATAGGTGTCACAGTTTATTTAGGGGCAGACTGACATCTTTATGGTGATCTTCCGATTCAAGAACATGAGATCTTCCCATGACCTCATTGATGTCTTCTGTTGCAATTGTTCATAGTGTTAAAATGTATTTCACTCATTTTTTATTTAATTTGTTCCTATGTATTTTACCTCCTCTTGATGCTGCTATAAATTTGCTCCTTTTTACCTCACTGCAGCTTCTACCTGGTTGTTGCAGTTCTACAACAACAGAGCTGGGAAGTACTGATCTGTGAACATTGACTCTGTGGGTTGCTACATTGCTGAACCCTCTTCCTGCTCAGATTAGTGTGTCCACGTCTGCCGTCTGTATGTGCATACGTATAAGCACCTGTCGTCTGTGTGTGTGCACATGTACAAGCATTTATTGCACATGCTGCATATGCATCTCTCAATGTATAGGCAAAATATATGTTAGAGTCATCAAAGTGTCCTTTCTAATGTTTTCTAGTATGTTCTTTGGGGTTATCTCTACCTTTCATTATTTTGAGCTATTTTACAGATGTATTAGTTGCAAAAACCTGATCATGATGCATATTATTCTTGATCATAGAAATACACATTAGTTATTCAATAGAATGCAACTGTTTATTGCCCTAAAAAGAAACCATTTATTTATAAATTCACTTCAGCATTTCTTATATTTTTTCTATATGTGTGATATTTTAAAATCTTCCATGAATTGTAGTAACATCTTGTCCCCATCAATGAATGAACTAAACAAATTCTTTGACATGTTTTCATTTTATATATGTGTCATCATTATGTTCTTTTTAAAAAAATTATCTTTAAATACTTCCTTTCCTTCTTTTTCTTTATGCTATTCAAAACAACACTATACAATGGAATCTAGTGGAAAGAGGAGAAAATTCCCTGTACATTTTCCTGCATCTGGCCATGCTTTCACTTCTTTCAGCCTAGGAAGGAATCTGAATATATTGCAGTTTATTTGGAGTTTTCTAGCTTGAAAACAGATTATAATCTTTTTTCTAATTCATAGTTGTTGTTTTTTTTTTAAAGATTTATTTATTTATCAGAGAGAGGGGGGGAGAGAGCGAGCACAGGCAGACAGAATGGCAGGCAGAGGCAGAGGGAGAAGCAGGTTCCCTGCTGAGCAAGGAGCCTGATGTGGGACTCAATCCCAGGACGCTGGGATCATGACCTGAGCCGAAGGCAGCTGCTTAGCCAACTGAGCCATCCATGTGTCCCTCTAATTCATAATTTTTAAAAATTGGTTTGTGGAATGCTTTACTTGCTATTGAAGATTGTGAAGAGAATAATAGGGGTAGGGTTATTGATTTTAAGTAGTATTCCTTTTACTTCTGTAAAGAATTATGATTATAAATTATTCAGCACTTCAGCACACATGAGTGAAAATCAACTTTAACTCATATACTTTTAACATTTTCATACAATCAAAAAATAAAGATATACATTAAGTAGACATAACATGACTTATTTTAATTGATCAGAATATATTTTTTATGACTTACAGAAAAAAGAAATGGTGGCTTCTATTAGCCGATTAAAACCAAAAGAAAATTAAAATAAGTTCACATTTTAAAAAATTATAAGCAGTAATTACAGCACTACACCTACCACTAATTCTGTGTACACTGGACTACAGTTTAGCAAACACAAGTTTCAGAATGGACATTTTACAAATAAATGCACTGGAAAAAAACTTGTGAAAATTCAAAAAGGACAGATTAGAATTCTTTTTAGTTAAAATGTAACTTTCACAAGTACAGAAAAATAGCAGATCTACATTTTGAAGGTTAGAAATTCCCCCAATTAGTGTTTAGATACCAAAAAAGTTTCCTTTTAAAAAGTATTTATTTTATCTTTTCTTCATAAGTAAGACATAAAGGAGATCTTAATTAGCACTTCAGCTTTAGAAAAGTCTAATATTTAAAAATATTACTCATAAAAAATATGGGTACAAAAAGAACACTGAGTAATTATTGGATGCTTTCGTTTGAAGACTGCAGTAGATGATCCTTGGCCAGAAAGGAAATCTGATCTGAACTTAATATGATAAAAGCACAATGAAAACTACTGGAAAATTACATGTAACTTTAATAGAATGCTCGTGGAGAATCTGACATTTTCCACGTCGTTTATGGTTGACACTTGACAGTCTGGAAGAATGAGGAAATACGTGAACAGTATTGTGCAAAGGATTTGAATTGGTGTCTTTGAATAGTAATACCTAAAAAAGTGAGTTTACTTAAAGGAATTTTTGTATAATTTAGATAATAGCAAGTCCAGGACAGCCTAATTCCTTCTTAAGACAGTTACTATAAAATCCACAAATTTGAAACAGTAAAACCTTTGCATGTATACAGATAAATTATAGATCTATTGACGACCATTTAATATGTTAATTCTTGCTGATTTAGGTGATTTTCCTGGACAATTTCAAATGACTTCTGAACTCACAATCCATTGACAGCTTAAGAAAGAAGCTATGATTACTAAGTCATTAGTTTAATCCATTTTAAACAAATTAACACACTAGGAAAACACATACACACAGTGAATTCTCCTCAAATGGACTTTTACTAATTGAAGGCATTTTTGTTTTCCAGAAATTTGAGTGGAAAATAACATTAGGGAATATGAATCCCATTTAAACGTCCCTTTAATTCATTAGCAAGGTTTTCCTCCATCTTAATTACTCCTGAACGTTCTGACAAGTCTTCCTCACTGATAGATTCGAGTCTTTCACTGACTTGTTAGTATCGTATTATCACAGCAGCTCTATTAAAGCATCATAGATGATATATACACATCCATAGTATTCCTCTAGTTGTGTTTTTAAAAAAATACTCTGGAACATTTCCAAAGCCACATATATTTATACAGTATGAGTCAGAAAAGTAATATTTTTACTGGTGTAAAAACTGTAAGAGTGGCACTTTGACATTTATTACTGTAGGAATCCTTTAAAGCTTTTGGATTAGAATGCAAATTCATCGTCAAAATAAAAGGAGAAATATGTCAAACATACTTATTATTAAGTTATTAAAGAATCACCTAAGCTAATGTAATTAAACAGTGGCCTTGAGTTTTTTTAATAAATATTTTATATCATATCACAGATATTTCTATTCTCTTGGTTCTCAAACTTCTGATGCTGGCATCTGGTTGTCTTTAAAATATTTACCAAATATAGAATTCCAGACTCTTTTTTATTATAAAATCAGCCCAGACACAGTATCAGATATCAACAAGCATACATTGTTACATTATGTATTTGTTTTTTAAACTTATCTAGATTATATGCATTTGATTTAAGACTATAAAATAGAATAGCAAAGTATCTACAAGCTTATTTTCACAACACTTTCTTTTTAAAAACTTCCAAGAAAATTAGAAATCCTTCACTGATTTTCTTCATGTAAAATAACTGCTAATCTGTCTACACAGTAGAAATGGAAGGGGCAGTTTCTATTTACAAATACAGGGAAACTGATGCCCTCCCACTTGTGTAGTAAGATAGGAAAGTAGCTGACAAGTTGTTTGTAACATCAACCAAGACGTCTCCCTAGTGATAGCACAGTAGGATTGCACGTCCTACAAACTATTCATGAATCTCAAAATCAGATGCCATCAGCTATAACTGCTACACCGGCCAGTGGATAGCCAATAGCAGTTCTGCTCAGTCACTTCTCTTGGAGAGAAAAGGGTAAGCCAACAGAAATAATCACTTCTCTCTCCAGTCCATTTGAAAGGGTAAATCCAGAAAAGGCTAGAATACTTACTGGGGAGGAAAAAAAAAACAAAACAAAAAAAAAACAAAAAACCAACTGCATCAGTGAATATGGGATAAAGATTTCAAAAACAAACAAAGGAAAAGCTAGTTCTCCCTTGGAGTCTGGAGGCCTTACTTAGCTCTCATTAGTCAGTGGGAGTAGAAGCATGTCCAATGTGTATATGAACTATTATAGTCCTACTTATTTGTAAATTCATGCAGTGATATCCTAGAGCTGGTCCATACCAGCCTATAAGAGTTGATTGTACTCCTATTTTCCCAATTTCACTTTCAGGAATGTCAGATTTGTGGCCTGAAATCAACCACGGTGAGAATACACCACAGAAACTAGAAAACATTACAAATCAGGGTATTTTGTTTTAGTTTTTTCTCCCAAAGAGCTAGCTGTTAAATATTTAATAACACACTACTGAATCAAGGTGTGGGTTTTCTTGGTGGCATTCGAGACCGTCATCGAGTAGTGAAGTCTTCTGGTTGTAAAGTCATGGATCCAAGCCCTTTAGTTAGGAGTGGCACAAAACAGCTACACAGGACTCCCTCAATCATCAGTCATATAACTTTTCTGGTTTTAAGACAACATTTTCAATATCAGGGATGCTTTTTCCATTTAAGTGTTCGCTAGGACAGTCATGACTGTAACCTGTACCATCACTGATAGTTGACACTGTGTAAGACGCGCTTCGGAGAGCATCTGTATGGGAAAAGCTGTTACCAAATTGGATTTTATATTGATTCCAATTTCTTTTCAGAATTGCTTGAACCTGTCAACCAAAGAGAAACAGAAAGGACGAGAGCAATCCATTATCTGAAATAAATATATTGTATTTAAAAGCAAAATGAAATAATTTATGTAAAACTTAAAAGTATCGATGTTAATGAATAATATTGCTTTATTTTCTTAATTAAAAGAATCAAATTGGTAACATTAGGAAATTTACATTTAGGAAATTCATTGCATCATTCTTTACTCTTAGATCCCATTAATATTTTGTATGCTTTATCTTTGAAGCTTTAATAATGCAGATGAATGTATTATTGTCAAATAAGTAGTTAATCCAGACCCCCATTTCCAAGGTTGCATGTGTAACATTCAATTTTATATTGGTATCTTAGTAATAGAATGAGAAGACAATTAGTGAAAATACAAAAGGAAAGAGAAAAGAGATAGAAAAAAGAAGAAGTTAGGGATACAGGGACTATAAATCTTCATCATCATCATTAAAAGCAACAACTACTTTTTACTGAGTGATTATCATGTGTTAGGTATTGTGCTACATTCTGGAAAAAAAAGAGGTTTTTTAGGTGTTTTGTCCTCCTGAAGCTTACTACCCAGAGGAAAGAAATTGTTGAACAGGTCATTACAAATGGGATTGGCCTGTGAAAAAGGTTAGGAATGTCACCACTCCCCTTTCTGATGTTTGGATCCCCCTCTAACTGGGTGAATCGGACAATTAATGACTTTCTTCTTCTCTAGGGCTGGAGATCACGTCTGGTAGTCTGTGTGACTCTGGTTTTATTGAGCATGAAACACTAAGGTGGTTTTCTTCACATTGAGTCAGTAAGCAGAAACGAGAATATTCAAATACACCTCCTACTTGGTAACCTGGATATTTCCAGGTATCTGACGACTGAGGAGAACAGTGTAGGTCTGTCTACTCCTACTTTACCAGTATAATAGCCACATCCCTGTGACCTAAGCTAGGTCGATCCAAAACATGTCTGGTTTTGAATTGTCTTCCCTAAGCTCTCTACAGCTCTTTGACGCTATGACTCCTTCCTCAGAGGCAATCTGAGCATCACTGAACGCAATTTTCTAGTAACCCACGCACTAGAAAGACACTCATGCAATAACTGTCTACCTTGCTACCAGTTACGCAGAATCCCTCAACTTTCCTTTCACTGTATTCATGTGTAAAAAATAGTATTAAACTCTAAAATAGGGCTGGTTTACTTGTCTACATTCTTTTGCCTAATAGATCTAGAAAACTCCAAATTATGAGCCATCTATTACCAATACCTACTCCAAGAGCTCTTTTAGTGAGAGGACTCGGTGGGACACTCAAAAGCCCTTGTAGAGCGTCCTGCACTTCCTCACGTAAAATGAACACAAAGTTTTACCATGGCACTTTGTGTTTTAGCATATAGAAAAATGAGAGACACAAATACAAAGTCAATGGGTTTCTTCAGTTAGAATTCAGAATAAGTTATTAGAATTTCAGGTAAAATTATGGAATTAGAAATGCAATAAATGTGTTTTAAAAGTTGTATTTTTATGAAATTCAGAACCTCAGGACTTTTAAGCTTATTTATATATAAACTGTATCTGAAGGAAATAATTTATATCCTTGTAAATTTTCTTTGAAATAAAAGCATTTATAGGACAACAAATACATTTATGTTGCAAAAATATATATACTACTGCTTCCTTTATGGTTTAGTAATGTGTTTCTTAATTCTCCAATTAGCATATTTAAACTACACTAAATTTAAAATAATGTCTGTGTATGTAATATCTTTGCAATCACAAGCAAATGACAAGTGGAATGGCTTTAGAGTATGCATTTTAAATAAATGTTCAAAGGTTTACAACAAAATTTACCTTTGGTCAATTATTTAGATATTTCTGCTGTGTTTGACAGTTCTAGACTCTGTTCTAAATAAATAAATAAATAAATAAAATAAAAATTTCTAAAATCAGTTTAATGAAATCAAACATGAAATTTCATTATATGCTAAGAGAAAGTAATAAACTATTATTAAGCAAAGGAAAGCCATATTTTATAGTTTTTCATGACATGCACATGATTTCTAATGTTGATTTATTTTTTAGGACTAGTTCTCATAAATTTACACCTACTGGTTCATACGTTTCCCATCTGAAGCTTTGTGATAAGCTTCACAGTTACCAAGCATTTGAGTCCCACTCAGTTGCTGTCTAGATTTTTAAACTTGGTTGAATTTTCCAATATCCTCCAACAGATTAAAATTTGTCAAATAGATTAAAAACAGATAAAGACTATGGACTCTGAAAAACAATCTGAGGGTTTTGAAGTGGGGTGGGAGGTTGGGGTACCAGGTGGTGGGTATTAGGGCAAGGATTGCATGGAGCATTGGGTGTGGTGCAAAACCAATGAATACTGTTATGCTGAAAATAAATAAAAAATAAATTAAAAAAAAAAATGAAGAGCTAAATCAGTACAGCTTAAACCACTGAGCATGAAAACCACATCACCAGCTTCTGAAACACCTGAAACTTTCTAATTCAGAAAGCCTTGGATAAAAATCTTGAAATATCCAAGAGCACAGTGCCATGTTACAAATTCCAGCATTCTGTTCTCATAAGTTTTGTAACCGACTGCATGTCCTCCCTGTATAACTCAGAGTTTAATTTTTTTAAATCTTTTTGTAATCACCATAAAACTGTTTTCCAAAACCACATTGTGAGCCAGGCAAAGCAAAAAACAGAGAAAGGGGGAAAATGAAAATGAGCCAATTCTCTTTCCTCTTTAGGAGGTTAAGGATTGTCTAGCACACTGTACCTAGGACAAAAGCCAGACTTAATGGGATTAGTGCAAAATGTAGGTCAAAGTCTACATGACAAAAATCACTGATGGACTATTTTATTTTTTTTTTATTTTATTTACTTATTTGAGAGAGAGAGAGAGAGAGAGCATGAGAGGAGAAAGGTCAGTGGGAGGCTCCATCCTGGGACTCCAGGATCAGGATCCGAGCCAAAGGCAGTCACTCAACCCACTGAGCCACCCAGGCGCCCCTGGAGGACTGTTTCAAAGTGAGGCTGGATTTGCCCTGCTCTTGAACTCCAGTATGACCCACGCCTTTGGGAAATAGAGTTTCATCCATGAAAAGAGATTCTATATTTATTTCGTGATCAGAACCGAATTTGGAGTAATTATCCATAAGGAATATAAATTTGTCTTTCTTCTTAAGAAAAAGATAGATTGCAAATATAAAATGATAAAAGGAATAAAGATGATTACCATACCTCTCCATTAAAGAAACAGAAAATTGTAGAAACCAAAAGACCCTGTAAAAGAAAAATAGAATTTTCTGATTCCAAATGGAAAAGATACATTGTTTGTAACCAACTTGCTACATACATAGTCAAACGAAACCCAAGCTATAAGCAATTTAATACCAAATTTCACAAGCTGCCTTCCTGATTCAAGAGTACCACACCTGGTAGTGCATAAGGATGTGCATGATGTAGTCATATATCTCCTCTGCAATCCTCCCCTCAGGCCGCCACGGAATCAGCACGAACTCGATGCCGAGCAACGGCACCAGGATGAGCGTCGCTCTCACGGCTTTCATGTAGAGATTGGATTCTGCTTGGTGAGTGACTTTTAACTTGGTAATGAGAACACGTACAATATTCAATAGAAAAAAGAGATTCACCTGAAAAAATTGAAATGGCATATTGAAAATCACTTCATATTTAATATTAAGCATTTTGAAGGATTCTTTGATTTTAGAAGTCATAGATTATTTTCAATGTACACGAATATGTTCTCCTGCAGAGGATACACACCTAATATGTTAATTTGTGTTTCTAGAATTGTGATTTATTAATTTAACAAGCACATCAGTGTTAATGGACTTAGGTTTTACAAAAATAGAATTTATGGTGGAATTATTGTGGGACACATTCAGTTAAGGAACACCTGAGTGTTTTTCTCAGTTCATTTTCTTATGCAGTTTTTTCAAATTTTGCAATGATCCAAAAACTAAGTCTTTGAACATTTTCAGCTGAAACAAAGAATTGTTTACAACAAATGCTAATTTTCAAGTGTCTCCTCTGCATCATTGTCCATATGAGTCCTTTCCACGTATGTATCATACCATAATAATCATTTTCGGTTTTTTTGGTTTCTCCTTCCTGTGATTCTTTTTGCGACAGTAACCCTCACAACTGCCCAAGATAGCTCTGTAAGCTGCTTTATCATTCCAAGGAGGCCGAGCACACACCTACCAGGTCATGTTCAACCTAGATCATTCCCAAGTTAACAGTTTTGGCCTCCCACGGGGCTTCCTGTGAGTTACCTTCTTTAATTACATTTACTGTGGGTTAAAAGCTTTCCTTGAGAGAAATCATTCTCTTTGAAAGGGAGTTAGAAACGTCAAAGTTATAAGGTGGGTAACTAAGTTCCTCAGGAAACAGCCTGCTTTCATACATCTCGTGCGCACTCACCGTGCACACCGCTGCCGTACCTTCATCCGAGTCAATACCTTTCATGCTGCTCGCTTTCTCTGTGCCCATATTTTGCATCTTCCGTAAGACTGTGGATGTCGACTCCGGAAGACCCGCTCTGGGCTCTTCCATTATTATACTATATCCTCTTTCCTTATTCTTCACCCTGACTTCTGGAATCTGTGCTTCAATAATCTAAAACTTCTGAACTGCATGCTGCAGGCAGTTTGTAGCTGCTCACCTCAGCAAATTGGAAGGGTAATGAGAGCACCTCATTTAATACAGAAAACAGTGAATAAATAACATATATTTGCTGATTTAAGGCACGTGTTATGAAAATAACTGGGCATTAAAATAGTCCACTACTATTCTTGGAGAATCTAATGGAACATATGCTCCCCAATTCACTACAATCCCGATGGAAACACATCTATGAAAAGTAACATGGTTGTAGGCACAGGAATGTCTCTGCTGAAGAAAAAGGCAGAATAAGCCATTTCGACAGGTGTAGGAATGAAACATGATGAGACACCAGCTGCTCTCCTGCCCATCCTATTATAGTCCCTTCCTAAGCACTCATGGCTGTTTTAAAGTTTTGACTAAATGGAAATTACTACCAGCCCCAGGAAGAAAATATAATGGCCTTTCATCAGCTTATAAATTTATAATATAAAATATTTTATAATCCTTATGTGCAAAATTCATAAGTTATAAAATCAGTAGAAATGTTGCAATTTAGATGCTCATTCTTTGAAAAATCTCTAAATGCAAAGTGCTTTTCCAAAACGACAAATCTGATGTTAAAACGTGAAACTGAGAAGTCATTCTCCTTTATTGTACGCAAATACTTCCATTTATTTTGAATAAGAATGGAAGAAAAATTTTAAATTTCAGATGAACTATACCTGAATTTCATGTATCTTAGAGCAAAACTAGTTAAGGGGAAGAAAAGAAACCTGTTTTGCTCCAGCATCATGAAGATCACATAACTGGTAGGCACCACAGGACGTTTTCATGTCATGATACCACACTCGGGTCATGAAAGGAAGCGGCGTACCCCAGCACAGGGACTGCCAGAGGGTTCCTAGAAGCCACCCCGGACTGGAACAGCCAGCCACCCCGTACCCATGCACCAGACTAACTTACAAATCCCTCACTGAACACAAATTAAACGTATCCTCTCTCAACTTCCCTTTGGCAAGAGCTCCAAAGTGCTGCAGCCGCTTGAATACCATCCTGCTCAAGAGGAAATATGACAGGGGAAGTCTGAGTGGAAAGAAACGGATTGAGCTTGAAATATTTTATTTATAAAACTTGTACTTAAGCATGTGACCATATAAACAACTGCTACGGCCCCTCCCAAGACCTTGGAATTGGCCAGAACCAGTGAATTTATCCTGTTAGAAAAATAGGCTCCTGTTCTTTTTTTAAGCCAAGAAAATGGAAAATGTTTTATGCAAAGAATGTGGGTTTTCACTTTCTTTCTTACAGAGTGGCTCGGTGAGTTGTATCTCTGTGTGATGTTCTACTGCCAACTGTCCAGTCTACTCTGCCCTTCCAGAAGCCGCGTGGCGGGACCTTTTCATGGACGACGCGAGCGCGATTCCACTTGTCCTTTGCCAGGTGCTTTTACTTGATTCCCTGAACCTCTCTGGTCTGGGCATTCGCACTGACCCTCTGAAGAATCGGTCAGGTCTCCTGTAATAACATTTTGCCTCGTATTTGTTCTGTAAGCTCCTGGGTGGCCCAAACAGTGTCTCTTATTTCTTTGAACAGTCCTCAGAGCAGAATCATAGTATCATGTAGAAATTACAAGAAACTTTTTAAAGCATGTTTGAGGAGAGTTTATTGTATTCTAGGCACTGTGTTGATAAGGTGGATCTCACTTAACCCTTACAATGCCCCGTGTGGTATCTATGCTTATTATTCCTTCGTCACAGAAGAGACAACAACGGCACTGAGAGGTTAAACACAACAAGGTTAGGTGCTCCTAACCTTATACATGCCAGGCTAAGTCCTTTATGGCTATTAACTCCTTGGACTCCTTGTTAAAAATGTGAATTGTGTAAGGCTGATGAATCACAGACCTGTACCCCTGAAGCAAATGTTAAAAAAAGATTAAAAATCACTATTATCATCTTCTTTATTTCACCAATGAGGCACTTGAAATGCAGAGTGATTAGTTTAATTGCCTTAAGTCAAGGCCAGGCCTTCAACCTCCAGAAGTTTCTCTCTAATTGTGACATGCTTCTGAGAATGGCTTGAACATTAGTCTACCATAATTGTACACAAAACTGCAACTAGCAAATATAGTAAAATAACAGAAGAATATTTGTCTAAAAACGAATTTGAAAACAAGGATTACGAAGTTCTGAACTTTAACTGAGAAACGTAACACCTTTATGTGTCTCTGTACAACTGAGGATCAGCTGTAATTATAATCTTGGGCAGTGATTGCATTCTGGTCTCTAAGGCTTTATGAAAAAAAAATTAATGTGCATGAATTTATTTCCCCACTGACACAACCTAATACAAGCATTGAATGTGACTTCCGCTTCTCTGGAACCATAATTGAAAGTGCCCGATGGGTGTATTCACATTGAGTGATGATCAGTATCATAATGAAACAATAACTTCTTTTTCCAAATTAAGGTCTTTTTTAAATTGGACTGTTACTCTTATCACCAACATAGGTGTGTGGTTTTTCCCACGTGACATTCCCTCTCACTAGATCTCTCCTCTGGCCTTCTCTGCTCTGCTCTGTGTCCCAGGGAGCTCGGAGGCACCGCAAAGGAGTGCACCCCTGCCCAGGCTTCTTGCTTTCTGACATTTGCTGTGTTGGCCGACGGGAAGAACGGAGCAATCAGGGAAGGGAGAAGTCTGAGTAATTCTTCCCCCTTCTTCTTCCCTGCCAGGCTGTGGTCTGGGCAGCAGCTGTGTTTCCCCACTCAGGCCAGACATCCCAGCACCGGCCCAAACCCCACAGCACTGTTGTGTCCTCTCTTTAGGTCTAGAGCCATTAAGAGCTTCCCACGGCCGGTCCCTGGTGCCTGGCCGTTCCTGACGAATTAGCTCCTTTCCTCTTCCTGCCAACACTTCAAATTAACATCTTCATTAAACTCTCTTCAATTAAACACTGCGAGCATGTCATTTACGTCCACCAGGATCCTGAAGGATACCACAGGCCCGAGGATTCAGGAAATAAAGTTGAAATGCGAACAGTGATGAAACAAGGGGAATTTTTGTTACATACCAGTAGCGCAGCACAAATCGGACCATGGATAATGTAGAGGAGATGGGTATCAGAACTGATCCAGCAGCTTGGGGGAAAAACAGCAAAATTATGTTGAAGATTTTCATTTTACTTAGTTCCAGTAGAAATCAAAAAGAGAGATTATCTTACTTGTCATTGTAATATAAGCTTCTCGCAACAGCATGTATACAAGCAGGAATCAGTGGAAATCCTGTAAATATCAAACAAAAAGAAAATTAACAGGCGACTTTCTCTGTAGATGCCGTTCCTATAATGTGGTCACAAAACACGCATCTCAGAGGACTCCGGGAGCAAAAATAACTGGTCACTATACACTTAATGAGTAAATATTACCTGCATAGTCAAGCAGTAAATACGGCAAATATCAGGTATTCATATATCCGGGTTTGTGTGTCTTCTGTGTGTTTTCTTCTAATAGAAGTCATTTTGAATCCGTGCATTTCAGAACCTAAGTCCGTAAATGTGCTGTTTAAGCCCCAAGGCTTAGAAGAAGTCAGGTGTATTTTCTATGATACGGATAGGCCAGCATTTGCTCGGTTGATGGTCTGACGTGGATGAAGGTCAGACGGATCAAGTGAGAGGGAGGGTTTATGTATTAGGTGTTTTTCATGTTTTTAGTGTTCTAAATCAGATCTTTCCAACACGAAATGAAGAAATGCTTTTTTAAAAAATGTTTTATTTATTTATTTGACAGAAAGAGATCCCAAATAGGCAGAGAGGCAGGTGGGGTGTGGGGCAGGGGTGTGTGGGGGGGGGAGTAGGCTCCCTGCCGAGCAGAGAGCCCGATGCGGGGCTCGATCCCAGGACCCTGAGACCATGACCTGAGCTGAAGGCAGCGGCTTCACCCACTGAGCCACCCGGGCGCCCCTGAAGAAATGTTTATGAAGATGAGCTATACCACTGCACTGCATATGCTGAGGCGTGTGCACATCTTTATGTCTCTGCACCTGCTGTCCGGCTGGATAGATAGGTAGACGGACATATGGGAGATGAGTAATTTCAATTATGTTTCTGGAAACCAGTCCAGCTGAATTCATTTTCAGCATTTCGTATTTTGAATTATTCTGGTTGTTTTTAAAAATACACTAGAGGCACAAATCAAGAACAGTCTCTTAATCACAGAGAACAAACCGGCGGTTCCCAGAGGGGAGGCCGGGGGTGGCTGACACAGGTGCGGGACCCAGGAGTGCAGTTGCAGGGTGACGTACGGAGGTGTGAGCCGCTACGTTGTACACCGGAAACTAATATAATACTGTGTGTTAACTAACTTGAATTAAAACTAAGACTGAAAGAACAGGAGGAAAATATGTTAAAAGTGTATCATTTGCATTGTGAATAATATTATGTCAGGAGCTTGTGTGGAAAAATAGATCTTTTGTGCGCCTTTATTCAATTACTGCTCCCTCTGTTCTTAAGATAAAATGACATTTAAAAAAAAAACAAACAAACTTTTCTTTGACTGGAATTTCAAAGCTGGCTAAGCCAAGTGCCCTCATTTTGGACAAAGGAAAAAGGAGAGTCAAACAGTATGAAGACTAGATCCCCAATTCGTGATTCCAGTTCTATCGTGTTAGCCACTGCACACGCAGCCAAGATACACACTGGGAGACTAAATAGAAAAAACCCCAACAACATCATATTATTGACCTGCGACTATGAAAACAATGAGTCAGTGGTTCTTTGTTTAAATATTTCAATTTACGGCAATAAGCAAAGGTTAATCACTTGATGTTGTTTAAGAATTATTAATAATAAATATAATTTTGTCACAAAGGAGTTCTGCATCCCCTAAGAGCTTTCTTAAAAAGTGAGTCAGCAGATACCTGTAATGGCACTTACCCCAGCCCAGAAAATAATACCACATCAAGTGCTGCTTCTCTGCAAACACAGCCACCACAATGAGTGTGTGTAGGTAAATGCCTTCACAGAGCATCCAAAAGTAGTTACAGCCCATTAGGTAAAGATGAATGAACTGAGACACTTTACAACTGACCTGTGAGAAAAAAAAAGAAAGCCATCACTATTTAGTTGTTCATGAATTCACATGTAAAGCAATGGTCTAGTTTAGGTTAGTTACATAGAAACATGGAACTTTCTCTCCTCTCTGCGAAATCTTATATACTAACGATTCTGATTTGTAAAATGCCAGTCTTCATCCTGATCTGGTGGGACTTCTAAAGTTTTTAAACACTGACTCTAAAGATTTATAATGATAAATAATAATATTTATTATTAATATTATATTATATTATATTTAATAAATAATAATAAATATTTAGTAATAAAGATTTATATACCTCCCAGGAAATGTGTAAATTCCAAACTTATTACAGCTAGTGGATGTATATTTTCCAAATACATTTTTTTAAAGATTTTATTTATTTATTTGACAGACAGCGATCACAAGTAGGCAGAGAGGCAGAGAGAGGAGGAAGCAGGCTCCCCGCTGAGCAGAGAGCCCGATGCGGGACTCGATCCCAGGACCCTGAGATCATGACCTGAGCCGAAGGCAGTGGCTTAACCCACTGAGCCACCCAGGTGCCCCCAAATACATTTTTTAATGAAAAATGTCAATAATTAAGTCTTCCATATTACTGCTACCAATGCAATTACTTAGTAAATAATTACCTAATGGGCTCATATTTTATATTATTCATATGTGAGGTTGATGATTTCATGTAAGTAAAAAGAAGAAAAAGTTATGGTTTCCTTCCTCTTTTCCTGAGATACCCACTTTCTCTTCTCTATTCTTTAAGAGATCGGAAGAGGAAGCTTCAAATACAGGGTAAAATAAGCATGAAGGAGTAAGAGATAGATTTTGCTTCCTTAGAGAGGAGAATAAACTTAAAACTCTCTCAGAAATATGTGTCCCGTTACTCCCAATGGCTCTAGTCTGGTCAATAAATATTTAGAGGCAATTATCATTATTTGTGAAATAAATATTTTTCCACTAAAAAGAAAATTGGAAGGGAGATACGCTAGAAAATGAATATTGGGTTCTCATAGAACAGTAATCATGACATGTGCCTATTAGTTAGTTTAAAATATTTTTAATATGTTATTTTATTTAATCTTGAATTCTGTGTGGCATAATTTATCGTCACATATTTTACAGATAGAAAACTGAGAAGTGAAGTGATTTGCTAATATTCACACACCCTCAGTCAAAGCTCTACCCTGAACACAAGTCTTGTAACTCTGAGTTTGTTTTCGTGATGACACACAAGCCTTCTGCTGTAGGACATTTATAAAACCTGTTCTTCCCTTAAACACATTGGCATGACATTAAACTTTCAGTACCTTGATGTCAAATATCATGTTATAGTAACAAAGTCTTTCTTCTCAAGTGTAAAAATGAGCTATTCAGCTATATTATATGGAAATAACAGACTTCTGCTTCAGATGTTTATCTAGAAACATTTTTATTTAGAAAGTTTTTACGCATGCATATCTAATTGGGCTTCTTACTCTTGATTTCATGTAAAAAATTTATCTGTAAGCCACTATGACAAAAATAACTTAAAACATGCTTCAGAAAAGTGTTTTTATGAAGGGCATTGCTGATATAAACAAACATAATAAATTTTCCAAGAATATATTAAAAATATATTACAGCTTGCAATTTGTATGTTAAACACAAGATCCTTTTATCTAAATGTGAGCCTTGGAATCTCTTGTCCTGCAGCTTCATGGCAAAACGTCTAATCTCGTTGCTCTAGAGAAAATTGCTCTAAAGTGGTAGGTCATCAGCCCGTTTTTTTATGTTGCTAATTCTATCCCAGGGTGTTTCCTCCCCCAGTGACACTGGAGTGGAACACACACGAGATTAAGCAATCCGGATACACATGTGCAAACAATGCAGGGAATTTTAGATTTTGGAAATTACCCTAAAACACACGTAAAACACATAGGAAAGTATTGTTTATTGACCCACTGAGTGAAAATTCCTTCGCTTCCGTGATTTCATTAACTAGATAAATTAATCTTTAAAAAAAACTACGTTATGCACACCATATATATATATACAGTCTTCCACAAACCCATATCCAAAACTGTAGTGTGGAGAATGTAAACATGAGGAAACAGATAATTTTAAATACTTGAAAATATGTTTGTTATTTATGCAGATACTTTAGATACAGCTCACATATGCATATAGTTTGCATAAAGTATATACATTTATATAAGTAAATTTTAGCTTATGTTTTAAAATATGGCTTCTGTATTATGACCGTCTCTGTACTTATTTTTATGTATCTTTTGATACTCATCCTAAACATGGTGCTTCCGGAGACAGACCCCAAAATACAGAGAGCAGACTACGTACGGTTACCAGGGTCGGGGGGTAGAGGAGCAGGAGATGGGAAAATTGGGTAAAGGGAGCGGGAGGTCCAGGCTTCCGGTAACGGAGTGAGTGAATCGTGGGAGTGCAGGACACAGCACAGAGATCACAGTCAGCATCCTGGGCGGGCGATGGGTCAAGAGTAGCTACACTCGTGGTGAGCAAAGCGTCCGGAGCTGTCGAATCGCTCGGCTGTACGCCTGAAGCTCATGTAACATTGTGTGTGAACTAATTAAAATCTTTCTGTTTTCATGCCTTTTGTTTTCTAACATCTGTAACTAGTTGTTTTGACTGATTTTTTAAATTCTATGGAGTATATGTTACGTGTAAACCCTTATGTCCCACCAGCAGGAGGACTCTCGCATAAAACGAGGTGAAGTTGTGTACAGCATGTATAAATAACTGAAGCAAGAAATGTTTTCCTCCTCTGGTATTCAACCTCTCTAGCTTGGAAAGATTGAGATGTATTTACCTTCATAGATTAGAGTACAGATACACTACTCTCAGATGCCTGACCTCAAATGCATACACGGGTGTTTACACACACTTACGTCTATCAGGACCCCTGCCCGCTACCCCGCTCTCACCACCTTTCACATTTCTTTCCCTCTAACCTCTTGAACCTAGAGGCACAACCTCATTTTACTTACAGGATTTGTGGCCACTAAAGCCTGGTTGTTGGCCACTGCCGTGAGGTGGATGATGGTTACAACAGAGTTACAAACGAAGGAGAAAAACAGATTTTTGTGCAAGGTAATCCTCTGGCAACTTAGGCTCCTAAAAGGCAAGAGAAACCAAATATTTTATTTTTATTAATAATCATTCAAAGAGGGTGCCTGGGTGGCTCAGTGGGTGAAGCCTCTGCCTTCGGCTCAGGTCATGATCTCAGGGTCCTGGGATCGAGCCCCGCATCGGGCTCTCTGCTCAGCAAGAAGCCTGCTTTCTCCTCTCTCTCTCTGCCTGCCTCTCTGCCTACTTGTGATCTCTCTCTGTCAAATAAATAAATAAAACTTTAAGAAAATAAGTAAATGAAATGCTAACTGTAGTTCGTTGAAAACAATTTTAATTTTTTGTGTACACTTAAGCTTCCTTTTCTGCTCTCTGATAGTGTGTATTTCTGCTCCTCTCAGAATTCCCACTTTTCTGATGACTCTCCTCCCAGCTCGATCTGGCTTGAATGTTAAGGACTTAAAAATGAGCTGCTGGCATCTATGCTCTTCTAAAGATGTAGTTATCATAGGTTCTCTAGCCAAAACAAACAAACAAACAAACAAAAACTGCTTTTTACTCTCTTACTCTGTGGTAAATGGATATACTGCATCTTCCCCTTTGAAGGCCAAAACAATGCCATATTATGGGCAAAGTTTTAAAATAAAAAAATGAAATCTTATTGTAAGTAAAATATTTAATATTAAAACCAAACAAATACTGAAGACGATTCATGGAATCATTTCAGAATACAGAAATAACGTCTATTTTGAGTGTTTTATAAAATCATCTGACTAATACGGTCAACATAGATAATCTAGCCTGTATAATGCAAACTAAACACTCCTGCTTTAGAAACATTGGTATCCCCTTTAGCTGTTCGTATGGTTGTGTCGAACTGAACCATTGCAAACAGACTGACTTTGTGTTGTGTAAGTGTGTCCAGCTCTCTATAATGTTAGCCTGTGCGCTATTGTTTTGGTTTCTTCCATGTTCCTCTAGGTTCTGTGCAACTTAAATGCAGACAGATGCCATCTGGCATACGTTTTCTATCAATGTCTAATGGTAAAAATGCTCAAATTTTTCTAGTTATGCATGTTGTTTTTCTCTAAAACATATTCATTAACACATGTAAGTTCATCAGTATGAATAAAATCAATTGGTAAGTGGAAACCAAAAGATGAACTTGGTAATAAACACATTGGATTGTTTAATAAAAACCTAAAAATACCCAGTTATTTTTTTCAGATGTTAACCTGAAACCAGTTTCACCTACTCTAAGTTTTAAAATGTACTTATTTTACTCAAAATATTAAAACAATTGTTTTATACACTTGGAGAATGTTTTACAAAAAGCTCTCTGCTTTCTTTATGAGTTATAATACCTCTTTCTATCCGAGCATAACCACAGAATAGAAAATGTGGTTTGTGGGTTTGGATTGTCTCCATTTCATATTTTTACACACACTTATTCTAGAGCACTGTTTCGGTACGCAGTGGGACAAGCAGAGTGGTAGAGGCAGCGCACGGAAGCATGTCAGCAGCCGTCACCCTCCACGCGTTTCTGTTCTCCTTCGGACCAACCAGGTGTGGGTAGCATCCAGTCGGACACGTGCTCCAAAGAGGGTTTCGAAATGGGCCTGAGACTGCATCTGAACTATGTTAACTCCGGGCGCTATGACTTCGGGAAAGTTATTTGAAAACTCTAATCCTTAGTTTCTGCATCTGTAAAACACGGAAAACAATGGTCCTTCCTAGGACTGGCCGTCAGGTGAAGTGAGATTAATCATGTCTACTGCTCAGCATAATATCTCAACCGTGCTCAGTGAGTGTTACATAAGTGTTATTATTTTTTTTAACATAGTTATCGTACGGCTGATTTTTGTCAAGTTCTCTAAGGGTTTCCTCTCAGAAATAATAAAGAGGCATCAAGGTTCAGCTTTGTAATCTAAAACTGTCTATGATTTACGTAGCACAATGAGATAGTGAATTGCCATCTTTTTGTGACAAAGCAAAAGAATTTAGCATTGGAAAGACAGTTTCCTATGATGAAGGGTGATGGATTAAGCAAACTGACTTGTTTCCCAAGGAATTTCATCCTTCCCAGAGCCGTCTCCACATCACCACTTTCATTATCATACAGGCCCAGGTCTGAAAGACTTATTTATTTGAGAAACACAGAGTAAGCACATGTGGGGGGGAGGGGCAAAGAGACAGAGAGAGGGACCTTCTCCAGCGACTCCCCACCGAGCCCGGAGCCCAACGCAGGGCTCCGACGTGCCATCCTGAGATCACGTCTTGAGCTGAAATCAAGAGTAGGACCTTAACCGACGGTGCCACTCAGGTACCTCATACAGGCCCCAAGTATTATGCGGCTCCATATTCAAACTTCTGCCACAACATGAGCAAAACACTTGCCTTTGTTTCCCGTTTGGGTGTGAGGCAGAGATTTCCAGACGACTTTCACTCAGTCCTAGTCCTGAGCAGAACTAATGACAGAAAGAGCAAGTACAAGCAATGTAAGAACTGCCCAGGCTGCCGAGTCCTGCTTCCTGAGGCTCGTGTAGCTGGTCTAGTTTCCCAACGATGAGCCGTGGTCCCAAGACAGCACTAGCCATGTACTAGGAGGAAAGCTCGTGCCGGTGGGAACCCTGCCTAAAGAGCAGGCCGAAAGCAATCAATGTGTCAAAAGGAAATGCAGCGTGGCCACCTTCTGCCTACCGAAGGGGACACTGAGTCGACGGGTTCACCTGGTTAGGTGTGACCTAGGGTAGATACGAGCTCTACCGACGGCTCCTCCGAGGCTGCCGGCGACCCTCTTGATCAGGTTAGAGAGGACAAGAGTGCCAGCCAAGGCGGTCAGTGGAAGTCCTGGAGGGAAGTGGTTGCTCCCCTACCCCTGCCTTTCGCGGCTCCTCCGGCTCCTCCATTAAGACAGCTGATGGGTACGGGCTGCACAAGGAGCAGATGGGCACCCTTGGTGGGGTCAAACGGCCTTCTCATGTGTGAGCTGCCTGACGCGACAGCTCTCCCTGGTCTTCTAAAGGGCAGGAAACCAAGGGAAGAAATGGGCTTTCTGAATACCTGTGACTCTTACACTCCCCCAAGTTTCAGAGATAAAATTCATAGTAATAGCTGTCACCATTTATTGAACTTTTAGAATATCCCAGACACAGAGGTAAGTGCTTCACATTCATGAGGTCATATAATAACCCCTTGAAGCGTTGTTAGTAAAATGTAAGTACGTTGCTCCAGATTACAACCCTATTAAGTCATCTGCTGAATTTGAATGTTGCATTTTAAGAAAATGTAAGGTTTTTGTCTCTTTTAATATTAATTTAATCACTATAACTATTGATGCATAAGTAATCCATTGTACACTATTTCTAGATTTTGAGGAAACACCTGTGAATATCATAGATGTCATTCACATTCATGGGGCAGTGGGGGATAAACAGACAAGTTACATCAGGTAATTCCTGATAGTGCTATATGCGCTTTACGAATCATAATAGGATTACGAAATAAAGACTGTAGCCAGAGGGGAGACTCAAGATAGAGCTGAAACAGGAGAAGATAGGGGAGAAAAGCATTGAAAAAAAAAAAAAATTGAGCTTAGAGTTTTTACAGGGCACAAAAAACGATGTGAGGAAAGACGTAGGCAAGACTCCACACTGTTTTTTCCCCCCTATTCTAAGATAAAGAAAATTGAGGAGCATAATTTACTAAAAGACTTTTTGGTCATAAAGCTCATACTCATTGGTGTTACATTTTAATGTTCTGGCAGCACATACTGCCCAGTCACTCCCGGGTTCTGTCTTCCCGAACTACTACAAGGACGTGGCAGGTTGGAGGACGGACTGTGGTTTCTCCTCTTCTGTAGTCCTGTCTGTGGGCACAGTCTAGCAAAATAAACTATGCCCACAAGAGTAGAAAACCCAGTTGCAACATACATTATGACTTTGAGGAGGGCAAAGGAATAGTATTTATGTTCTCTAGTTCAAATCATGAAGTTTTAATCCATTCCAATGATGATCCTTTTAACCTCAAGCAATGGATCATTTGTTTTCTTAAAAGGATTTGTCATTCTGTTCCCATGAAAATGTAGTTATGCTTAAATAGCACTTACCTTTCAACTTGCTCAACAAAATCGATTACACTTATAAAGAAGTTGCATATTTATCAAAAAAGATTAACAGAAATATGTCAACTTTACCATTCAGTTATAGCTTTAAATAATAAATTTGCTGTTTAAAATAAGTCCAAAATCTTTAATTCAGTTATTCACTTTATATTTCCATACTTGGGACTCTTCACCGCAAACTGGCGACAGCGGTTACATTGAAGCGGAAGTGGTTTTGTTAGAGTAAATCCGTTAGCTCTGCCCTCTCGCCCTACTCGGCTGGGACACGAATGCGGAATTACAGTGCTTTATTACATAACCGCAGCAAGCGTTTCTGAAGAGCTTTCCGACTAAGACTTTTCAGTTCTCACCATGTTTCATTTGAGGAGGATAGACGTTTCAGCACATGGATCAAAATTCATTAATTTGGAAATAGACTGAGTACGATCTAATAAAATGTTACATGAAAAATTATGGTGAATTAACCAATATTCAATGTTAGGTTGAAGGAAGTCTGGGATGCAGAGAGGAATGAAATGTGCCTCCAAGGACGGACGCGTGCCAACGAGCTGAGAACACCCAGACGACGCCGGTAGCCCTGAGCCCTGTGATTCAGGGCCACCTGCTGATTGTTTCTGAACTCGGCCATTGTCCAACCTCTGATGGCAGATTTGCCCGGTTTTCAACAACTTATGGAAGTGAAAGTTCTAATTTGCCAGAACAAAAACATCAGGGTATGGTTTATAGAGTTGAGACTTTTTGTTCTCTATGTTGCTATGGAGGATTTCTTTGACTAGGTAGCTTTGTTTAAAATTGATTTGAAGATTGAACCACGAAGTTTTCAGGAGGAAATGTGTAGCTTAAAGAGGAAAACCATACTTGGTTCTAGTTGGAGAGATATAGGAAGAACTGGAATTGAAAGAGGCGTTCGCAGCATTGGTGGGGCGCGTTCAGACATGATCTGAGAAGAAAAGGTGAGCATGATTCACCTGTCCTGAAAAGCAGAAATATAAGCATTGAAGGGTTATTTTATTAAGGAAGTTTAGCCTATCAGCTGGATAGATTTTTGTTGAATTTTATTTAAAACTATCTCAACTACCTAAACATGACATCATTGTCTATATAGTTGCAAATATGCAACGTGGCTTTGAAATTACTTGGAATCAGTGTCTAAAAGATGACAACAATTAAGATGTCAAAAATAAAAAGAACCATTGTTTCTCCATACAAGTCAGATGTTGTATGTGCTCTTTTATGTGCAAGAAGATGGAGCCCTTTATCTGGGTTGAAAGTAAGAGCCAGATTTGCTATGCTCTCCAATTTTAAACAGTAATTAAAATATAATTTATAACTAATTCTGGTAAAGTTTATTTTTTTTTATCTGAAGGGTTGTGCTTTGTTTTTCTAAGGATCATTATGAGTAAGAGTCATTGCCTCTTAGGGCTTGGCAAATCCCAAAGCTCTGTCTGTTCCTCCCTTTCAGTCCCTTTTGTTTTTATCTCCCACTCTGATTCTTTCCTTTAATTGGCTTTAATATAAAACTGAAGTATATCTGGTAAATAGTGTTTGGAGCTCTCTGTTTCTAATTTAAAGCATGGATGAGTAGGAGACTTTTCTCTGTCTAAATAAACATGACAAACAGCACCCTACATCAATTGTTTTGTTTGGTTCTTGGTTTTTATTAGGATAGGTCAGTAACCCCGGAATAACAGACCCACAAAAAAATGTTCCCTCTACCGAAGACGAAGCAAGAGCGACTGCATTCTGGGGAATTGGGGCAAGCAGCAGAGAAGAGATACTGGTAGCTTTTCAGTACACAGTGATTTCATGTGAAACATCAGCTCCTACAGGATGCTTCCAGGTTGGTGGGAAGAAAGCTAAAATTTCTAGAGCTCTTGACTTAAGTTAACCCTTCAATTCAGCATCTTTCGAGGCAATCTGTATCTTCCTTCAGTCCAGCTACAGAGTACCCTATATCGTTTTATACAGAGCCTCCTCCTGATTGGAATTTTAAGGAGTCGTGCTCTAGTTCCTTTCTTTGTTGATGGAGACAACAAAGGCCAAACTCAAGGGACTTGTCCAAGGTCATAGGTAAGTCATGGAAAAGTCAGTCTTAGAAATAAGCTTCCAAGTCGCTCCATGTCTTTCATTCCTTAAAAATGTATCAAAAACCTACTATGAGCAAAGCCTTAGGCTAAGCCCTGGAATGTGTTTAAAAAAAGGAAAGCAGAGATGATTTGTGCTGCCATGGAACTGACTTTGTGATGTTCTTTCCAGTTCTTTCCATCACTTGCTGGTCGTGGACGGTTGTTTTCAGTAGACGGCACCTTCGACTGTTGTGGTAGATGGCTTTGAGGAGTATGTAGTAGAAATAAGTGTCTTAGAATCAAAGGTTACAGATTCATCACTATGGTTTCAAGTACTGAATAAGCCAGAGGGTATCTTATGGGCATAAAGAGCTTTATTATTTTTGACTAGTTTAATGAAACACAATTTTCTGATATATTAAGAACTTTAATAAAATTTTTCATTCACTGTTTACTTATTTTCCTAGGTGAAAATTATAACAATTTTTTTATAAATTGTGTTTTTTAATTTTGTTTTTTAAAGTGCCCACTGGTATTGTGCACCTGGCAGGGATGAATATTTACATACAAATATTTTAACGGACTAAGAGTGATAACTATACCAGTAATAGACATTTCCAAGTTAGACATTCCACTTGACACTGAATATTTACTATGTTAGTCTTCATGCTGAATCTATGACATAAATACTGATAGAATAAGATGTGAGGGGCATCTGGGTGAGTCAGTCATTAAGTGTCTGCCTTCAGCTCAGGTCATGATCTCAGGGTCCTGGGATCGAGCCCCACATCGGGCTCTCTGCTCAGTGGGGAGCCTGCTTCCTCCTCTCTGTCTGCCTGCCTCTCTGCCTGCTTGTGATCTCTGTGATTTTAAAAATCTTAAAAAAAAAATAAGAAGTTAAAAAAAGAATAAGATGGGAAATTCAGGATTACAGAAATGAAAGAACTTGCCGCACAGCAGGTGAAAGACAGAGGTGGTATCTGTCAGATGTGTCCAGAGAACACCCTTAACACCCCGTGAGTCAGGGTGTCCAGACATATAAAAAAACACTTCAGATGTTATATGTAGGTCTTAACTTGAAGAGGGTTTTTCATGTTTTATATAAAGCCTGAGCATGTATAATAAAAATTAATTTGTAGTTTTACTTCTTTCTGTCCAAGTGTTCCATTTATAAAAGATAATTAAAGTCAAATAAAATTACTAAAAAGCAGAAAAAAAACAGAGGTTGGGAGGAAGTATGGATAATTTAGTTAACAACTTAGAACACAAAGAAAATTAGGTGTTGGACTAGGTAATCTCTTCATTCTATATTTCTCAAGACTATAGTTTGTCTTTGAATAAGGAGTGAATTCTTTTCCTGAGGTTAGAAATAGTTAAAACTTGTAATTTTTTCCCCAAGATTTGTGAGATAGTGTTAAACAATTCTTATTATTTCTATTTTATGATTTTAGGATAGAGGTTATCCTTATATTCAGTCATAGTTGTAAGAGCTTTCATATTTAAAAAACTTAGCTAATATTAGTTACATTTAAATTCATTCTCTCAGTGTGTTTGTATGGTATGGTATGGTCTGGTAGGTATGTAATTTTCATGAACTAAAAATCTGACCTCTACGAGTATTGCATAAATTTAATAGCAATTAATTATTTAGTTCTAAGAGCCAAGAGTGTCATATTTTCAAATTTAGGCAGTTTGTATTTTTTATTTTTTAAGATTTATTTATTTATTTGACAGAGAGATAGAGACTACAAGCAGGCAGAGCAGCAGGAAAAGGAAAAGGGAGAAGCAGACTCCCCACTGAGTAGGGAGTCCAATGAGGGGCTTGGTCCCAGGACCCCGGGATCATGATCTGGGCCAAAGGCAGCTGCTTAACCCACTGAGCCACCCAGGGGCCCCCTAGACAGTTTGTATTTTTAAATTGTAAAGATTCTGTCTTCATGAATGAGAAAAGAAATGAACTATATATTTTTGAAACTGTTTATTTTATTATACTAAATAAGAATTTGAAATTTTAATTTCATTTTGAGTATACAAAGTCATTATTAACTAATTTTCATTGCCCTATTTTACCAATAAGTGTGTTAGCTTCAGCAGCATTGCTTCACTTTGTCAATTAGCATGAGTTATATAGCACTATGGACCAGAGAACTTCATTTAAAAATTATCCCTTTGGGTGCCTGGGTGGCTTAGTTGGTTAAGCATCTGCCTTCAGCTGAGGTCATGATCCCAGGGTCCTGGGGGCTCCCTGCTCAGCAGGGAGCCTGCTTCTCCCTCTCCCTCTGCCCCTCCCCCTGCTCATGCTCTCTCTCTCTCTCAAATAAATAATTGAAATCTTTTTTTAAAAATTTTAAATAAAAAATAAATAAAAATTATTACCTTGAAAAATGTTTTTTTTTGTTTTTTAGAACAGACGTTTTTAATTTATTATAGAATCATAAAGTTTTCTTACTCCAAAGACAGTGTTCATTTAAAAAATATTGTTTAAGGAGAAAATATATTGAAGAGTGAAGTCATGAAGTTGTATTAAGCTATATATAAGCAACTGATATGATGTAACAGATTTGTTTTCAGTAAGAACCTTTTGATAACTTGTTGCAAAATATGGTACAGTAAATTAAATTCCTTACCCTAAAGATACAAATGTAGTGATCCGAAGGGGCACGTGCACCCAAATGTTTATAGCAGCAACGTCCACAATAGTCAAACTATGGAAAGAACCTAGATGTCCATCAACAGATGAATGGATCAAGAAGATGTGGTATATATACACAATGGAATACTATGCAGCCATCAAAAGAAATGAAATCTTGGCATTTGCGACAACGTGGATGGAACTAGAGCGTATCATGCTTAGCGAAATAAGTCAAGCAGAGAAAGACAACTATCATATGATCTCCCTGATATGAGGAAGTGGAGAGGCTACGTGGGGGGTTAAGTGGGTACGAGAAGAATAAATAAAAGAAAATGGGATTGGGAGGGAGACAAACCATAAGTGACTCTTAATCTCACAAAACAAACTGAGGGTTGCTGGGGGGAGGGGGTTTGGGAGAAGGGGGTGGGATTATGGACATTGGGGAGGGTATGTGCTTTGGTGAGTGCTGTGAAGTGTGTAAACCTGGTGATTCACAGACCTGTACCCCTGGGGATAAAAATATATGTTTATAAAAAATAAAAAACTATATAAAAAAATTAAAAAAAAACATAAAAATAAAATGGAAATAAAACAAGTAAAAAAAAATGTCAATCTTAAATTTTTAAATAAAAGCAAGTGAACAATCAAAAAAAAAAGAAATGTTTTCTGTACTTTAGGATAAAAATTCTTTTCAACTGACTTTGATACATTTTTACATAATTTACTAAAGAAAACAAGTCAAATATAAAAGTGTACACAGATGTTTAATTAGCTTTATTCAGAGGGGAGTTTTTTAAAGTCATTTTCTAATGGTGCCTAGATAATGTTCTAAATCAAAAGTGCCATTAAAAAGTATCTATGAGGATTCCTCAAAGTAACTGATCTTGAAGATTTTTTAAAAGGTACAGGTTTCCAAAAACAGCAATTCTGATACAAACTCTAGATCCCGTGATTTTGAAGTCATGAGAGACCATGGCTGGTCATATATTATTCAATATACTCTAAATATCTGACTGACTGTGGGCCAGAAGCTGGTGTTCTAGTTACACACGTAGCTAACATCCGGCTGCCTGGTATCTGACGTGCGCTACTCCAGCTGGTCTGAAGCTGCTCGTGCGGCATAACTGTTGTTGAAGAAGAAAAGTGCAGAAGGAGGAGTTGGACGTAGAGGAAAGACAGTGACAGGGTCATGCGGATGCACGGGGACACAGCCACGCACTCGTCACACTGCATTCTGTAATCACCGGTGGCGATCAAAATTACGAAAACCATGTTAATGCGTAAAACATGGTATTTGCATTTTGGAATCTCTTTCCCATCAATTTAAAACATAACCTGTTGATTGGTTAAACTAAGAAATGGGAGCTGACTCTCCCTCTCAAAAGAAGGAAATAAATTTCGAATAAAATTCAAAATGCAAGCTAACTATACAAACGATGACGTCCCAAACGAGGAAAAGTAATCCAACCATAACAGACTTAGATCATTAGATTTAATAATATGTATTAAATCCCGCTGCCATTATTTGCACAAAATGCCAGTTTCTGTAATGGACCATGTATACTAACACAGAACTTGACCTAGAAGTTGAAAATTCAATTAAGATGTCCTATAATATTGGACAGTCACTAAAATAAATACAGATAGATTCACATACAAAATTGACCTAATTTTGGCTCTCTTCTCACTACCTGACTTTATTCTTATCTACTAATTTTGTACAGTTGGGCTTCAGATTTCATCAGTCTCTGCTCTATATATTTTACAAAGCCAAGTTCAATATATTTCAAATTGTTTTAGACATTCAATTTATTTTAAATGTTATAAGTCACCTATATTTCATACATTTTATCAGAACGTGATGGAAACACGCACATGGCCCCGCATTCACCAATGACAACTGGTCAACTTGGAAGTATGTTAATGTACTTACTTGAAATAGAAGAATATGGCAAGCGAGATAAGCAGTGAGGCGATGGACAGTCCGTGTCCGATGATCGTCAGGTAGAACAGGTTCAGCGCGGTCTGTAAGTCGTACGAACAACAGCACGAGTGAGGGCCGTGTCAGTACTATGACCTCCCTGTGCAAAACTGAGCTCCATAGAGTAAACTGTGTTTTTGAGAATATGTGCTCTGAGAGCCTCGCCATCTGGCGTGTATTAGACGTGTGAGTACGTCTGGAGTGAAGGATAGATATGCGAATCTATCGCGTGACATCAAAACTTACAAATTGTGTGCCCTTTTTATTTAAGAAATTGAAGTCATATGAGAGGCAGGAATAGTTTTATAGATCTAGGTTGTGTAATATAAGAAACTAGCATTTTATGTTTTGAAAGATATTGGCAATTTCCACTCTATCACTTTGTGCACATTGAATCAAATGCTCTGTAGTTATTTTTGTGTGTTTCGTTTAGATAGAACTTTCTTTATTACTGGATTTTTCTTTTTCCTTTGACTATTTGAGACTCCAAGACAAATCTCAATATAGTAATTATAGGAGCTTCTGATACGAACGTACAAATACATTCTTTTGCATGATTTTGACTTTTCCTCTGATTTTTTAATTTTTCTATATTCCATCTATTTGTAACTTATTATTGTATTGTGTATTTTTATAATTCCTTTAAACCCTTCTCTGAGTCAACAAAGAATCCATGATTTATAGTTATACTGGTAGCGGACAGTTATCAAATGCTCAATCTGTGCTGTAGTTTTCTAAGGTTTTTCCTTGTATTAAGTCAATCCATACCGAATTTTGAGCGAGTTTACTGTCATCTTCATTGCATACTACAGGGAGCAGAGGCTGAGAGCGGTCATCATTCGCCTGACGTCCTCGGGCTGCTCAAGGGCAGCAGCAGGGAATCTGATCGAGGACCGGGCCTCAGTCCCTGACCACTCGTCCGTGTCCCCCATGAGCACATACGTGCAGGCACCTCTGCCAGAGCTTCACGGTGACAGACCGTGACTAGCCTTGACTTTGCGTGTGGTGCTGAGTGAGAACGTGGGAAGGCCCTGGAACCCGGGGGCAGGACAGCCTGCCGTCAAGGGGCAGAGAGGGCTGTTCAGACCCTGCTGGGCTGCCTTGTCCCCTTGAGCACAATTCCTGAACTTAACTCCCAAAATTCCCACCACTGAAAGGGTCCCTTTTCTTAAGCTTCCAAAGTCCGCTTTCTGGGGGAAATCTGAAACTCCAGGACTGACACAGGTGACCCCTGTCACCTAACGGGGTTACTTCCTCCTCATCATGACGGAAGGAACGATTATTTCCACAAAGACTTTTCTCCACTGTTTTTCTCCAAGTGTATTATGACCATCGAGCAGAACACAAAGTAAATGTCCTCCAGTCTGTACCAGCAGCTAACGTTTTAAGCAGTGTGGACCGCGTGTCGGTTTATGCCCATTCCGCACCTTCACTTTCTCGTGTGTGTTCACGTTGCACTGGGTGTAGTTGGTCCACGTCCGGTTGCTCAGTGGGTGTCTGAACCAGTTTCCGTCTTGGTCACAGATTTTTGTAACTTTTTCTTTATAATTAAAAAGAAAAGAAGTAGACAGTAATTTAGTTAACTTGGGGCTTATTTAATTTTCTTTAATTAACGTAAGCGGATCTGTAGATAAATTTCTGCTTTTACCTGATGGGTCAAAGTCCTGAAAGTAATCGGGGCAGTGCTGTATGGACTCGGTTCCAGCGGCGACGTCGTTCCAACACAACCACCCGTCCCAGGTTCTGTTGCAGTAAATGCCTGGAGGGGGAGGAAACGTCAGTGGTTGCTAGAGCTTCTAGTTGCCCCTGCAGACATCCAAATCCTCCTGGTGGGTTAACCGACGGGAAATACCGACTGAACATGAAGACGACATATACAATCTGTAGCTATTCCTCAAACTTTTCACTGAGTAACTATTGGAAAAACTGCTAAATTCAACTCAGAAATATCTGAGTATATTTAAAAGTTTAACTTTAATTCCAATTCTCAAAGGCAGCTCTTCACTCAATAAATCGAGTGGTCTTTGCTAGTTGTCCTTAACCATAAAGGTAGTAGTTACTTAGTGTCTCTACACTTAATTTTTTTTTTTTTAATGGGAAATTGGAAAATGTGTTATCACAGAAACTGTGTTCCTAAGGCAAGGTGTTAGTATTTTCTGGAAAAAAAAAAAAAGAATACTCCAACGTTTCCCATTCCACTACATTGACCCTAACAGATATTTGGACCTTTCCACCAAATTCTAGCTCTTACTTGCCTTCCTTTACTTTTCAAACGAGTGGAGTGTCTAACATTCTCACAATTTTCTTTTATCACCCTATTACATGGAAAAAAAAAATTTTAAAGGCATGAAGAGATGGCCAGCTTCCAAAGTTATAACAGTCTATAATCAAAGAAAATAATTTTCCACCTCGTCAGGCAAGCACTCGTAGATAAAAGCCCGAATGTTGTATGAGATGTTTATTATTTTAACAGATTTGTGCCACAATTTCGGAAAAATTCTATTGGCCTGAAAGTATAAATAATTCTGATTAAAACAAAACTCAGATTGTCTCCTTTTTTTCTCCTTTGATTTTTCAAACACTTATTCATATAGTCTGCATTCATAAGTTACTGAATAAAATACATTTGGAGGCCCATCAGAGAAGAATTCCCTGATAGAAAGCATCTCAAATAAGTCTTATCACTGATCCAAAGATTCTATTTAATTAATGGCCACACTGGTGGTATGATAGATTTCAGGGCCCAGAAACTTTCAAACTGTGTTGTACGGCCTTCGAGCGAGACAGGAGTAGGTATTCCATTAAAAGAGTTTCTATGGTCAAAAAACTTGGTAAGCACAAAGTGAACATAACGAGAGTTCTTCATTGCAAGACTTTCTAGAGTATTTAAAAAAACAAAGTGTGTTACGAAGCCCCAACAGAAGGATTGATTACTGTTATTCTAAAATTATTGTATCACAAAATTGTCTCATAAAGATTACCCTGTTGTTCAACAATTAGATTTGAAGCTGCTTTTACATATATCTACGTGATCTGGAAGGGGTCCGTTCAATCACTTTGAACTTACAACACTTGGATTTTAATGGAATAAAGCGAGAAGCCAGAGGGATTAACACAGAATTTGTATAATTCGCGTACTTGATGATTTAACCCAGATATTTTGTCATTGTCTCTATATTTCAAAGATATTTTTAACTGGATAAATTTCTCATAATAGGGCGCCTGGGTGGCTCAGTGGGTTAAACCTCTGCCTTCGGCTCAGGTCATGATCTCAGGGTCCTGGGATCGAGTCCCGCATCGGGCTCTCCGCTCAGCGGGGAGCCTGCTTCCCCCTCTCTCTCTCTGCCTGCCTCTCTGCCTGCCTGTGATCTCTGTCAAATAAATAAATAAAATCTTTGAAAAAAAATGTTTGGATGGATATATCTAAATAGTTCTCCAAAGATAAACAAACTACATTGTTCATTAACATTCTTCATCAAGAAGAATTTTTCATTAAGATTGTAAAAGTTGCCCAGTATGGGAAAATCACCTTTTTCCTCACAAACAAGTTCGTTCTGTCAATTACAAATATCAATAATAAACTACTTTCAACATTTTGTTTATATAAGAAACATTACATATTATACCATCAAATCTTTCCCTCTAAATTTTAAGATCTTTGTTTCCACTGATAATTTAGAAATAGTGAAAGTCTTTACATTTTTGGTATGTTTCATTGTGAGTTTTGCATTTTATATTTGGAAGATATACCCTGTCTTTATGGTTGCCAGATAAAATATAGAGCCTGGTTTTGTTTTTGATTTTTTAGTTTGTTTTTGTTAAATCTGGCAACTCTGTCTGTGCCACTCATCTGTGTATCTTAAGAATCTAGGCAAACATCTGGCATTTCGCAGTCCCTCAGTAATGTAACAAAAATATCTAAAGAATATCTTAATAGAAACAGAAGCACTTAGAGTGTATTAGCATTGCTACAAATATATTATGTAAAGCACATGCTATACAAAAAAAGGTTATAATTTTGTTGTGCCGACTCCTATCAAGCAGGTTGTGAAAAAAAGAAATACAAATTACATAAACTGAAGATCGATGGCCACTGATTTAGTTCAAGATGCACATTTGATATTTTAAATATCTTTGTACCATAAAAGCTCTTACTAAAAATGTTTCTGTTACACATATTTCTTAGTAGAATTTTTTAAAAGAAGCAAGATAAAGTCTATCATAAAATGTTCATGTATTATTGAGAATGCACACATGCCAGGAAAGCTAACAACGAATCCATTTTTAGTAAGGGACCTAAAGAACCCATAAATGATGTAATGGAGTAGTTTTCTTTTAAAAATACATCAAGCACATTTAAAATTAAAAAGTTTATCATGTTTACCTTCTGTTTGTTGAATCGGGTCTTGCATAATTTTTTGGTAACATTCATATTGAGCTGTCATGATTTTATTTCTAGTATAGAAACCGAACTGACTTAAGCCATCAGTGTTCTCCTCTGATTCTGCTATGTCAAGAATCTAAGGGATTAAAGAAAACAAAACAAAAAACTTCAGAACTGTGAGAATGTCCATCAGAGGCAGTCTGTCCCACGGAAAGCAGCTACGCGGTCATCTGGCTCCGGGGAATCCCTGATCTGAAGTGTTTGCCGTTTTCATGGTTTAAATACCCCCACCATGGTTAGTTTCATGTGCCCCAAACTAAACCGCTGCCAGAGGCAGCTCTGGAAGTGTGGTCCACGGACGGCTCTCCGAAGCCTGCGGGAGCCGGCCCGGGACATGCACTCAGGAATACGGACGGAGCTGTGGTCCAGGTCCTTCCCTGCGTGTTCTCCGGCTCCGAGAATACAGGCAAGATCTTTAAGGCCCGAGCCCCGAGCTTTCTTACTGTCCAGTGGAGTAAGTCAGTGCAGGATGACAGAGGGCAGTATCGGACGCGCGGCAAATATTCAACATCGTCTCACCGTCATATTTTGACAATGTTCATCTATGGTGTGGGCAAACGGGATTCTCATTGTCTGCACATCAGCAAGCGCTTTTGGACAAGGCATAGATTTATGATCTTCCAACTCAGAAGCACTATTCTAGGCTTCACTTCAGTTTTGGTATCTATATGACTTGTTTCTGTTCTGTAATATGAAGCCTGTACAGCCTGTCTTCGACCTTATTTCTTCTTTACTTTTCCATTATTTCTACCAATTTCCCTAAGCGGTAATTTTCTACTTTTATTTCGTCACCTTTTTCTTTTATTCTATTTAAATTCAACTACGCAACATACAGTACATCTTTAGTTTTGGATGTAGTGTTCATTGATTCCGGAGCTGCACGTAACACCAGGCTCATCACATCGCGCGCCCCGTGAATGGCCCTCATCCAGTTACCCCGTCGCTCCACCTGCCTCCCCTCAGTTTGTTTCTGGGACTCTCGAGGTTTGTCTTCCTCTCTGATTCTTCCCAATCAGTTGTCCCTCCTGCCCCTAGTCCTCTACCCTATTCTTCACATCCACGTAATAGGAAAGCCGTATGATAATTTCCTGTCTCTGATTGACTCATTTCATTTAGCATAATACCCTCGGGGTCCATCCACATCGATGTGAATGGTGGGTATTCATCCTTTTGGATGGCTGGGTAATATTCCACTGGATACACGAACCATTTCTTCTTTATCCATTCATCTGTTGAAGGACATCTTGGCTCCGTCCACACTTTGGCGACCGTGGCCATTGCTGCTATAAACATTGGGGTACAGATAACCCTTCTTTTCACGACATCTGTATCTTTGGGGTAAATACCCAGGAGTGCAATGGCAGGGTCATAGGGAAGCTCTATTTTTAATTTCTTGAGGAATCTCCACACTGTTCTCCAAAGTGGCTGCACCAACGTGCATTCCCACCAACAGAGTAAGAGGGTTCCCCTTGCTCCACATCCTCTCCGACACACGTTGTTTCCTGTCCTGTTCATTTTAGCTGTTCTGACTGGTATAAGTTGGTATCTCATTGTGGGTTTGATCTGTATTTCCCTTGTCCCCTTACTCTTGATTCTCTGTTCCCTAGCCCAAAGTTGTATTTAATAAAGTCTAAATAGAAATATTCCCTCAGTGTGTGGCACCACTTAATTTCACTATCGCCTGCCCACCTTGTAACACATGCACTCTCTCTCTCACTCTGTGATTAGTTTAATTTCCTAATAAAGATTTATGCAGTAGTTTGCTGAAAAAGCAAGCAACATAAATTTACAGCATTAAGAAAATTAATATTTTTCTTCTGTTCTCAGGAAGTTTATGAGATTGAATAAAATCAGCATTTTTATTCTTAAAAACTCAGATTTGCAAAAAAAAAAAAAAAAAAACCCTCAGATTTGCACACTGAATTCAAGAAAAATGGTCACAATCCTTAAGTTACAGTAATCAGCCTGGTAATCTGATACAGTCCCCTGCAGTCAGGCAGGGTTGGCAGGTGCAGCTCACCGGCACCCTCCGCGGCGGAAGCGGGCTGAGGGAACAGGCGTCCTGCTCTTGCATTCCAGCCTGTTTACCTAAGATAACATCGGGACGAGCAGGGTTTGGACGGCTCCTGGACTGGAGAATGTTTTCAAATTCAAATGCTGACAGGAATGTAGTCTTGCTTTTTTCCGTTTAGGTTTTCTGTATTTTTCTTGAGTCTCTCTGTTTGAATCTTTTTATGGGGTTGCTTGAAAACAGCACAGGAAAGTTATTCGCTGGCACAACATCAGATGAGATTGCATCCTGTTTCTGATGCGTGTAGTGAGATAAGAGAACCGTCACTGTCTTCACGTGGACGGAGGAAACCGTAAACAAGACACTTATGTGACTGAAGACAACACGGTGTGTATGAAGGACTGTGACCTCCAGCACATGGTGTGTATGAAGGACTGTGACCTCCAGCACAGCGGCAGGTCGGTCGCTTCCCTCCACCTCTAGCCTCCTTCCCTGCAGATGCCCGCAGGGGTGTGCAGGGGTGTGCAGGGGTGCAGCCGCGCAGACACACCTGCTCCAAGCTTACATCAGGGCCTGTCAGGAAACAGACACTAAATACTTGAGCGAATGGATCAGGAAACTAATTTAAAAGCAGGGCACGGTTCCGGTGAGTGCAAACTAACCCGCGGGCAGAATGAGAGAAAAACCAACGGGTTGGAATCCGCTTTGAAGATGGATCTAACTGGGCCGCCTGGGGGGTTCAGTGGGGTGAGCCTCTGCCTTCGGCTCAGGTCATGATCTCAGGGTCCTGGGATCGAGTCCCACATCGGGCTCTCTGCTGGGCGAGGAGCCTGCTTCCCTCTCTCTCTCTGCCTGCCTCTCTGCCTACTTGTGATCTCTGTCAAATAAATAAATAAAATATTAAATAAATAAATAAATAACTACAATAGATCGAACTCAGAATCAACAGGTCTGGCTGAAAATATCTGACCTACTACGTGCGACTCCCTTCGGAGCCCCCTCATTCTTGGGTCAAACCGTCGTCTCTTCAGTCTGTCACCGACCTCCCCCTCACCTCCCACCTCTGCCTCCCGTCGTGGCTCCCCTTGATTTAACCTGAACGCATGCACTGAAAGAAAATAAAATATTGCTTTGTTGATTAAAATGTACTTGACTTATGCATCCAAGAACTGCATGTCATTCTGTTGTTATGAATCCTTATTAATTAAAGGTAAATTGGAAGTTAAAACAAATCATCATAAGTAGGGATTTACATTAGAGGAATTTATACCTACCATAAAGAAAGGCAAGACTAGCAGTAAATACCGGATACCCTTTTTCTCCATCACTGAAGCCAGAATGAAGTTTGCTACACAACGTAAGTCAAACTGCAACCGAGATGAAAGAAATAAAATTCATCAGTATTTATAAAATACAGGTGGCACTCAATGATAAAATTTTAAAACTATATAATAATTTTGCTTTAAGGATTTGATTGAGAGTTTATATATTACAGATGTTAAGAGCATTGGGTGCTTGGGTGGCTCAGTCAGTTAAGCATCTGCTTTTGGGTTAGGTCATGACCCCGGGGTCCTCAGATCCTGCCCTCACCAGGCTCCCCTCTGCCCCTCCCCTGTTTGTGTGCACGCACACACTCTCTCTCTCTCTGAAATGAATAAATAAAGAGCATTATGGCTTAAAATACTAAAGAGCCTAAATACATTTTAGTCTTACAAACAGAAAATCTTCTTCCATATGTATTTTTAACAAATTAGAAAACGTCTTGCTTTCTTTGCCCTTACCAAAATTGGAATAAAATGATTAAAGTATCAAAATAAAGAGCTTCACAAGAATATAGAAACACAAAATTTGATAATATATCTTACTATAAAGCTCACCTTTATTTCCTATAAATAATTAACCTCATTTTTAATTTTCCAACTCTTCAATAATTTAAGGGGAAAATTGTTAATCAAGACAATTTCGTGAGAATTAACAACCATGTGTCACAAAAATGGTCTTATAACGTAATAGAAAATTCATCTTTAATCAGGAAATCAAAGATTTCCCTATCTATGTTATTCCCCATCTATGTTATTAAATAAAGTTATAGGAAATGGGCAATACTACATAAAGTATTTCTGTTAAATATTTCTGATGGTAGACACAATTCTGAACTAACGAAAATGGCCTCTAAAACAATACCCCTAACTTATTAATTCTTAGAAACAAACATTGCTGGGCTTGCTTCTCACTATAAGGTCCATGAGCAACCTACTTTGACAGGACTTTTATGATAGAAGTTATCATGATGTAGTCATAACATAATATTTATTTAACTGAACGTGGAAGCAGTATATTTCAAGGCAAGGGAGATTTAAGAAATCCAATCAATAGATATTTGCCAGAAAACCATGAACTTACACTTTATTGCTAAAAAATTTGTCATGATTTTTATTACAGGGCCAATGTTAGAGTAAGACTTTAAAAATCATTTCCATAATAACATTTCCATAAAATCATTTCCAATAATAATATTAATTATTTTCATTATCCCTTGCACCAGGAGCGCATGTTTCTAGAGCACAGACTCTATTCATTGTTTACCCTCACCAAGGACTCACCTAGACACAGCTTTTCGTCTTAACTGTAGCAAACTTCCAAATAACGTTTTCTCTTCTATCAGCTATACTGGTTTTTATTATTAGTTGATCTTAAAAAAACAAATCAGGAGGCATTGTATTAATTTCAATATTAAAAAACATGTTGTAACAGAAGGAAAACAATGAATCAAAGTTTTTGTAATTTAGTAATGAATGCGTTGATATTTTAGTTTTTATTACATTTTACCCTGAGAAAATCTAATTTTCTAATACTTACATACACAGCTGTCTCCAGACTCAAATTACATTTTCCCTCGGATCATGTTGGACATTGTCCTGAAGAATCCCTTAAATCCAAGGGTCATGACCTGAAATATTGATTGATGTAATAATTTAATGTTATTTCAAGGAGACAATAAAATTTCCACGGTAAATTGAAATTTTCAAAGAAAATACCACCATTAAAATATTTTTATTAAGCTATTCCAATTTTTAAAAACCTCTTTTGCTTACAATATATTTGAGTTTTTTCACAAATATTTGTTGTTTCCATTATACAGAGAAAGTTAAATTAATTTCTATTCATCCAAGATAGCTAAGATACTGAAATTTTAAGTTAAACTAGTTTATTTTTTCTTTGAATGACTTTCTTTAATAACGTGTTAGGATGTGTTAATAGTCTTGGTGACATACACCCATTTCTTTGGCTGGTATGGTTTCTCAAAGCCAGGAACCATATCTGCTCACTCCATGTATCTTTGGTGACTGGCGGTTAATTTACATTTGCTATACAAATAAATGAGTGAATGAATAAAAAAAGTAAACCAAAATTTACTTTAGGATTTTAAACTTAGAATCAAGAAAAATAATCATAAATTTTAAATAACTGCCATTTCTTCTATTAGAAGGTTTTTGATAGTGTTGGAATCTATAAATTAGGGGAAATAACAATAAAAATTAGGGGGAAAAAGGTCTTATATAAGCATTTTTACTTTCTTAAAAAGCAGTGTGCTGAAAACTATTTTTCAAGGTCTGTGACTGGGTATTGAATAAACGGTAGTCTGCTCTACTGACTGTGGAAGTCTTTATAAGGTGAAGCCCAACTTAAAGCATTGGTAATTCACAGTTCTTTGTATAGGGATGTATGGGATCCAGAAATACACCAATAAGAATGTCCAGAAGTATTATTCTATTTGGAAGTTTTTTAGTTTTTTATGAAACATGGCTTTGATGATTTACACGTGAGTCAGGATTAAACGAACTATAATACAGGCCTAGGCTCAAAAAAGTGCTTCAGAACCATGTTTGGAGTTTTGCCAAACCCTGTATGTTTGAAAAAAACATTTCACCCGACACCTGTAGGTGTTCGCATGGCTTATCTAATCTGGGAGTTCCAAAAAGTATGTCAGTAAAAAACCTCTCTGTGTTTACTGGATTACTCTGGCCCTGCAATTTAAGAAGATTTTATTCGTTTCAGGAAATATTTCCCAACGAAGCTATTGTGCTTTCGTAGCTTGCCTCTTCACCCCGTTCCTTCGTGATCTGGAGAAGGTCTTACCCGTCACAAGGTGGGTTTTTGCTGTGTGGACACGTGCAGCACCGAGTCAGGGCTGTCTGCAGCCCGGTGTCATTGAGGACCAGCCCAGGTTTAGGCGGCCGTGCCCAGACCCGTGCTGGCCCCTGTGCTCCATGACATCCAGCGATGACCCTTTCACTGGTGTTCCCGCTCCTGTGAGTCACCCCTGACAAACGACTGACCATCTTTCCTTGCGGCAGACCCACGTCTGAGGGGCAGTGACAGAGCCATCACCACATTCCCCAAACGTTCCCAAGGTCAGTAACGGAGGCCTGTGCCTGGGTGTGCAGCTACCACCGCTGAGGACACGCCTGAAGATGGTTTAGACCCCATGTCCGGCCTGCAGAAGCCATGGCCCGGCCGTCCCCAGAGCGTGTGACTGCACCTAGCTGTGTCCTCACTTTAACTCCGTGGTTCTTTGTTGCGACCTCTAGTATGTTCCTGCAGCAAGGGCCCCTCTCTTCTCTAGCTTATTCCACATCCATCTTTGCTAAAATATCTTTGACGCTAACTGACCAAAGCTCGCAGACAAATCATGGTAAATGTCTTCCAGATCTTGTTAAATAATCGACTGACAGCCGAGTGCGTGTGTCTCCGGAGACGCAGTAGTTCCCATTAAGAGAGGAAGGAGGCCATGAGGGTCACGTTACATGACTAAATCTGCCTGTGGCTTTTCCCAAGTGTCCTCAGATTTGTTTAGTAGGAGAAGGGCTTGTTCAAACTAAGAAAGCTCTCATTTAAACTCTGAAGTGCACCGGCGCTCCCAGTCCTTACGGGCCTTTGCTCTAACCGCGAGCCTCACGGAACCTGGCGGTACCGTTGTATTTCCACGTCTCAAAATTAAAGTGGAAGTTTGGGTTCTATTACTAGAAACAAAATAATTTTCTTTACTGTACACATGGAATAAAATAGTAGTTCATTCCTAAATTGTCTTTATTTTTTGGCCAAAGAATCACCAACATAAAGTAAAAATGATTTATTTCATCATAGAACTTTGAAGATGAAGAATATTGTAAAACCTCAAAGAACTTTTGAAATACAGCTTCCTCGTCTCTCAGGACTTACGTAACCTCATTCTGGTTTCATTTCCTAAGATACCACTGAACTGTACTAAGACGTTTTTCATGGATCTATATTTCCAAGTCCAAAACTTCCAACCAATCATTTTGCTTGCTTCAGTGTAAAAGCATGTTTTATTCTGCATAAAAAATCACAACTCAGTGTGACTTAATCAGTACTAAGTTATCAGAACACAAAAACCTAAATCCTATCAATGCATAGCAGTACATGGCAAACCTGCTTCTTATTTTCTAAAAATTGTATTATTCCTGTACACACTTTTTATTAATGTGCTTTTCTTTGTAACAGTTCTTAGTTTTAGTTGAGTTACCTAACCCTGATACTAAAAGTGTATGTTTGCTCCACGATTGAGGAAAACAAAACCAAACAACTCCCACCCCTCCATTTCCCAAATATCTTGGATTTCGGGGGCCTCTGCCACTTTTTCTTCCCCTTACTTATCCCGTCACTACAAAGTGGGCTCACAGGGGCACGAATCTCATGTACCTCATTTGAGGATTTTCTATTTAGTGCACGCCTTTCCCCTATAGCATATTCAACACATATATTTCTATTCTTTAATTTGAATTCAATTAATTAGCATATAGTGCAGCATTCAGCGACCCATCCCACAATCCTCAGTTGGTGTCCTATGATCAAGAGTCTCCTACGATCAAGAGTCTCCTACGGTTCGTCTCCTGCTACCTTTCTGAATCAAAACAGGGAACAAGGCCTCCTCCAACCCAGTCCTCCACACCTGGAAGCAGATGGAAGCTTCTGCCGTACACTGTGTGAGAGATTGTGCCACTGAGGAAAAGTGTCAAAGTGTGAGATCAGGGCTACCTTCTATTTTCTCCTCACTGCCTTTGTGTTTTTGTTTTGGTCAAAACCTAAGTGTTTCTGCTAGAATTATCCTTGCAAATTACTGTCTTTACTTTCAATGAACTCTTTAAGAAATATATACAGTACAAGGTTTTAAGTGACTACCCCCATTCTGGCCTATAATGTCCTTAACACTTTCAATACATGAAGCAGTAAGAAAATTAAAATGTGAGGACCTCTTCCTAAATATCTGTTACTGATGTAAGAAACTCAAATATAAGGTTTTTTTTTAAAAAAATAGTATCACTTGGGGCTTCCATAGTTTTCAGAACCGAGTCACTGACGGAGCATAGAGCTCCACAGGGTTTTGTTTGTTTGTTTGTCTGTCTGTCTGTCTGTCTGCTCCTCAGACTGTGGGCTCGCGGGTCGTCTGCATGAGAATCGCTATGAGAACGTCGCTGACCACGTTAGAAATTGTAGGCCGCACAGCGGTCCCTCTGCATCAGGATCTTTGGGGGAGAACTGGGAATCTGGATTTTTAGGAAGACTTTAAGGAAATTCTTGGCCTGAAATTTTGGGGAGCACACCATGAATACCACAGCCTCATTGGACCATGCTAAAACCTGGACACATTCATATTCCTCTGTCTCTAGGTACTACCAGACTATTCTGGTTTTTTTTTTTCAAAGATTTATTTACTTTTTTCTGTGAGAGAGAGGTGGGAAGGGGCAGAGGGAGAGGGAGAGAGAATCCTTAAGCAGATTCCCTGGTGAGTGCAGAGCCGAACACCGGGCTGGGTCCCAGGACCCTGAGATCATGACCTGAACTTTGCTTAATGGACTGAGCCAGCCAGGTGCCCCTGTCAGACTATTTCAAGGATAATTACTAAGGGGGCACCTGGCTGGCCCAGTTGGAGGAGCGTGTGACTCTTGATCTAGAAGTCATGAGTGCAAACCCCCCGTTGAAAACAGAGCTTACTACAGGAAAAAACAAACAAACAAAAAAACAAAACCCTATCAAATATGACTCAAGCAAAAGAGTCTGTCATGTTCCCAGGAACAATAAATGCTTCAGAACTCCCACAGCAAATGATTCGAAAACCTATTTTATTTTATTTTTAAATTTATTTATTTGACAGACAGAGATCACAAGCAGGGAGAGAGGCAGACAGAGAGAGAGGAGGAAGCAGGATCCCTGCTGAGCAGAGAGCCCAATTCGGGACTCGATGCCAGGACCCTGAGATCATGACCTGAGCCGAAGGCAGAGGCTTTAACCCACTGAGCCACCCAGGTGCCCCCGAAAATCTATTTTAAATCTGTTTTGAAATATATCCTTTAGGGCACTTGGGTGGCCCAGTTGCTTAGGGGACCGCCTTTGGCTCAGGTCATGATCCCAGAGTCCTGTAATCGAGCCCCGCATCGGGCTCTCTGCTCTGCGGGGGGCCTGCTTCTCCCTCTGCCTGCCGCTCCTCGCTTGTGCTCTCTCTCTGACAAATAAACAAATAATACTTAAAAAAATAAATTAATAAAATGTATCCTTTAATGTTGTAATTCCTTTTTTGTGTCTTTACTTATGCCACTAGATTGTGAGCGCAGTAAAAATAGGATGCACATTGTGTTGGCCTCTATAACTCCAAACCCTAGGCATAAAGAGAATAAATCAAAAGTGTGTTTGAATGAATTATGTACACAATGAATTTAATTAGGTTGAAGAAACTGGTGTTTGGGGGTGCTCTCAGCCCTATGAAGCACATTATAATTTCTGACACCTTAAAAGGGTCATTGACTGGATTCTACTCCAAGAAATTTGGATTCAGCTCATATCGATTGGGGTCTAGGGAGAACATTCTCTCCAAGTTTCTGAGGTGATTCTAGTATGGAGCTGGAGTTCAGAATCAGTGGTGCAGACAGAAGAACTCTGTGGCAGCCGGAATCATCAGCCCCAAGTACTTCCATGCCCTAATCCCCAGATCCTGCAGTCTCAAGGTTAGGGACCATAAACAGGAGGATTATGCTAGATTACCATGAAGCATCCTGGTAGCCTAGACGCATCACCTGAGCCCTTCAAAGCAGGAGAGGAAGCTAAACAGTCAGCCATGGGGATGCAATGGAAGGAGAGGAAGCAGAAGGCCTATGGCACGGTTGGCGGCTTGGCTGGAGAGCCCATGTCCAGAGACCGGGAAGAAGCCTCTAGGAGATAAAGGTGGCTCTCAGATTAACAGCTGGCCGGGAAATCGGGACCCCAGCTCTACAACCTCAAGGAATTCAATTCTGTCAACAACCTGAATGGATCAGGAAGTACATTTTCTCCCAGAGCCTCCAGAAGAGAATTCCTTGATTTGGGCCTTGTAAGATTTGCAGCAGGAACACTAGCCAAGCCCACAGGACCCCTGACCTATGGAGCTGTGATGCAACAAATGTGTGGCATTTATTATAATGCATCGGTGGCAATTTGTTACAGCCACACTGAACAACTTTACTTGGTCAGAAATTACATTTTCCCGTCACACGTAAGTGGTGACTTTCTGCTTCACAACTGGCTAGTCATCCTTCCTAACTTGAGAATACATTTTTCATGGTGCAAAGATCACATCTTGCAACTGCTCCTGAATTGTTAGGTGATTTTAAGAAAATCATTGCAACTCTTCTCCTGGGCTTACCCAACTAGAAAATCAGTACTTGATCTTCAGCTCCCTTTGCACGCTCCTGAGAGACAGTGCTGGAGTCAGAGACACCGCTTCTGGTGGGGAAGGAGCACACAGACAGTGGCTCCAATGCTGCCAAGAATTTTTATCATCACTCGTCTTGCCAGGTTGTTTTAGTGTTCAATCATACGGTAGATGTGAAGAACTTACAGTAAACCCCCAGTGAGGAGTAGCTGTTGTTACTATCTTTATTATTCTGTGATTTCAATTAGTCGTAGCAACGTCAATCTCATACTTCATATCCTATCCATATCTTAGTGACTTGGCCAAGGGCGCACAGATGCTTCAGGCTGATCCCACGCTAAGAAGGTAGATTTTCCAACTCTAAATCTAAAGCCCTTTGACCAAATTATATTGACTCAGAGAACTGAGTCATTTTTTGGACAATTAAGATTTAGAAAGTAGTGCAGGATACATTTCTGTTTTGCTTATCCAGTTATTTTGTCTAACCACGTTTCATTTCACTTTCATTTATCAAACTTTTTTTATGGTTTCTCATGCAATTTCTTTTGATTCTTTTTCTTAGTAAAGTTGGGATATTTTACTTTTTTAAACTTACATGAGTAAACAGCTTCACAACTCAGATTTGCCATTCTGGTAAGGTGCCAAGAAAAAAATCACATGCATTTTAATTTAAGAAATACTTCTGGAGGGGCGCCTGGGTGGCTCAGTGGGATAAGCCGCTGCCTTCGGCTCAGGTCATGATCTCAGGGTCCTGGGATCGAGTCCCACATCGGGCTCTCTGCTCAGCGGGGAGCCTGCTTCCTCCTCTCTCTCTCTGCCTGCCTCTCTGCCTACTTGTGATTTCTCTCTGTCAAATAAATAAATAAAATCTTTAAAAAAAAAGAAGAAGAAGCAGACATTCCATTAAAAAAAAAAAAAAAAAGAAATACTTCTGGAAATTCAATTAATCATCTTATCGTATTTTTTGAGCATCTACGTTCACCTACTTGTGTAGGAAGATGGAAGTGAATATAAGTTAAGATTCCTCAACAAAAATATTTATCAAGTTAGAGAATGGTGATCTTATATTTAAGGACTCATTCATAAGGATCTGAAGAGAGATGATTTCACCAACATTTAAAACAGGAAGTTAGCCCCAGGGCTCAGCCAGTATAAGCCATTCGGTGAGACTGAGGAAGTAACATACCTTCCCAGGTATCTCGTTTGTAAACTGAAAGAGTGGAATAAGATTATTTAAGCCTTGGGTAAGGGTTCAAAATTTATGTAAAAGGCAGGAGGAACAGTTTTGTTCAAACTAACCCAAATCCAAATATCCTCAAAACCAAGCCTTTCTGACAGTTTTTTTTCTGGCTCAGGACTTTACCTGGGTCTCCTCCTTCTAACTGCCCCAAAGACTTTGAGTTTGAATCTAAGACATTGGAACGTAGACCCATGATTTTTTCTTTTGCTACATGAGAATTCAGGAAAATGTATCTAGGCCAAAAGGATTATGTTTTGATTTCAGCTCTTCATATAATGCTTCTTTTTAGAGCTATTCTTACTTTTAAAAGGCTGTTTGGGGTAAGTCTAGCTCTCTCCTCTCCACTGCAGAAAACTGAAATTAGAAAAGCAAACATACTTCTTCATAAGCCTCCTCGCCAGACTTCTTCAGAGTGGGGTCTGATTTTCATCTAAGCCAACGTGCACTCACTGTCATCAACACTACAACAGCCTCAATGCTCCTGGGGCTAGAAGCCAACTATTTACGAGTTTGGGATACATTGGGTTTTCATATCTTTTGCCTTTAACAGGAAATGACATAGATAAAAAAATAATAATAATTAAATTATACAGCTCCAAAAATTACAGGACATGTTAAGGCATGATTCAACAATGCATAAACTCAACAAGGTAACCAATGAAATAGCAAGAAAGATTATTACAGTTAATTCATCAAAATCTTGTGAATGACTTAGTATATAAAAACACATCTAATAGTCAATTTTAAAAAGTCAATAAGAACCTCCAAAAACTATTTTATTTTGAAGAGACATCTGAGTTTAACTACAACTATTAAATTCCACGTGCTAAGAAAATATAAATATTGTCTACTGACCAATTTCCCTTTTCCACGGAGATAATAAAGTAAATAAAGTAACATCCACCTGATACTTAATAATTAGCCTAATAGAGGGACAACTGTGATAAGTAGAGGCAGGAGTTTTACTGGTTACAAATTCTGATTTGAAAACCCAACCCAACCTCACGCTTTCACGTTAAACAACTTCTGTAAGAATAGCTTTCTCACTAGCAAAACAGCTGCAACAGCAGAGGCTATTGTGAAAATAAAACGAGATAAAGTACACAGACCTTTTAGAACTTAGTAAAGTTAGATATTATTGTTATTACTATTATTATTGTATCACATTAAAACTATGAGAAACATAACCAAGATTATACATGTTTTTGAGTTATTTGCTACAATTTCTATAGCATCATAAATGAAAATTTACCCTATATTTCAAGGGGTGGTCATATGCATTGTGAGTTTATCTTCTTTAGATATAATATGCTCAGTTTTATTCTGTCATCTACGTCAGTTATGAAAATATCAAATAAAGTGAACGGTTACAAGAATATTCCCAAATATGAAGTCCATTTAGTGAACATAACTGCGTATTTCCCAACATTGAACTTACATAAACTAAAGATCTAGCAAATTGTTTGTCTACATTTTAATCAAATATTCACATCTTAAAGAATATAACATGCTAATCCAATTAAAAACAAGTAATAAAATCTCCCAAATTTGAGATTAATTTTAGGTTGACTATAATAGCATTTGCTAATACCGTATCGGAACAAAAAAAAAAATATCGACTCTGTGCTTACTTGCTTATCTAACGAACATTCCAGGTTGAATAGCTGAAGAGCCATTAAAGACAGATAAAATTGTGATTAAATTTGGGACCTCATTTTACACTCTGAAGTACGTACTCTTGGGAATAATTTTCCCATTGTGGGCATGATTAGCCATTTTCCGGTGATTTTGGTCACCTTCTTTTTATTTGAAAGAGGCAAGTGGCCAAATCTCAGCCCAATTAGTAAAAGGTGGGAGGGAGACTGAAAAACAGCTCGGCACTTGACGGAAACGCTCCCTCCAGGAGGTCTAGTACGGAAAGAATGGCTGCTCAGAGAGCACAGAAACAGAACATATCTTTCCAGCTCTTTGGCTATGAGCTTTACACCTATTTCCCTTTCACAAAGTCAGGAGTCAAATTCTATGTGAAAACATGTTTTCTTCCAAAGGCAATAAAATCAGAAAACACATAATTCTCCTGGAATTTTAATTTAACAGAATAGCTCATCATCAACACTGTATTTCTATTATTTGGGGCTTTCAATTTTTCTTAAAAAATCAAGTTTATACAGTACCTCCTAGCACATCTCAGCATTTGGGAAGCACAAGAACTCTGTGATACTGTTGATCCAGCATAATTTCTTTTTTTCCTGATAAAATGAACCCCTCTTTCCAGCAGAGAATCCATTCCCTGTGGTTCGAGTGAGTCTGTCTTCCTGGTTCCAGAGGTAGGAAGTCACTGAAACCTGGTCAGATTAGCACAGTCCTCTGGTTTGGGTTTGTTTGGGCGTGGAAGCATGGTCAAGCTACATCATTAGTATTCTCTCTAGGACTTTTCTATTAGTGTTATTAGGGAAGACTTCCTTTTTCTGGGAGTTGCAAAGCAAGTAGGAGAAGGTATATCCTAATGCATCCTTCCAACCAATATATATATATATATATTTTTTTTTTTTTAAATAAGAAGCCATAAAAAAAAAAATAAAAAAATAAAATAAAATAAGAAGCCAGTCAGAGCTAGAGATTGGTGGAGAATCTGATGACATTATTAGAGCCTTTAAATCTGGCCACACCCAAAATAGCTATAATAATGGACTTCCTCATCAATGTCGCCAGAAAGTTATATTTTATGTCTAAACAGGATTGACTTGGAATTTTGTCTCCAAAACATTTTCAACATTTTTAGAAATTCTGGTGTGGTGGAGAGATCAAGAAGAAGATTCCATTTTGCATTTTGCCTAACTTACCGAGCCCGAATATTCTCAGGTTAGTGACGTTGCTAGGCCTCTGTTTCCTGTCCTGTAAAGTGAGATGACTTAAAACTCTCTCCACTGTAATCTAAATATCTACAGATTATTTTCCTTTTCACCAAAGCAAGACATTGTTATTCATTCCCAAAGCATATCAGAAGCCCAGCCAATAGGAGTTCAGAAGCTTTTCTCCCCAAAGTATATCTATGAAGTGATTCCTATTTATAAAATCTGAAATAGACTTTGCAGTATATGCTCTTGGATAGTCCATAACTAGTATGTGCTTACAGCAAGATATTTATAGCTAGCTCAAAAAATAATGGGACCCCTGGATGGCTCAGTCAGTTAAGTGTCTGCCTGGAGCAGGTCCTGGGATCAAGTCCACACTGGGCTCTTGCTCAGGGAGGACCTTCTCCTCCCACAGCCTGCTGCTTCCCCTGCTTGTGCTCGTGCTTTCTCTCCGACAAATAGATAAATGAAAATATTTATTAAAAATTAGAGAGAGGGTGCCTGGGTGGCTCAGTGGGTTAAGCCGCTGCCTTCGGCTCAGGTCATGATCTCAGTGTCCTGGGATCGAGTCCCACATCGGGCTCTCTGCTCAGCAGGGAGCCTGCTCCCCTCTCTCTCTCTCTCTCTGCCTGTCTATTTGTGATTTCTCTCTGTAAAATAAATAAATAGAATTTTTTAAAAAATAAATAAATAAATAAAAATTAGAGAGAAATGCAGCTCTTATATGACAATGTATGAATACATTTTTGTGACCTTGGGTTAGGCAATGTGTTTTTAGATATGATACCAAAAGCACAACTAACAAAAAATAGATGTTCGACTACATCAATATTAGAAACTTTTGTGAAGAAATGATAGCATCAAGAAAATGAAGCAACAAATCACAGGAGATAAGATTTAAAAGTCACATATTTGATAAAGGACTTATATCTAGAATATATGAAGAACTTTAATTATCCAATAATGAAAAGAAGAACAATGCAATTAAAAAATGGGCAAAGGGAGAAATAATTAATTAATTAATTAATTAAAAACAAAAAATGGGCAAAGGACCAGAAAAGACATTTCTCTGCATAAGATACACATACGGCCAAGTCTATGGAAAACATGTTCAACATCGTTAGTGATAGGGACGTGCACTTCAAAACCATAGTGTTACCACTTCTGACCTACTAGGATCGCTGTACTTACACTTGCAAGTGTAGGAAAGATATAGAGAAATTGTAACTTTACTTTGCTGGTGGGAGTGAAAAATGATGTAGTCACTTTGGAAAACAGTTGAACAGTTCTTCAAAACGTTAACCATAGAATTGCCATAGGACCCTGAAATTACACATATACACAAAGGTATATATGTATATCTATGTACGACAGAAATGAAAACGTTTGTCCAAAAAAACCTTGCACGTGAATATTCATAGCAACATTAATTTCAATAGCTGTAAAGTGGTAACAAGTAAGTGTCCATGAATTCATGGATGGATAAACAAAATGTGATATATTCATACTACAGATATTACTTGGCAATAAAAAGAAGGGAGTATTAACTCTATTTTACATGTTTACAACTGTCTTATTTATAAGGAAAAGTACATTTTCCTTGAAATTAGCTTTTGGAAACTACTTCCCAGCTCACACACAAAAAACATTGTATTTCTTTTGAGATAAAAATTTTAGCTTATAAAAATTAACCACCATACATAATTGAGGCAAAAGCTATTGTGATAAACTTAGAAAATATTCCTTAGATTTAAAGAATTTATAATTGTTTATTTCTTTCTCCTGTTAGTAACTTCTTTTATTTACATTTCTACAGTCTTATTTTATTTTTCTTACAGGGGTGGGAGACTGACAATTTATATACAGAAAATTTGTCGATATTTGATTCCACTTGTGACCTATTTAATTTGTGTTATTACAAACACTAACAAAGAGACTACAAATGGGAGTGTTAGCAAGAAAAAATAAGGAACTTTAGTATGTTCTTAGAAATCAACCCAAGTCAGAAAACTCGCACCCCACTGCCTCCCTTCTGTGAAGTCGTTCCAGTGAAGGAAGCGAGGAAGGAGCGCGGGCGAGACGGGTCGTGCGTCTCAGGTAAATGCACACGTTGTCTGAAGTTAGCCACATGCCCGTTACCTTTGTAAAGGAGCAAACAGTGTGGAACCAGCGTGCACTCATTTACCCGAGAGGGCGAGGGAGCTTGCAGGGAGCGAGGCAGGGGCGAGGGAGACGGACAGCAGGCCCCACGCTGGAGCCCGAGGGGGCCTGGGTCCCAGGATGCCGGGTCAGGACCTGAGCCGAGCTCGGACACTTAACCAGCCGAGCCCCCGGGCGCCCTGGCCATGCCGGAGTTCGTTTCTTTACAGGATCTCTATTTCTTTCAACATGAAACATTCCCTCTTCGTGTTTTTGAACACATTCATTCACGTGTTCGTTCATCCAAACCGCCATTTGGAACCCAAGATTTTCCAAAAGCAATGCTAACTGCTGGGGACCCAGAAATGATGCAGTTTTGGCTCCGAGAGTTGGTTAAAACCTTGTAGAGAAGAAAGGCATGAACAAATACGGATAATGCAGTGTCCTCGGTCATCAATAAATATTTTTAGTGTTGATCAGATGAGTGATGCATCTTACATGGGAGTGGCTGGTGCGTGTGTCTCACAGCCGTGTGGAAAGAGCAAGAGAGACACAGAGACCAGGACGCTCCAGTGGAGGTTCTACAATCAGCACTTGATGCTCCGGGTGCGTGCGAGACGCAGGTACAGAGAGATGAGGCTTTCCGGGGAGGCAAGTCAGAGATGGCATGTTCTACCACACTGAGGAGATTTTGTTTAATGTTCTAGGCTAGAGATTTACACCTAGAAAAATCTAGATTTGATGTTCTGGTTTTCAAGATTTCATCATGAAAAAAGTCCGCTTTGATGTGCTGTGGCTGTGATTCGCAGCGATAAGCCTGAGTCTGGCCTCAGTGAGAGGCTCTGACCCATCAGTGACGCCGGCCACACGCACCACCCTAAGGAGCAACAAGTATCCCAAAGACCTGTTAACGCCGCTACAAAAAAAATACTAATAGTAGTAGTAGTAGAGCACTATGATGAGTTTTTCATCTGAGAAAACAGGAGGATTGGGCGCCGGGGCGGCTCTGTGGGTTAAGGGACTGCCTTCAGCTCAGGTCATGATCTCAGGGTCCCGGGATCGAGCCCCTCATGGGGCTGTCTGCTCAGCGGGGAGCCTGCTTCTCCCTCCACTGCTCCCCCGCTTTTGCTCTGTCTCCATCAAATAAATAAATAAAATCTTGAAAGAAGGAAAGAAGGAAGCAGGAGGGTGAACTCAAAGACGGCAACAAGATAGCTGTGGGGAGATTAGAGCGCTGTGGTGCCTCGCAAGTAAGGGAGGCGAGAAAATCATCATGAAGCCCAGAACCAAGAGTAAGGATGATGGGGACAGGAAGGGGCATTTAGCAGAGACATGGAGAATACTCAACTGGAAGAGACTTTCAGGAGTGTAAGAAACCTGAGCAGATTCCCCAGATTCTACCGTGAACATCTGCATAAGGTCCAACCACTGAGACGAGACGGGGGGACAGCAGAGGAAGAGGTGAGGGTTAGGACAGTACCTGCGTACAGACCCGACCTTCTGAAGAAGAAAGGGCCTGGGAGTTTGTGCAGACGATTCTGGAAATCCACAAAGGGAGGACACTGAGACGGAAAGTTCACTCCCATCGGCACAGAGGAGGACAGTGGCCGGCCGGACCGTCCAGAAGGACTGTGGCAGGGAAGGGAGCACTCGGGGCACCTGAGCTGGTGTGTGAGTGCACCGAGAGCGGTTTCCAAACACCCGTGTGCACGGAGCTCGGTGTCTGGACGTGCTGACTGAGCACGGAGGCAGAGTTTTAGGGACAAGGGACTAGGAAACAGGGCATGGGTCCGGCACGAGCAGGGACTGTGTGAGGGCAGGTGCCGGCCTGCAGGACTCGAGATTCTCGGGGGAATTAAGGGTGGAAACCGGCTGAGTCACTGGGACCTTTGCAGGGCGCAGACTCTCAGGATGGGCTCCATGCCTGCCGCCGTCTTGCACATACCGAGCACGGCTTATTTTTAATTATTTACTCCTGTGACTAAGTCTGGGTTGTAATTTAAAAATAGATTTTCCAGCACAAAAGCAGTGGCACAGGAAGGCGCTGGCTGCTGAGCTGAGCTTAGTGAGCACCGCGGCTTGGGAAGAGCATCCCCGGAGGACAGAGGCAGGTCGGCTTCAGGGAGTCGAACTTCGTGGGGCTATTATCAGCTCCACTGTATGTTTTTTCCTGTTTCACAAACATGTTCCCAAAAGACTTTTAAAATAGCTTTCTTTCCTGCTAAATTGTTGTGTCAGGAACTTTTTCTGAACTTCAGCCTTCACTGGGCCAGGATGTGTTAAAGGAAAAAACGCCTTGTCACGCTTGACGCGGTGCAGGAGGCCTTCCCCGCCGGAGTGAAAGGCTTTCCTAACCTGACCGCCTGCCCCACCGCCTCCGAGGACAACGCGGTTCCTGAAAATGCAAAATACCGAAGAAACGAGATGATTTCCCAAAAAACTCAAGCGTAGAATCTGTGCACTACACTAGGGTTTTTTCCTAATAAAGAGAAAAAAATAATCACTGTAGAGAATTAATGTTTTTTCTTTAACAAAAGTTAGGATAACCTAAAATAAAACCTATTTATCATATGGAATGGTCCCCAGGTACCTAATACATTGATCTTGTATTTTTTTTCTTTTCTTTTTTTTTCTTTTTTTGGAGGAAAAGAAAAGCTCCAGCGCGTCCTGAGGTCTACGTGGTCACTTCACATGAATCTTCCTGCCCTGCTGGGGCGGCTTGCAACTTGGGCGGTAGGACTACGTGTGCTTGTCTCCCTCGTGAGCGGTTTCCCCACCAGCAGGCTTTCTGAGCAGTGATAACCCTGGTCATCTCGGAGGGAAGAGAAGGTGATGACCAAAGTCAGCACAAGATAAAAGCGGCTCAAGGCCCGTCATGATAGAGACGATGGAGGAAAGCTCTCACGTGTCCTTCTGGGGCAAGTCCGTCCGCCTCACTGAACAGGCTGCTTTCGGCAGTAGATAACAGCAGTTACAAACAAACAAACAAATAACAGTAGGGACTTGAATGGGGGGGGGGGACAGGAAAACGGTAGAAAGTGTAGGGCAGAGGGCACAGGTCTTCCCACCTCTGGTTTTGGATTCGAGCTGCCGTATCTATGAATGAGGAAAGTAGGCAGAAATCGTGACCTGAGCCAAGCGGACGCTTAACTGACTGAACCACTCCGGCGCCTTCTCCCCGGTGTCTTGAGCTCTGAGACGGACACAATGACACACTCGCACCATCACCTGTCGCGTTCGGGGACCTGACAAGTACTTAAGAAGTATCTCTCTCCCCTGCATAGAGTGCGAGCCCCTGGGTTTGCTTTAATTGGTCCCAGTGACAGGATTTGTAATTTTAAGTAAAATTAAATGTCAACCCAGTCTTTGCAGAAGGACTTTATCAGCCGTCCTAGGCATGGGATCACCACACTCAAGGGAGTGTGGACAAAGGCAGTGCTTCCAAAAACACGTACCCTCTTACCGAAACTATTTCGCTCAGGCACGTAACACTGCCGACCCTTACTCTGTCAGGAGGTGCCTTTTCCTACATATATTAGGACCTTCCTCTAAAAAATGGTAATAAATACCTGTGGTTAAACCTCTCAGATCATTTCTTTAGATCCCCAGGACACCACTGTTAAGAAGTGAAGTCTTTTTTTTTTTTTTTTTAAAGATTTTATTTATTTATTTATTTGACAGACAGAGATCACAAGCAGGCAGAGAGGCAGGCAGAGAGAGAGGAGGAAGCCGACTCCCCGCTGAGCAGAGAGCCCGATGCGGGGCTCGACCGACCTTAAGAACTCTGAGCTTCTCCCCCGTGACGCCTCACCACATGCTTTACATGTGAATGCCTTTAATTGACTCGGTTTACCAAACAAGGACCGGTAATAGCCCTCAGATTCCTGGGAAAATGTTTTAAACATCAAAGCTTTTCCCCTTTCACTGGAGCAGCTTTTCAAACTCCCTTGTTCTGATTCAGGAATTTATCTTAGTTAAGATCAGGATTTTCCTCTGGACCAATCCCGAAGATACTCTTGTGATCTGAGCGAGCGTGAGAGCAGGAGAGGGAAGGATGGGTGGAGAGAGCAAGGCTGGGAGGTTAATCCAGAAGGGAAGGAACGGGCCAAATAAATAAATAAACAAACAAAGCAACAAACGACAGGGAGAAAAGCATCAGCATCAAATAGGCATGATACATATCAGAATTCCAAACTTCAGAGCTGGAAACCTCCGCGCTGCTTTCCTGGACATCTGTCATACGTGATATCGTCACTTATATCAGTCTTGGAAGGCAGCTGCTCCATCTGATGACTCTCTGCCTATATTTGTTTAATTTTTACAAGTTAAATAAATTCTATCTGCTCCTTCCCGTGAGAGGACAGCAGGAAGGTGCTCTAGGACCGCATTGTGACTTGCCGCACGGGTATTCACACACCTAAAGGACTAAAGCAGGTTTGGGGCAGACTGTTTCAAGCAAATAAGAAATTATTCTTCCTTCAGCAGTTCTGATACAAAACTACACAAAGTAATTGCCATTAGCTTTATCATGAAATAATCTTTTTTTGTTAAAGGAATAACTTGTGTGCTGAGACACATAAAAACTTTGATTTGTGTCTCAGTGCATGCAAAGTACCAGAGGACCATCCACTCCGCTTTGTTCACTTTCTATCTTGGGAGACTGAGAGACATTATTTTCTCAGAGTTGGTCATTGATTAAGTTTGTATTTTGTTGAACTCTGATGCAGACTGATACTATGTATCTATCCAACTCAGGCAACTTCTTTTACCCCATAACCTTGATCTGTACAAAAAATACGGAGAATGATATACCCTACTTAGAGTTGATGCATCATACGAAAAAAGCGCATGTAGTGAGTTTAGAACACTTCATGACACATTAGTTAGCACTTAATAATGTTAGTTATTATTTTGGACCATTTGAATGCAAAACTACCATTATCATTGTTGGGTCGGCGGCGGGGGGTGCAGGAGGAACAACCGACTGGCCCCTCTTCCCGGCCGCCTCCTCCTCTCCCCACGACTCTCCCGCCAGAAGGACGGATGTGAGGACCCGGCCCCCAAGTAACCCGATACCTGTGCAGGGAACGGAACATCAGGACCCCCCTGCCCTCCAGCCACCAAACACGCTACCACATACACTTGTGAACCCCAATACCTTACCTTACATGGCTGCGGACCTCTGCCCTGTCTGAGCCCAAATGAAAGACCCACCGACCCCCTCCGGCCCGACTTCCCCGACTCCCCTCTCCGGAGTGGCGGACCTCGTCTGAGAGCCCCTAATAAGCCTTGCCTTGGCCTGCCTGGCCTCGTGTGTCTCCCTGTAAAACCCTCATTAGCTGTCGCCCAGCAGGAGGAACAGAAAGCTAATTTGGGACATCAGTAAGCAAATATTTTATTTATACAAAAACTTCACTTTTGGGAGGAACTTTTATTTCCCAGCAAGTTTTATCAGAGTGTGAGAATGGGTAAGTTGTATAATTGTGGTTGCCTAAGAAAGTCAATTAGCGTATTTTATCCAACGAAGTTTTTTAATTCCTCAGTATTTGTCAACAATATTTCATTTGTAAATATAAAAGTTACTTCAAATAAAGAAGTTACAAGTAGATGACCACATTTTAAACTCACTGCGCACATATGAATGTCATAATGGACTCATTTAAATCCACCTTTTTAAAGAAAGGCCATAATTATTAGCTGCAAAATCTGTAAGGGGTTGAAAACATGATCTTTCTTTTATCATAATAGAAAAGATCATACCTAAAATCGAAGTACCTCTGTGAATCCTGGCTAAAAATAGCAACTGACTGGCAACCTCTGCACTCCGGGCCGGCTGCTTTCTGTAAGCCCACACACACGGAATGCACAAAAATTGAAGAAAAACCCATGGAAACACTGACATTTAAGACAGGATATTCCAGGACTATGGAGGCATTTCTAATTAACATAGAACAGGATTAGAAGCAATCAGCGCCTGCCCAACTGACACAAGGTTGATAAACACATCGTCCCCAGACTCTTGTCTTTTCGGAGGCTCATAGGATTAGGAGTTGTGCCTATCAGGAAATTAATAAGTATTGGTGGCTTGTTTTTTTTAAGAAGTGAGAGAAATGGGTCTAATCTTTCTGCACCTCCTGCCCCCACCCCCTCGTCCCCACCCTGCTTCCATTTATTCCGGAATCCCACACTCCGGAAGATCAGGCACATTTTGTTTGCTGATTGACTCGGCTAGGAGCAGACGCTGGTGTTGTCAGCATCTCCGTGGTTAAGAGTGGATCTAAGAAACCAAGTCCCGTAGGGAAGGAAGGAGGAGCAAGACCCCCAGCAGCGATACGCTGAAGCTCCCGGAGAAGAGGGTTTCGTGCATTCTGCTGGTCAAAGTGTACGGGCTCTAGGTGACGGGATAGGGGACAGACATAGGGTATGAGACAATTCTACATTAGAAAAGTCTAGATCACTGTTTAGAGAAATGCTTCCTTAGTGTTGGGAAATTGGCTAACATCAGTAATTATATGCTTGCCTTTGAATTTCTAGCCAGAAAAGAGGTTTTTGGGAACCCCTAGAGACCAGTGAACATAGCCAAGGTCGTTTCTCAAAATGTGGAGGTCGGCAAGCAGGTCTGTCTTCAGGCTGTATTTAGCAAACAAAATAAAATGAATTTGTTCTATAAAGGGGCATGCTTGGAAAATATTGAAGAATTATGGCAGGAATTGAAGAATTAGGGAAAGAGAAATCTTTTTTGAAGAGGTTGAATATAGATCCGAAAAGTATGTTTACTAAATAGAGAAAATTTTTCACAAACCATTGTGGCATTTAATACTGTCTCCGGGAGGAAACTAGTAGTATCTCTGATATCAACTTGACATTGTCATAAAAGTGTTTTTAGTTATATATAGTTCATGAAATATTTGGCTGAAAAACTCTTTTTGAAGTATTGATATGTAAGAAGTTCTCACACAACAGTTTAAATTGAGGAGTTACTGGTAGATAGAAGACGTGATGACTATTTTCTACTCAGGGATTCAACTGCGTTATTATCTGGGATAACTTTAAATTTTTAAAGTAATTATTACTTATTTACATCTACTCCTTTGAAATAATTCTTAGAAATTGTTGGCATTAGGGACTAAATTCTTTCTTCCAAAAACTGACATGTTGAAGCCTTACCCCACAATGTGACTGTATCTGGAGACAGTTCCTAAGGAGGTAATTAAGATGAAATGAGGTCCTAAGTGTGGAACTGGGAGAAACATCGGGGTTGCACACACAGAGGAAAGGCCCTGCGAGGACTCAGTCGGAAGCTGGAGATCTGCCAGCCCCGAGGGAGGCCTAAAGAGAAACCGAACCAGCCAACACCTTCATCTCGAGCTCCCAGCATCCAGAAACGTGAGAAAATTAATTTAATCGTGTAAGTCTCCCAGCCTGTGGTTTTTTTTATAGCAGCTCTAGCAGACTAATACAGTTAGGTTTTAGTCCATTCTCAGAACATGAATCTAAAGTGAAACTGAGAGAAAAATTTCCAAGAACTTTATAAATGGTCTGAGTACAAACTATCTCCTTTTAAACACTTTCTTATTCTTCATTTACTCAAAATTTAGAACAAAGAAATATATTTCAATTTGCAAAAGAACAATTTGTGTTAACTAAAGAAAATACTGTATGTGAGGTTAAATTAAAATGCATTAAAAAGGCCTTCCAGGGGTACCTGGGTGGCTCAGTCATTAAGCGTTTGCCTTTTGGCTTAGGTCATGATCCCGGGGTCCTGGGTTCGAGTCTCATGTAGGGATCCCTCTCATCAGGGAGCCGGCTCCTCCCTCTCCCACTCCCCCTGCTTGTGTTCCCTCTCTCGCTGTCTCTCTCTCTGTCAAATAAATAAGTAAAATAATTAAGGGGAAAAAGAAAAGGCCTTCCTTAGATTATTTTAACTAGTGGCATAAATCTATCTCTAAAAGATCTATGGTATCTGCCTGAAGGCATTGGAAAGATGAATAGCATAATATTAAGCCATTAAATGTAGCAGTTTAAAAAATGCTCTGATTAATAGCTGAGTTCTGGAGTCACATGCTCACCTTTTTGGAAGCAGAGACTGACTCAAATACCAACCTACCCTCTGTTTGCTCTACTAATCATCGAACCTTCAGTTGTGATTCCAAAATCTATAAAATGTTATAGATGCTAACATTCCTAAGAGAGCTTTCAGAATGAGACCACTGAAAATAATTTTCATGGAGTGGTTGAAGTTAATCAAATCTGTTATTTCATGTTTTTAAAAGATCCTATCTTTCCAAGATAGGGAATATAAGATACAAATCTGTCTTTTGTATCAAGATCAGCTTGATTAAAAGAATCATTGATTTTTTTTTTAACATTTTATTTACTTGAGAGAGAGCAAGAGAGATTGAGAGAATGAGTCTCAGAAGGCGTAGTAGACCACCCGCAGGGAGCCTACCCTGGGGCTCTAGCCCAGGACCCTGGATCATGACCTGAGCTGAAGGCAAACACTTAACCGACTGAGCCACCCAGGCTTCCTAAAAGAAACATTTATTTATTTATGAAGATATATTTTTTAAAATTTATTTATTTGAGAGACGGCAATCACAAGCAGGCAGAGAGGCAGGCAGAGAGAGAGGAGGGAAGCAGGCTCCCCGCAGAGCAGAGAGCCCAATGCGGGGCTCGATCCCAGGAACCTGGGATCACGAGCTGAGCAGAGGGCAGCGGCTTTAACCCACTGAGCCACCCAGGCGCCCCAAGAATCATTTAAATTGCTGGTTCTGGTTGAGATCAAAGTTCTTTCATGACATCATAACTTAGTGTTCATAATGCATATCTTGAGAAAATCTCTTATTTATTGAACTACTATTTTTTCCAAAGTGTAACAGTAACATTACAATGAACTGGATAAAAGTATAGCTCAAATAGGCTAATGCTCGTAATTATTTTTCTTCTTCTTTTGATAATTTTTTTCAAAGGAAAGAAGTGAGCCGGCAGGGAGAGGCAGCGGTGGTGAAGCGTGTGCTGATGCTTTTGCCAAGTTTCACATATTTGCCCCCAGCTACAAAGAGCTCAGCCGGCCAAGAGCCTCTACTGCAAGAATACACTGAAACTGATTAAAATTCTTGTCAACCGCTTCCAGGAGGAAAATACATCATTAAGGGCTTCGTGTGACTAAATTAGGAGTCCAGACTCAACAGGTGATAATATGAATTTACTTTCCAAGAGTATATATGTTTAAGTGGTACCTTCAGGAAAAGAAAAATAATTTTGAAATGTTCATGAAAGGGATATAAGACAGTAGAGTGTGGGGGAATGTTAGTGTTCAGACAAGGAATGAAAGAAAATTCCTAATATCTAGTCCTAAATTATTTACACATAAATATATCAATCCTACATGCTTAGGAGTTTATCTTTAAGTGGACATATCAAATATTGAATGCTTTGCAGGGGGTTTGAGAATTAATTGAGTTAAGGGTTTCAAAGCCATTGGAGAGCTTCCTCTGAACGCACTAAATGTTGACTTCTGAATGCTGACTTACGGGAATTTGCATGTTGGCTCTTAGCTAGATGATCTAAGCCAAGAATAGATGAATCCTAGCAGTCACGTAGAGCAGTCGCAAGACTTCCCGAGCGGAAGTAGCGGTCCTCCTTTTTGCCTAGTTGAAAATAACTTTATTAGGAAATACCATCCACTGTCTTTATTGCCATGCGACTCACATGGAACCACAAGATACTTTGAATCAAGCAGCTAATACCGTAGTTCACTTACTATTTCCATAAATCCAAACACCTTGAAACCTACTCTTGGTTCCATACAATCTAAATATCTTAATTATCAGTAAGACTAATAAAGAACCAAGACTTAAAAAGCTCTTTTTCATGTAACTGAAACCTTACATCTTAAATTGTTAGACCCCAGAAGCCTATAGATATCAAGTCCTATCAGGTCATTTCTGATTTTGTCTGCCCCTTGGAATATATGACCTCCAGCATCCTGCAAACTCTAAAGTGTCTCTTGAAATCTCTAAAGAGATGCGTCGCAAGCCAATGTCCTTCACAGGACCAGCCAACACCGTTCGTCCTCCAGCATGCCACTGCCTTAGTCTAGGCCTCTGCCCCTGGAATCACTGTAAGTGACCTTAATCTTGCCATGTCTTGTTACTTCAATCTGACAACAATATCACAAAAACTGTACCTTAATCCTCTCAAAGTCTTCAATTTTAGCAGTGCCAGAGTCCTGTGTTCTATGCAGAACGGTAGAAAATGGCTTCTTTTTAAATAAATAAATAAGTAAATAAATAAAAGACTTCTAAGTTTACCCTCTGCTCTATTGTCACCTGAGCTCTAAAACAGCACAATTCCTGACCAGAATTTTACTAATTTTCTCATGAAAATGTTCCCTCCCTCTTCGGGTCCTTGGAATCTCCAAGCCAGTTCAAACGTCCAGTGAAGTATAGGTTCGTGCCACACCATGAATTTTTATGTCTTTCTCGTCTTAATTTAGGCCTCAGCAAAACAAACAGAACAGCCTCCTGTTTCCTTCTTCAGCAACACTCAAAGTCCTCTGTGTTCTTCAAGCACATACAAGCTGGTGGAGGTCGTAGGAAGACCAGGCATCTCATCCTGGTTCCTCTAATTAATAAAAGGAATTCATCGAGGTAGCATTCAATAATCTATTATCAAAATATAAAAAAATAGATACACTATCTAAAAATCTAAATACTATTTAAAATAAATTACTATAAACCAAGGTTTAATTTGATGTTATGTATAACAGTTATAATCAGGATTATAGGATATTTGGCATGGTAATAGCTACCATTTATTGTTTACTGCGTGCTAAGCACTGTCAGGCACGATAGGCATACTATCATACTCAGTTCTGAGGGTAACAAATCATTACATTCTTTCTCTTATTTTTTCCAGATAAGGAAATTAAAGCTCAAAGTTATCTCACTAGTGAAGTCAGCAAGGTAAGATACCAACCCGAGACTCCCTGACTCCTAAACGTACATTCTTAACCAGAACTACTTCTGGACCCTGTTATATTTCACCTTCCCCAATAGTCACTGGTTATCTAGATACTTATCAGTACTATTTTGAAGTTTATATGAGGCACATGCTCCCCCCCGCCCCGTAGAACCATCACTGAAAGATCCGTGTTTACGGAGCACTTGCTTACTATGTGCCCACCCGCGTGGTAGCTCCTCCTGAGAGAGGACATGGATATAAGGAGCCCTGACTGTTCCTTCACATTCAACTTGGTTTCTTTGCTTCTGGTAAGAGTATTAGTGCATACTTCAAGAAAAAAATGGACCATATTAAATAATACTATGCAACTTCTGCCTTAAAATTGTTCATTTTAGCAATCACATACAGTTTTAAATCTTTCTGACTCCAGAAAGTATCTTTTTTTTTTTTCAGAATTAGTAAGACAGAATATAACATGATTTTTGGAAAATGACGTAGAAAGGAAGCCTTCAGATAGCCATACAAGAGTGACCAGCTACCAGTTGAAGAGAATTAATCATAGAAGACACTTTTAACTTTTTAAAATTTTATCTTGATACTAGTGAAACACAGGAAGTACCCATATTTTTACATACAATTCTAGTGAAACACAGACTGTTGGAATGATTTAAAACAGAACACGTCAGACAAAACTGAATCAATGCCATTCATAGAAATTAAAGTTTAAAGAACCTAATGGCTTCATTAATAACAATAATAATAATAGTAATAAAAGCTTTTATTTGATGAGACCCAATTATATACATGTTGTCTTTATTATTTTGTTTAAATGTCATCATTTCACAATATAAACAAGATTGAGTAGGTACAAAACCTTTGCTTTATAGATGAGGACACTCAGGACAGTGGACAGGAAATATCCTGACCACATTAATGCAGATGGTCAGGCAGAGACCAGACTAGAAACACGTTTCCTACCTCAAATCCCTATTTGTTGTCCTGTGCTGTCTCAGGGAAATCACCCCAAATATACAAAATCCTGTGAACTGACAGCGTGTTTGAGATAAAATATGAACAACCAATTATATCCACAAACAGTCATGTGTTCTTTATCACTGAGATTTCAGTAGAAATTATGTATTTACATGTGGGTTCAGACAGATTTAAAAATCCAAAACAGTTACATTTAATGGACAGAGTCTGTGCTTTGTCTTTATTTTGGTCTACTTCACCAAGGTTTGAAGTCAGCTTGATGCCCCTACTGAGTCTGGCTTTATTGTAATAAAATAAATTTTATCTCAAAACTTTTTCAGTATAAAAACTTAATGCCTCCTGAGTGTCTTCAGGCCCTGGTGCTAAGTCGGCTGCTACATAAAGAGAGAAAAGTAGAGAAAAATGGCAATTGAGAGACCGGAAGACACACTGTGGCCACCGTCTCTACGCACATGGGTGTGCTTTCTGTGAACGAGGTAGTATTTTCATGTCAGGTTATGGAGAGTAGTTTCAAAACTTTGAGAGGTTACAGTTCTTCAACAGAGATACAATCACAGTGCTTATTTGAGCAGAGTTTGCACTAAACTGCATGAGAGATCTTGAGGCAACTGTCCTGAAGTTTGAGATACATCAGCACATGATGTGAGCCCAGTTAGAAAATAATTGGACGAATTCAGTGGACACCGAATTGGACAAGAACCCCAAACAGGGTGATTTCTTGAAGTTCAGACTGAACAGGATGTGACTGGGGACGTCGTGGAAAAGATTTATCAACTTCGACAACAGCGATAAGGATAACAAGGTTGTTGACCAGAGACGCTTGAGGTTCCAAGAGAACATCCAGAACGAGGAGAAAAGTTAAGTTTATGTGAAGAATGGAGTGTTGCTTATAGGTAAGCTCTAAAAGGCATAATTACGTATTTGTAGGCATTATGTGGAATAATCAATACATGTATATTGAAGAGAAACAGATACTAATTTTGGTTGTGACAAAGGTTACTATTTTCTTTCTTTTAACCATTTTTTTAATTTGCCTATTTCTCTGTTTTTCATTTCAGAAAGTGGAGGGTGGAATCAAAAATCTGTAAGGGGGGCGCCTGGGTGGCTCAGTGGGTTGAGCAGCTGCCTTCAGCTCAGGTCATGATCCCGGAGTCCCAGGATCAAGTCCCGTGTTGGGTCCTTGCTCAGCAGGGAGTCTGCTTGTCACTCTGACCCTCCCTCCTCATGCTCTGTCTCTCATTTTCTCTTTCTTTCTCAAATTAAAAAAAAAAAAAATCTGTAAGGATATTTCTGGCCCTACAAAGCTATAAAGCTGTTATATTAGAATATTAAATATAAGGGTTTTTAAAGCTCTGTGCCAAGAAATGGCATCAAAGACTTCCAAGTTAAAGAATAGTAATAGAGAGAATAGAAATCATCATTCACATTACAATATTTAGGTAGGTAGGGCTTATCAGAGAAAACTTGACTATCTCTGTTCATTACAAAATTTTGCAAAGATTAATATGACCTTCAAAGACAGTAATAGAAATTAACAATAGAATGTAATAGAAGAATCTTTCTTTTTTCTTTTTTAAGATTTATTTATTTATTCAGAGAGGTCGTGTGCATGTCTGCAAGCAGGGGAAGGGCAGAGGCACCCCCGAAGAGGGGGCAGAAGAGCAGGAGAGAATCCTCAAGCAGACTCTCCGCTGACTGGAGAGACCCACACGGGCTCCATTCCAGGACCCTGAGATCATGATCTAAGCCCAAACCCAGAGTTGGATGCTTAATTGACTGAGTCACCCAGAAGTCACCCTAGAAGAATTGTCTGGCTACAAAGATATATAGAACTTTCCAAACCATTTTACATTATAAAATGTAAACCAAAAAAATAGTCTTAGCTTTTTAACTTAATATATCTGTATCAACACACTTTTTTCTCTTCGTTTTTATCGCATTAATTTTTTTTTCTCAGAACGCATTTGAAGTTCAGCTAATGTTCTCCAAAGTTACACATATGCATATGTGTTTGTATATAAATTTCCACCAAATATTCTAGCAAATGTAATACAGAATCTAAGATGTTATAGAAGTATTGAACAGTATTCTTCCCTTGTTAAGAAAACACAAAACTTATCTTAATAGGATACTGTGGAGGAATATTTTTATGATCTGGATATAACCATAAATTCTAAGGTCCAATGTGATTCAGAAAATTTACACTTTTGATGGGGAAAAAATGTGATTCAGAAAATTTACACTTACGATGGGTAAAGTATTTCATGATTTCATATGTGTTTGTGTGTTAGTGTTTCCAGTGAGGCGGCAGCCTGTGTGTTACACCCCCGTCTGGATCCTTCACTGAATGTCCAAAGACTTCAGAAAAAATTGAGAGTAAATAGGGAATAATAAACTTTTTCTGGAAATAAGTAACTAAGATTAGCACATCTATAAAGTGGAATCCCAAATGATTTAAAGTTGGATATTATTACTAATTATGCAGCAAATGTGAAAAACAAGTTACTCTATTTTGGAGATAATAAAAAATAATAAATTTAGCATGGCATAATTTTTCCTTATAGATAGGGGCTATTCTGCTTAAAGCTTCATTACCAGTAGCCAACTTTTATTTTTATAATATGAATATGCCCTGGGGCACCTGGGTGGCTCAGCGGGTGAAGCCACAGCCTTCGGCTCAGGTCATGGTCCCAGGGTCCTGGGATCGAGCCCCGCATCGGGCTCTCTGCTCAGCGGGGAGCCTGCTTCCTCCTCTCTCTCTCTGCCTGCCTCTCTGTCTACTGTGATCTCTGTCTGTCAAATAAATAAATAAAATCTTTAAAAAAACATATGAATATGCCCCAAAAGGGAATTCTTTACATTGGGAATTGATAGTTATTTGTTACTTAAATTTCTCTTCCTTTTTGGTGGCACGTAGACAAAACATTTGACAGAAGTGTTAAATTTTCATCTGGTGGTTTTGGGGTCATATAAAACTGCCTAAAGCAAATAAAAGTGTCTAAAGGCTGGCTTGAATTAACTAATTGTCACCAAGTCTATTTGCCAGGGTTACTGAATCACAGCTTTCGCTCCCTTCAAATCCAGAGTCTGTTTCTCACGGCAGCAAACTTTAGACTCAGCGTTTTAAAAGCTACAACCGTTCGTGTGGGTTTTCCTTTGTCTTGTGTCTGCAGCGGTCTGAGAGGGCAAGGAGCTTTAGCCACAGCAGGAATTTCCTGTGAATTACAATAAATGACCCTGCTTTCCTCATCGTCCACATCCTTTTTTAATTCCCAAGTCCTAGGCATTTTTCCACTCCTTTAGGTAGAAATTCCCTCACTTTCACAGAAGCAGTACCTGTAAATGCTTTTCGGTTTTTTAATATCTCATAGACATATAAATAATATGTCATTGAATAAATTAGCAGGACGCGATGCGTTAATGGAGCAAGCCACAAAGTGGAAGACTTGCCCAACTGGCACTTATCTTTTTTTTTTTTTTAATTTTTAAGTATTTTATTTATTTATTTGAGAGAGAGAGAGAGTGAGAGCGTGAGTGGGGGAGAGGCAGAGGCAGAGGGAGAAGCAGGCTCGCTGCTCACCGGGACCCTGGTGCGGGGCTCATCCCAGGAGGCTGATCGTGAGGCAGATGCTGAACCAACGGAGCCCCGGGCGCCCCCCAGTCCAGCATTTACAAGCGTGATGTGACCGGTGGAATAACATAAACGGAAAATGAAAGAATCTCAGAAACAGGTTAGATTGGGCAGTTTCGGAAGAGCAGGCCGGGAACTCATCGCAGTCCTGACGGGTCTAAAGGAATAGGCAAAACCAAGGTGATGGGGTCCCTTGCAACACTTGGGCTGAACTCTGCATATTTTGGAGAGAGGAAAGGTTTGGCAAAAGCGATGTATTCCATAAAAAGATAAAGAATTTGCTTTGAAAAGAAGCTTAAGGATGGCCTGGGAGAGGGGACGGAAGACAGACAAAGCAAGAATAAAATATTGAAGCCGAACAAACAGTGTTTTCTGTAGGGGCGGGGGAGGTGCTTTCTTTTCATGTGGGGTTTTCCTGCCTGGGGGAGTCCGCCCCACATCCACCATTAGAATCCGTCTGGAGTCTGATAGACTCTGCCTGACATTTGGCCGGAAGTATCCGAGTCTTAGTCATAAGCACGGGTCCATCCCACTGAGCAAGGTTTCAAATATAAAAATTCCTTCATTGTAGGTGTTCCTGTTCAACTGATTGCTAATTTTATGAGTCAGTGCATTTTGGTAAATGATAGGGAGTTTCACCACATCTAACGGAAACCTCTTACGTTTTTTGCAAATGTATAATGTTCTTCATTATCAAAAATCAAGCTTCATTATCAAAAAATAAAAGTAAGCTCTTTGTTACTGATCATAAATTACAAATATAGGCTATTCACAATAGAATTATAAGCCCAGGTTCAAAGGAACTTTCTTAACCTCCTTATAATTTGCTATTTTTCATAACAAAAGAGAAGCCTTTTTGGTATGTTCTGATCCATCACTTATAAAGCCTTATATTTATCGTTTACTGGGAACACCCACAGCTCGCTTCCCTGTGATAGATGTGGTATCTAGTCCCATTATCCCAGATGCGTCTTACAGTAGGTGAGCCAGAAAGATAAGGAAAGGTAGAAGGTGGGTCACTGAGTAGTAGAAGGTTTTAAGGACAGCAGTGTTTGTTCTCTTCCCTCCCCTTAAAGTGCCTGCACAGCTGCCAGGCCAGTCTCTTCTAATCTTTTCATAGGAGAGTTTTCAATCAACTCTTCCCTGCTCAAAATCTTCTATGCAACAAAATATGCACCTCGGTGAAATTTTATTTAAAAAATTTCCCATCCAAATGACTGTCAGTGAAAGTTTTTAAAAATCCTACTTGATTGCATTACTATTACAATTATATTATAATTATCTTATAAGCATAAAATAATTTTTCGTAAATAGGCACTTTATTAGTAGATGAAAAACTAAAATGTATGTAGATGCTTAATTATCTTCCCAGTAATGTATAAGTGTAATGCAATCAAGATAATGAATGATTCTAAAGTTTGACTGAACCAATAAAAGACAAATGGACCTTAGAATCCAAATAATTTTTTTGAAGATTTTATATATTTATTTGAAAGAGGGAGAGAACAAAAACCTGCAGAGCAGGGGGAGCAGCAGAGGGAGAGGGAGAAGCAGGCTCCGCACTGAGCAGGGAGCAGATACGGAGCTGGATCCCAGGACCCTGGGATCATGACCTGAGCCAAAGGCAGACGCCTAACAGACTGAGACACCCAGGCGTCCCTCCAAAATAATTTTGTTAACAGAATTTAGTAAGTATGATAATTCAGTTAAATTTAAAATCAGTAATAGAAAAGATTAACTATTTAGTGAAAAGTGTAGATAAACCTGCCCATCCATTTGGAGGAAAAGTTTATATCTGAGATTTAATTTCAGTTGGATTAAGATTTAAATGTAAACGTGGACTATCAAGTTATTACAAATGTAAAAATTAATATTGTTGCCATGTTGGGACACAAAAGAATTTTTAGTCAGATTATTAAACGTAGTGATAACTACAAACTAGACGCTTCTGTTGCCAATATTCAGTTTAGCCAGAGATAGTCTCTTTATTTTTTTCTATTTCCCACCTCTTTGTTTTCTTTAAGATTTTATTTATTTATTTGACAGACAGAGATCACAAGTAGGCAGAGAGGCAGGCAGAGGCAGAGAGAGAAGCAGGCTCCCCGCTGAGCAGAGAGCCCGATGCGGGGCTCGATCCCAGGACCCTGAGATCATGACCGGAGCTGAAGGCAGAGGCTTTAACTCACTGAGCCACCCAGGCACCCCTTTCCTGCCTCTTAACCATCAGTTCTATTTCAGAGTCTAACTGATGAAAGAAGTGCAAAAATGTTCAAAGTTAGAATTGAGCTATGACAGATCACTTTATTTGTTACAGAAAACTTCAGATAGTATTTAATCTTGTTCCTGTCTTTAATTCAGCATAGTTACGTTCAGAGGTTCCAGAATCTCAGCACTGAATGGACCTGAGAAGTTTTGTAGAGAAACTTGCTCATTTTACAGATTTGGAAAGTAGGAGTTTAGGAGACTTTTTGCCTCCTAAGCCACAGCTGTGGTAGATGAGCTAAGAGTATGAGTTTCCTAAGTTTCGTTTCTGTGCTTCTTTCATTAGGTTGAAATTAAACCATAGATGAGTCAAACTAATAGGATAGCAAATTTCAATCCTGGTTCTCATTTGTATTTTTTTATCTCCCCAGAGACAATTTTTCATCTTTCCTGCTGGAATTTAAACACACATTCACTTTAACTGTACTTGTTTAAAATAAAATTTTAAATACTGCAAAAGAGGCAATAAACTTCTCCCTCCCAAAAAAATCTTACAAAACTCCTTAAGTCAGAGATAATCTAATGAAAAGAGTTTAAATTTGTACCTTTCATTTTCCAGCCACTTCCAATTCATGTCCTTTACAGTATTCCAAAAGATGTTAAAATTTATTAAGTTAGAAAGACATTTATAAAAAATATTGAATAATCCTCTTAAATTCCACAGGAAGATGACTGGTACTGTTCATCTTGACAGAGGAACTGTAGAGGTCAAAATCAGTCTTTGCCTAGTAGTGAATTTTTTTCCATTTTATGCTCTTTCCTACATGTCTTCATTAAGCAAATTTGGGGCTTATAAAAATTGATCTGGCTCCATTTCACATAAAAAAGCTCAGGAAGAGAAATTCAGCTGTCAGAGATGAATAGGCATTGCGAGCGTCCAGACCTCTGCACAGGACGGTGAGTCATGTGCAACGTCGTGTGCAAAGGAAGCGGACACACGGAGGAGGACAATGCTGAGTTCTGAAGACCTGCTGTGGGGCAGGACGGTGATGGAGGGTCTGTTTCTGGGCCCAGCAGGATGACTTGGGAATTTAAAAAGCAGAAGAAGGAATTATGTCATTAGCTTTGAATTTAAGATGAAATTCTTTAGGAGGCTTTTTTCATTAACGCTATTACAGTTTATCAGGATGGTACATGATTGAATCGCTCAAATACTTTGCCGTCTAAAAATAAGTTAGGACAGGAAAATCACTTCAATTCTGTCAGGGAAGGGGCTGTGAGGTGTAATAATAATTGCATAATTAGTATGTATTGACATGGAAGGAAAATGCTAAATGTGAGTTAAAAGACGTGTCTGTCTGCAGCAGGAATCTCTTCGGAAGCACCCGCGCCCGGCGCTCGTAATCACTGCCCAGGATTGAAGTGGAAACTGTTCGTCCAGGGAGTTCTAAAAATAGTCTCTAGAACAACTTAAATCTTTAAAACAGCTTACCCCCCATTTTCCTGTTCTCTTATTGACAAGTTATATCCTCTTACGTTCCAATTACGGGAAGTTTTTACAAGCACAGTGACTACGTGATTCAGAAAAGAAAGAACTCTACAGAGGAATGTCATTTAGTTCAAATGAGCAACCTAGTTCTATTATTTAATAACATTAAACATCATTTGTTTTCTATGTATGTCTATATAGAAATATAATATAGTTATAATAAGGTTAGCTACAGACATTACATATGTGCATATATGAACATACATGTATGCTTGTGTGTGTGTGCGGTGTTTGTGGCAAATATTACCAGATTACTAACATTGCTAAATCTGATAGGACCCATTTAAATTAATTTAACACTCCTAGTTCTCTGGCCAAGGTAACAAGAATTTAGGAGCTAAATTCACAACCTAAGACCCAGGAAATGACTTCATAAGGTTGCTGGACGTCCATAAGTCCATCTCCACCAATAGTTTGTTGGACTGTCTTTCAAAGTTTTCCTTTACTGGGGAGCTACTTGGCATTTAGTTATAAGTCAGTCTGTGAAATCTTCCTTACTATTGTTAACATGTTCATATTATTGTCAGTTCCACTGAAAATCCCACATGTTCCTCTCCTTAGGCCCTGAATGTTCTTTTGTAATGTAGACAATACCTGAACGTAGGGCCATCCAAAGTCTGGACAGGTGCCAGCACAAATGGTTGCTGTATCATCGTAGAGCCCTGAAGGACAAGAGAACATTCCTGTGAATTTGGTAATATTATTAGAGAATAAAATTACTAGTGAATAGTGATTTTACAGAATTTAACTTAAAGGTATATCCTGGTGTGGGCTCTTTTGTTCAAACCATAAACCCCTGTATTTTAAATGTTGACTTTTAATGGGAAGTTGGGAGGAGATATGTCAGGCACTTTCAGGTGGCCATCACGCTAACCTGGAGCTAATCAAGAACTTCGCTCTTGGCACGTTATTTTTAATGATGAAGATTTTAAGGGACACCAACATGAAGGATGTTCCCTGTTGTTCAAGATCTTAGCAGTAGGAAGAGGTGGCCCTGAAATGTTCAGGGGAAAGTTTGCTCCTGGAAGAAAGGAAGGCTCGGCCAGTGGTTCTGAGAATGGGATGATGCAGCCGGCTCAGAGTCCGCAGAGAGGGTCAGGGTGGCCAGGGTGGAGTGAGTGGGGGTCGGAGAGTGTCGCAGACCTTGTCAAAGAGGAAGGCAGAGCCTAGATCATGGCAGTTTAGCATTTAACTTTCTTTAAACATAGGACATTACCAAAAAGCGAGATTCCCCCACCACTGAATGAGGACCTAATGTATGTAAACGGGGTTTATATGCCTCTTTTTGGACTCAAACTGATGTTGTGGGCAAGATATGGCCGTAGGAGGATTTAATCCTGCTCTGCATTTACATGGTATTTGGACTTCCTGAACTTCAAAAATGTCAAGTTTGTGTTCACGAGTTACTTATCTCCATTAGTTTCTATTGTGATCTGCGAGGTCTTTATTGGACCCACTCTTGTGGGTCATCAGTTTGTTGCTACTTCTAGCAACAACCTCGGAATCGTCGCGAAGTTCTATGACGTCAATAGAGACATTTACATGAAAACTCAAAAGTTAAGAGAGATCTTTGCAATCAAATTTTTGTGACTCAAAAAACATGTTTGGATTACTTTGTAAAGCAGTACACCTTCATGTGTTTTTAGTAACTTATTATGTCTTATTATAAGTCGGTATATGTTACCGTCAGGATCATGATCCAGTCTTATTAAGGAGATGTGTATTTTTATGCCAACAAACACTGCACACTTTTAGAATCTGGATTTTCTACAAGCTATTTTGGAAAGAGTAAAAACTCTTGTCCGTCTCGGGCTTTATTGGCATATGTATGGAATTCAGAAGGTTCAAAGTGGAAGTTTATTTTGAGTATTTTCCCAACTTGCTAGAAAATAGCACATGAAAAAGAAAGGACCGTGAAGTGTTACTGATTTTCTTCTGCAGGGCTCTAGAGGTTTTGTTTTCACTCCAGCTGAAAATGCTGGGAAGAGTCTTTCCACCCCTTTGGTGACGTGGGATAAATAAAAACCAAATATGTCAGTAGTTTCTTCTGGCCATCAGAAATTTTACTCATGAGGTAACTTCGATTAGTAAATGCACTGTACTTTTTTTTAAAGATTTATTTATTTATTTGAAAGAGAGAGAGCAGGGGAAGGGGCAGAGGGAGAGGGAAGAATCGCATGCAGACCCCCGCGGAGCGCAGACCCCTGCGGAACGCAGAGCCCTTCCCAGGACTCAATTCCACAACCTTGAGAGCATGACCGGAGCCGAAGCCAACAACGAGGCGCTTAGCCAGCTGAGCCACCCAGGCCCGCCAGTGCGTCGTACAAACGTTTTAACAAAATAAGGCATATGTGAGCATGGTCTGACTTCCACTTTCCTCAGAAAAATATCTGTGTCTGTAGTACCAAAGGTTAATTGACATCCCAGGAGAAAAGATGCAAAGAAAACGTAAAGCCTCTAGATCGACATAACGGGAGAAACTCGAAAGAAGCTGATCTTGTTCAAGTGTCATTGCCTAAACTGACCAGATAATGAAATCAAGATCAACTAAACCCTGAAAACAGAGAAAAGAAATTCAGCAGTAAGAATAAAAGATAAACCCTCATAATGTAATGCCAAGGGTGAGCTGCACAACAGGTGAGCTAAAAAGATGCAAATCTAAGTGAATTTAGTAATTTGAAAAAATATATTGGTTAGATTCAGCTGATGTGTCTAAGGACAAGCAAGTTGTTTCCAAAATGAGAGATTATGTGAAAGACACAAACTCCAATGCCTCCTATAACGTTTTTATGTAGGAGAAACAATTTTTACCACAGTAGACACGACCTCTTTCAAGAGATCTGTACGCTCCATAAGTGATTTTAACTATTTGAAGGATTATAAAAAGCTTACAACACATGTCGTTATGTATTTGTCCAAAGTCACAGAACGTTCAACACCAAGATTGAGCCCTAACGTGAACTCTGGGTTTGGGGTGGTTACGTGCCGTGGGAACGGCAGGTTCCTCAGCTGTAGCAAGTGCGCCTCTCTGGCGGCAGATGTGGACGGGGAGGGAGGCTGTGCACGACGGCGGACAGGGCTGTGCGGGCACCGCTAGTCCTTCCACTCAGTGTAGCAGTGAACTTGCAACTGCTTCAAAAAATAAAGTGTGCATCCATCCGAATGGACTTGTCCATTTTCTTCCTCTATTTTTAAAAGAGGTTTTGATGTGTATTTGATGGGGTGTTTGAATCAAGGAAATGGGAAGTTAGAGATAGGACTGAAGGCATGGCCGGTTTGTGTTCTTGTCACGGCGAGCAAGGGTACTTATACCTTTCCAGTTTTAAAAGTAGTGACTCTTAATCTCACAAAACAAACTGAGGGTTGCTGGGGGGAGGGGGTTTGGGAGAAGGGGGTGGGATTATGGACATTGGGGAGGGTATGTGTTTTGGTGAGTGCTGTGAAGTGTGTAAACCTGGTGATTCACAGACCTGTACCCCTGGGGATAAAAATATATGTTTATAAAAAATAAAAAATCATATTAAAAACAAACAAAAAAAAAAAATAAAGCTACCCTATGACCCACCCAAAAAAAAAAATAAATAAAATAAATTACTTTACAAAATTTAAAAGTACTTTTAAAAGTTTTAAAAGTAACAAAGTACATTTTATACATTCAGTACACATTTAAAAGTAATAAAATATATTTCTTCTTTTCCTGGACCACCAACCAAAACGAGATAATTAGTCCTTCTCTTAAGTACTTATAAGCAAAACTGGCGCACCTGTAATTCTAGAACCTCGCGTCACTGCTACCCTTTCACAGAAAAATGTTAATTCCTTGTATATACATATTTGCTGTGATTCCTGACCAGGGCAATGCAACTTCAAATCACCATGGGATCCTACGGTACTCCCACCAGTGTGGCAGAAATGTGAAGTTCAACAATAAAACGTTGGGAAGGATGCGGTGCAGCAGAAACGTCACACACAGTGAGAGTGGAGACGGGTGCCAGCGCTTGGACTCTCGGAAGGACAGTCCCTCAAGAGACTCGGGCGTTCGTGCACCAGGACACTGGGGAGAAATGCATTCGCTGCGTCGCTCGTAGCAGTCAAGTGGAGGGAGCGATGCAGCCCCCTGTCAGGAGGAGAGAGAAACTCGCTCCTGTCCTGCCCCCCCAGCTGCCCTGTCCTGCGGCCCGTTCCCACCAGGCAGCAGGGCCGCGCTCACAGGGCTGCATCTGCAGGGCTGCTGATGGAAGAGGCCGTCTCTGAGGGCTGCGTTCGGAATGACCTTCATAGTGACCTTCGTGAGATGAACAACTAAGTAACGCTCTGCTTACAAGCATGCCTGAGGGCGAGAATGCCGTGAGGGAAAGCAGAGGGACAGCGAGCACAGGCTCGGTGTCGGCGTGCTTCTGGGCCGTGTGCGCGACTCCGCTGAGGGGAACACGGTGGACGGGCCGGTCCCATGAGCAGGCATTTGTTTCTTTAAACAACGTATTGATGCTGCGCATAATCCTCTGCGTCTCCAAGATTTTTAAAATTAGAAAACATTTTTGTAGAACAGTAGGAAGAGTATGATTCGTTCGTCTGAAATTGTGGATTTATTGTGGATTTATGGGTAAAATATCAAAATGCACTATATTTGGGACAGGTCAGAGCACTGGGGTGGAGAAATGCCACATCATCCGCCACCGATCCAGCTGGAAAGTTCTCTTACTTTGTCAGGAATATTGTTAAGATCAGACACCTTTGAGATGCGCAAGTTAAATACTTAGAATTTCATAAATATGATTTATGCATATGAATTCTATTTGACTTTCGGTTACTTTCCTAGCTGTATGGAGGGAATTTTGGAACATCAACGAAGAACAGCTCATGAATCACTCGTGTGTGTGTGTGTGTGTGTGTGTGTGTGTGTCTGTGCGCTTACCCCTGTGTCCAGGGAAAGGTCAGAAAAGTTATGTTTTGGATTATTATAAGGTTCTCAAGACTCTTAAGTTCTGATTATTCAGATGGGGGAATGCACCCACAAATCTCAAAACTATTAATTTTCAAAGTCAAAATTAGAAGAATTTTGTCTTGCTGTTTATATGTAGTTCATGTGAATTAATGTTTGTTATTTCATTATTTAGAAAGAGAATCTCTTGGTTTAATCATGTGTCTTGTTCCTGCTTTCATTTTCTCATTGTAAACTTAAACCTAACTGTGTTTTTATGTCTTAATTCTCACCATAACCAGAGTTCAATAGAGAGAAAACTATTTTCAGGGCACAGAGATCATTTAAGCATTCCTTCTTCTGAATGCTGAGCAAACTCTGCCTGATTTGGTAGATTTAGAATAACCCAAGAGATTTGCATTTTACCAAACAGTTTCTGCCGCTACAGATGTGCTGTGATTAAAACAGAGTCTTAAAAATAAGTAATTAATTAAAAATTAATTAGTAAAGTAGCTTACTAATGTCTAATATTAGTATCTGGGCTAATATTAATGTCTGGCTGCCTTTTGACAAAGTGTCCCAGACAGACTAGACTTGCCAGGAGTCAGACCCCACGAACGCTGAGAAGCACAGTCATCATCTCGACCAACAGGGCCCAAGCATTAGGACACGATTATCGTCCAGGACGTGGTCTTTGCCTCTCACAACTTCGTCATAAGCACTCCCCACCTCAGAGGGAAAAACTTCTAGGCTTAACCCTCAACCCAGTTTCCCAAACCAAGGGGCAGACACAGTCTTCCTGTCTGAACTGTTAGGCCAAGCAGCTGGGGGGCATTTGAATGCTAACCCTTGTCCATGGCCCTGTGTGCTCAGTGTCTCCACATCTTAATTTATGCAGTTCAGTGCTGCGTTTGACTTTCTAACGTTTCTGGCAAATAAAATCTCTCCTAGTGAATCTGTTGATCTTCTTTTATTGCCTCCGCTTTGTCTTCTGTTTTCCTCTCTATTTTGTTCACTCCCTTTTCTTGATCTAAGTTCTTTTACTTTCAAAACCCATTTCCGACTCTGACTTTACGTCAGTCTGTTTACTCAGTGAACAGTAATTAATCACTTACAGTCCTTTATGTATCTGTTCTCTAGATGAAAATTTTCTGAATCTTCTATTTTCTCTAGATTGGCTCTTCCCTCCCTAACTTGTTCCCTTCTTGTCTTGTTTTATCAGCTTCTGGGTGAATCTTCAAACCCTTCATCTTGCCTTTTTACCAAAGATACTGTCACAGACCTGGAACAACACGCAGAGCTCGGGTTCATTCCAGGATGGGATGCATGTCAACACAGACAGCACATTTGTTCTGTTAGAGACGTCCAAGGTGAGCACAGCTAGAAAGAGGAATTAGTTAGAATAGTGCTAATTAGAGAATTGTTAATCACATTGGTTTGGGCAACATCATGAACCACGAAGCTGATTTGGTGTCCTAGTTTATGCTGTAGGTTAGCTGGCTCTGTCTCTGCTGTTACTGTCAATGTCCTGGAGGAGAGATTCCTAACACAGTGAGGTGATTTAGCAGATAGAAAAGCTGAAAAATTACTAATATATATGTATATATGCATATTAGGATATATCTTTGATTCCACGGTGCAGTGGAGAGCCAATTGTAATATTTAGTGAAACTATTTTAAATTGACAGCATTTTGTACATCAGGCAATTATTCAAACCTCAGAACAGCCTTTTTCATTCTGCAAGCAGCACTGTTAGAAAAGCCTCTCAAGAATGCATGGTGTCTCTGCTGCATCTTGATGAGAGAGAACACATATTCTGGCCGTTTACTGAATCAGACTTCTGGAGCATCTGTTTGTCCTCGTAAGGACTGATACTCGCTTGAGCAAGTATAAAATGTCTGCTCACTGTCAGATATTAGTAATTTCTGCATCTTATTTTTAATTGGTTACTTATTTCTAAGACTTTATTTTATTTTAACTTATTTTAAATATTTTATTTTTAAGTAATCTCTGTACCCGATGTGGAACTTGAACTCACAACCCTGAGACCAAGAGCCGCACGCTCTTCTGACTGAGCCAGCCAGGCTCCCCTGTACAATAATTTAACATGAAGTACTTGAGCTGAAACTTCTATTGGGGTCTTTACTGGTTTAAAACTCATTTTTGCGTGCTTTTTCCACCAATTTACCAAGCTCATCTAGATTAAAAATTGTCAGTTGGCTGTTGGTCTCGGCTTTATTTTGTTATTATTAATTCTGTCTATTTTAAGCCACTCAGGACAAAGAAAATGTGTTGTAGAATATTGGGTTGCTATATATAAACATACCAAAAATAAATTGAATGTAGACTAATCCTTAAAATAAAATACAGTTTTTGTTAGGGCCTCGCTATCATTTTGTTTCGCAATCAGAAATTTATTTTAACTACATTATTGATAATGACCATATCCAGTAAAGTCAGGAAGTTCAAAAAGAGTGACAGACTAGGAAAGGCCAGGGGAAGAAGCTGTTTGAGAGTTTGCTTTTATGTTTTGAGCAATCATTTATGACAGAGTTGTTTAATCCAGATTTGTTTTGTGGCTTGTGGTTAAAAATTCAGCCAGTGTGTTGTTAGATAATGTGTTGAAATAAACAGCAAAATAACTCCAACATATTTTATATATATTTTTTCTCTGAATACTATGAGCATAATTTGAGAAGCAGTCTTTTTCTCAAAGGAAAATTATTGTTTCCATAAATGACATGTGTATCTGGGCTCAGAAGAAAAAAAAAAAAACAATTTTGATATTTCTAGGTAAATGAATGATTAGCAATTTGACTTATTTTTTTAATATTTTATTAATTTACTTGCCAGAGAGAGAGAGAGAGGAAACACAGGCAGGGAAAGTGGAAGAGGGAGAAGCAGGCCTCTTGTTGAGCAGAGAACCCGATAACGGGCTCCATCCCAGGACCCTGGGATTATGACCTGAGCTGAAGGCAGCCACTTAACAACTGAGCCGCCCAAGCGCCCCTAGTGCTCTATATTAGAAGAAAATAAAGTTAGCTATACGAATCTCAACACATAGAAAAATCCAAATTTAAAAAGACAAGTATTGTCATAAGTTGTGAGATGAGTCAGTTCAGAAGATTTATTTTGTGAAAATCCATCGTGAAGATTTCAGATAAATCATGACTTTATTTAATGACAAATATATGTTTCAGTTTATAAAAAAGCCCTCTGATTTTACATTTGGAAAATTTCCAAAACTATACAAGGATGAAGGGGCATTTATAGTTGGTTTTCTTTTTAGAATTACCTTAAATATTTGTAAATCAATACTTAGAAGCTTTATAAAATATAGATTTTCAAACACAGAAGTCATGACTTCTCAAACAGGTGTATAGCTTTTTGTGAATTAAACAAACTTGTATTCTACATATATTTTTTAAAAACTGATTTATTTATTTATTTATTTTCACTTCACTGCTTAGGTTTTTTCTCCTTCTATAGACTTTTTTACTGTTACTGTCCAGGAAGGCCATAAGTAATGGAGTAAGACTTTTGTTGGGAGCCAACAGTTGGCAGGTCTGCCAGTTTCAACAAGAAATTCTGCCAAGTTCAGCCATTGTTTGGCCATTTGGTGAAATGCTTCAACATTTTTTGTTAAAATACCGAGCAACCTTCTCATTTACCCTAGATTGAAGGTCACTCCTTGGAATTCAGTGAAACCTGAACACTGCGTTACAGAAAGCATCTTTACCAATTTATTTCCCTTCACAGAAGGGGTGGAGGGATAAATATGAGGTTGACCTAAGAATAATAAATGGTGATTAGTTTCTGAATATTTTCTCTTTGGCAGTGGGTCATGTTTCTAACACTTCCACAGTCTGCATTTTGTATGTATCGTACACTGCACACAAAACTACAGAGTCAACTACCTAGTTTTCTGTGGACACTGATACAAAGAAACATATCCATTTATTTAATCATTTATTAAGCAATATTTAAGGACCTAGTAGGTGCAGTCACTTATCGAGATGCTTAAGATATATTAGTGAAAAAAAGCAGGCGGGAGTACTTGTAGAGGTTATGTGCTAAATATATGGACAGAAAATAACAGCATAGATTATACATAAATGATAGTCGGCGGTTTGTTGCAATGTGATGGATGTTACAGGAAGAAGCCAGGACAAATCAAAATAGATGACGATGGGCTAAGGGGTTTTGGTGGTGCAGGCGTAGCGGACTTTAAGTATTAGTGTCTAGGTTAGGTCCCAAAGAAAACTCTGCATCTGAGCAAAGACTCCAGGGAGGCGTGGGGAGCTGACACGCGGGTTTCCGAAAGAGCATTCAGGGCTCTTTGAGAGGAACCCACTGATAGTTTTGAACCTTTCTTTAATTTTATGCCAGTTGATATCAGAAGTACTAACAAGAAGTAAATTTGTCTGGAGGTGAAGGAAAAGGAAATACTGAAGTCCAGAATCCAGGAACTATAGACCCAGAAATAAAGATGAGCGTTGTTTTCACATTCAGGGGCCGGAAGGGTGGGTGTGTGACGGAGAGTAAGGGAGACATGGTAAGCTTGTCCGTTAATTCATCCCAGTTAGCATTCTGTCACTAATTTCTATTACAACCTTATATCAATAAATATTGTGCACAATGACCTTTGTTGTTTACTATAAATTTAATTTAATTCTAAAGAGTTATCCAAGTTAGAATTGATTAAAAAGCTAGAAAAGCTCATACGTTGTATTTATACTCTGGGTCCCTCTCCATTTATAAAATTATGCAGTTACATCTGGAAGTAAATCTTAAGCCAGGATGTAGAACAATCCTTTAAGTCTATATGACTCTGAGTAATTTAGGAGTGCAATGTTGTCTAAATATAGAAATCTAACTTTTTTTTAAAGCAGATGCTATTTATTTATTATTATTTTTTATTTTTTATCATTTATTATTTTTTAAAGATTTTATTTATTTATTTGACAGAGATTACAAGTAGGCAGAGAGGCAGGCAGGGAGAGAGGGGGAAGCACGCTCCCTGCTGAGCAGAGAGCCCGATGTGGGGCTCGATCCCAGGACCCTGGGATCATGACCTGAGCCAAAGGCAGAGGCTTCATCCACTAAGCCACCCAGGCGTCCCACAAATGCTATTTAAAGATCTACATCCTAGTTACACTTAATGAAACCCTCTGAGGACATATGGATCTAGAATCTCGTATTTCTGTTAGGAACCCATTAGCTAGACTTATGTAACTTGTTCAGGACTCCAGCTTCAGAAACCGTATGTAACATGAATAGTTTTGAACATGTGGCCCTTTGTGGTACAGATAGAACTAGACAGAACTAAGTAGAACTAGGTAGAACTAGATAGAACCAGAACTGATGCAGTTGCGAGCTCACAACCTCAAATACGTAGTCGTTATGATGTTGAGCATTTGGTGAGTAATCAGCTTTCACAGGGTTAACCTGAAAAATCACACAATTAGTGAATTTTTAAAGCATGTTTCAGTTACACAATGACTCAAACATAAACTCTTTGCTAACTTTGGTGTATTTATCCTGAAGGAAGGGGGCTGGACTCTGGTTCATTAAATATGGACACATATTAATTTTATGATGAAAAAGATTCAGTGTTTTCTAATAATTTTGAACTGATAACACAGACAGGAAATCCTTTTGGAAAGTCTGTAATTAAGGAAGTTAACTCATGTGAGGAATTCAATTAATTAAAATATTAAACAATATTTAGGAAAGTCATTTTATGGGCTTCACCCAGGTCAGTTTGTTCTAGACCTTAATGCTTGCTCATATCTCATCTGAGGGCCTTCCTGTTCGAAGTAACGAAATCAAGCATTCTTCAAAGCTTTATTTAGAATATCTTTCTTTCACCACATTATTTCTGTCTTAAAAATGAACATTTCTGATACCCAGGCATGATGTTTGCCATTGATTTAGATGCAAGGAAATAGTTCTGTTAAAGGTATGAAAAGTCGAAGTTATAATGGAAGCAGTTGAAAGTAAGATATTTCAGAATATCTTAACCAAAGCACATCCAATTGTGAACTAGGTAGTGTCCGTTCGACTGTTCTTTATTTCAGGGTTGGTTTTTGTTTTTGTTTTTGTTTTTAACGTTTCTTCTATAATCCAAGGTTTCCCAGACATAATCATATGTACAGAAAGTATCTGATTTATCAAGCTTTGTCATTTCGGAAAACATCCTACTTCAAGCATTCAGTTCTGCCCTTGCGACCAGGTGAGAAGTCGCGTGGCAGTCGGCGGCGTGGAGGAGGAGGTCGTGCTGCCAGCGGGCGCAGAGGCGCTGATGCTGCCCGGAGCAGGCCTGTCCCGCTCCCCCCTGGCCGCCCGCGTGGGGCCGGCTGGCTAAGCTGAGGGCCATTCTGTTTACCCACACCCTCAGTGGGAATTAGTCATGTGACTTCAAATTCAGCTGTTCTCTGACGGGACTAAATTCTGGTATGAACAGAAAGTTCCCCAAAAATGATATGCAAGGTGAACAGACTTTAGTTTTATAAAGAGAGATCAATTCTGGAAGGTCTTCTGTGAATCATGAAGCAGAAGAGCAAGCTACCTTTTTTTTTTTTTTTAGTAGAAACCTTCTATCTTTTTGGCCTCCCTCATTAATAATATAAGTATTTTAAATATTTCTTCTACCTCTACTTAGGACCAATTCAGACTCTGCCCCTCTCCAAACAACCAACCAAACAAACACAGCCACTGAGTAACAGGAGACTCGATGCCCTGCTCTGCCCACAGTCAGGTAACGCCACGTCATTAAGACGTTCATCATTTTCAGTTCAACTAATGAATTCACTGCCGTTCCAATTGTTGTTCCAGCAGGAATTTTTAAAGAATTTCCAAAATCTAAAAACTTAAATAATTTGGGGAAAAAAGAGCAAGTATGGACAAACACCCCTAACTAGTTGTAACGGTTACTTGTGTACGTTAATCTGGCCGGGAGACGGTGCCGGCTTGATCAAACACTAGTCTTCGCGTGGCTGTCAAGGTATTTCGTCGATGTGATTGGCATCTGACATCCGTTGACTTTGAGCAAAGGAGATTGTCTGGATGATGTGTCTGCGTCACCTCCAGTCAGCTGAAGGCTTTAAGAGCAACACTGAGGTCCTCTGAGAAAGAATTCTTCAAAATTTTTGTTTTCCAAGCTCCTGTTAACTACCAGAGGCTAGAGAGCAACCACGGGCATTTGGTTTGGAGGAAGGCAAGGGAGAAGCAGGTCTAGACAGAGGAAGTCAGTGAAAGAAAATGCAGAAGGAAAGACGGGAGCGACCGGTTGCAGATCCCACCGGCCCCACGCAGGCATCCCTCGTTCTCTTGTGCCTCTCCACCACTGCAGTTTTTACAAACTGAAAGTTTTGGTAATCCTGAATTTAACAAGCTTCTCAGCACCATTTGTCTAACAGACTTTGTTAACTTCATGTCTTTGTGTCACATGTTGGTGATTCTCTCCGTAGTTCAAACTTCCTCATTATTTGTAGATTGTTCTGGTGACCTGGGATCAGTATTCTTTCGTAGTACTCTAGTAATTATTTTGGGCACCACTGACCGTGCCAGTAGAAGACGGCAAACTTAATAAATGTCGTGTGCATTCTGACCACCACCCATCTCTGAGCCTTTCGGTAGGCTTCCCTATTCCCTGAGACACAACCACGTTGAAATCACCCTACAGTAGCCCCTGTTTGAGGTTGAAAGGAAGAGTCACATACCTCCCACTTAGAGTCAAAAGTGGGAAATGATTAAGCTTAGTGAGGAAGATATGTTGAAAGCTGAGATAGGTCAAAAGCTAACTTTCTTGCACAGTTAGCCAAGTTCTGAATGTAAATTAAAAGGAAATTAAAAGTGCTACACCAAGGAACACACAATGAGAGAGGTGAAGAGTCTCGTTGATGATCTAGAGAAAGCTTCAGTGGTCTGGATAGATCAAACCAGCCCCAACACTCCCTAAAGCCAAAGGCCTCATCAAGAGCAAGACCCTGACTCTTCAGTTCAGGGAAGGCGGAGAGAGTTGAAGTAGGAAGTTGAAGCTCAGGTGGGTTCATGAGGTTTAAGGAAAGAAGCCGTCTCAGTGACATAAGTGTGTCCGCAAGCGCTGATGCAGAAGCCGCAGCAAAGTACCCAGATCTAGCCAAGATAGTCCTGAAGGTGGCTAAGGTGGCTACAGCAAACAACACACCTTCAGTGTAGCCTCCAGTGGGAAGATGTCCTCTAGGCCTTATGTGGCTAGGGAGGAGAAGTCAATGCCTGGCTTCAAAGCATCAAAGGACAGGCGGACTCTCCTGTCAGGGGCGAACGCAGCCAGTGACTTGAGGTTAAGCCAGTGCTCATCGACCCTTTGAACATCCTAAAGCCCAAAGGGTTATGCTCAATCTACTCTGCCTGTGATCTACAAAATAGAACCGCAACAGACGTCTGCTTAAAGCATGGTCTACTGAATATTTTAAGCCCACTGTCAAGAACCACTGCTCAGAAAAAAAATTATTCCTTTCAAAAAATTACTGATCATTGAAGATACATCCAGTCACCCAGGAGGTCTGCTGTACTATGAGATCAACGATGGTTATTATCCATCTCATGCCTGCTAAGATATCCATTCTGCAGCCCATGGATGAAGGAGTGGTTTCAACTTCCAAGTCTTATTATTTAAGAAATACATTTTATAAGGTTAAAACTTCCATACATAGCGATTCCTCTGATGGATCTGGGCAAAATAAACTGAAAACCTTTTGGAAAGAATTCACCATTTCAGATGCCATTAAAAACATACATGATTCGTGGCAGAAGCTCAAAATATCAGCATTCACAGGAGTTTGGGAGAAGCTGATTCCAACCCTCAAGGCTGACTCTGAGGGCTTCAAGATTTCAGTGGAGCGAATTCCTGCAGATGTGGCAGAAACAGCAAGAGAACTAGAACTCAAGGAGAGACTGAGGATGGATTGGACTGGAGGGGTCGCAGGACAAAACTTGGACAGATGAGCAGGTGCTTTTTGTGGGGGAGCAGAGATGGTGATTTGAAATAGAATCTATTCTTGGGGAAGATGGTGTGAAGACTGTTGAGACAACAACCAAGGATTTAGAAAAGTCCACAAAGTTTGTTGATAACGTCGCTGCAGGGTTTGAGAGGACTGACTTGAATTTTGAAAGTTTGTGGTACAATGCTACTGAACAGCATCTCATGCTACAGAGAGCTCACTCACAAAATGTGTCCGTGGATGCAGCAAACTTCGCTATTCACTAATTTTAAGGAATTACCACAGCCACCGCAACCTCCAGCAACCCCCACCCTGACCAGTCAGCAGCCGCCATCATCAAGGCAAGACCCTCGCCAGGAAGAAGACTACAACTCACTCAAAGCTGCAGATGATGGTTAGTGGATTTTAGCAGTAAAGTATTTTTTAATTAAGGTCGATGTGTTTTTAAACATAATGCTATTGTACTGTACTATTTACTTAACTTTCATAGGTACTGGGAAACCAAAAAATTCACTAACTGGTGTTACTTTATTACGATGCCACTTTGTTGAGATGATCTAGAACCAAACCCTCAGTATATCCGAGTTCTGCCTGTGGTTTGACCTAGGGTTCCGGGACCAGCATCCATTCATCTGGTGACTAGATACCGGCCTCCAGCTGGAGAAGGAAGCTGAGTGGTTAAGAGCCTGAGCTCTGGTTGCCAGGACTCAGTTCCTGGAACCTCCACCTGCACAGCTACGTGGTTTGGACATGGTATTTAGAAGCTCTGTGCCTCGGTTTTGGAGTTTATCTGCACAACAACAACAACAATTCCTGAGGTTTTGGGGAAGGTTAAATGAGTTTATACATGAGTAATGAGTAATGTACACGGCAGAAGGCAAATCCTCAAAGAAATGAGCTAAACATCTCAGTAGGGCAAGCCACCCCTCCACAAGAGGTTCTCCTGACTAGTGCGGTCTGGAAACACTCATCTGCTGCTAACTTGGGGAGAAGAGCTGCCGCAGGGAAGGAAAACTCTCCTGTTAGAGGAAAAAAAAAAATTATTCGTCCCACAGGAATATGAAGATATGTGCACCCGCCTAATAATGCCAAGGACCAGAGGCTTAAAGCGGACAGTAAATATGTATATTCACCCAAATAAACCTGACAAGTTCAAAGATATTTTAGTGAGTTAACGGGCTTTGATGAGACTGTGTCTAATGGATTTAACCCGCAGCGGCCTGCCGGCCGCTGGGACACGACTGTGTCGGAGGTGCTCCCCATTCCAGAAGTTGTTTCAAACGGGATCGCACCACAGTTGCGTGAGTTACAGTTTTTGCCTCAGCTAAAAATTATATTGCCGTGTTTTGAAAAAGATTTAAAATAAAAAGGTTTTATTGGAAACAACTTTTTGAAGAAGACATATGTAGCTTCGTAAAATATGTAAACATGTTAGTCTAATAATACTAGGTCTCTATTATTTAAGTAAAAGGAAAGCTGCTCTCTTGCCTCGCATTTGAAAACAACTGAAGACAACCCCGAGTTAGGCAAAAAGCACCCAGAGGCGCGCGTTCTGTGTGACGACATCCCTTCCCTGAGTTTTATTCTCCTTATTTTCAGTGCTGACACGCTTTATGCTTCTCCGGTACTTACCGAGTTCCAATTTCCCTTCACATTATCCTTGGAAAGAAGCAGAATTGAGTCGCTAGACAACAATCGACATCATGGCAATGAACATGGATCTGATTAACACTCGTTTGCGAACAACGACATTGGTGCTTGGACACGAGACAAACTTGGCTTTGATTGACAAAACCCAGCCTGTGTGCTCATGAATATGCTAATGAGCGCCCTTGTGACTAAGCCGTAGGGGAGAGGCGCTCTGGTCACCTGGTGGCCATTCATGTTTCCCCCTCGTCCAATAGACCAGATGACGCGCTCAGGCGTCCCTGCGTTTCACGAGCAACACAGCTGGACTTCGGTTAGCCTAAACACAAATAGGATAGTAAAGGCAGATTTATACAAAAGTTTATGCCATGTTGCCATTTTTTTAATTAAAAAATACATTCCACGTTAAGGAGATAAGTTTTCTCTGAAAACTGGGCTCCATCCAATCCTCAATGAAGTTAGTATTACAAGGGTAGGTTGGTTATTTATTTGTTTACTTATTTATGTTTATGTTGGGTTGAGCAGATCTGAGATTTTTGAACTGTTAGTTGGTAGTAAGGCAAAAAAAAACATACATTTAATTAAAAGCACAAAGGAATAAAAAGATAAAACTTGTTTTACATTTAAAAAAATAAATTCAGTATTTTTATCATTTTTCAAAACATAATATATTAGTCTGTTAGTTTTGTAGAATATTATCTCTTTGAAGTAAACAAACTAAAGGGAAAATAGGAAGAAACTTGTTCTAGGAAAATATTTGCGATTTATCATCCAATAATATCAGTAAATGCAAAAACATAAGCTCTAACTCAGTTCACAGCCAGTGACTCCCTTTTATTTTTAAATAGTAAGACTTTTATTGTGTGCTTAAAAATTAAATTCATTTCTTCATTTTTTGGTAAAATAGTCTATTAAATTAAAAAAAAAAAACCTTGATTTCAAGAGTATACAAATACTGGAAAATGCAAAAATTATTGACTTAATGCAAAATATAATACTAATTAGACATAAAATAATCTAGATTTATTGAGGACTTTTCTGTTTAAATTGGAATGACAATGTAATGTATAAAGATGTATTTCCTATCATTCAAATGGTTTGCTGACTTAATTTATCTAATCATATGTTCTTTTACCCTACATAACACTAACTCAGTATTTACAGCCCAGATTTTACAATTAAAGATATGCTACCTAGTACTTCTTCAATTCTATGCTAATTAAGACTCTATATCTTCAAAATTATAAACCAAATTATAGGTACGTAAACCAAAATTAAGGTGTGAAAACTGACTGGACCCTTCGGGTTGTGTAACTGCTATTGATGAAGGAATTCAGGCAGGAATTCCTAAGGGAAATCTTTGAGAATAAACGGGAAAATGATTGAAGTATCTGGTCAGTGTGTAGCCCTGCTCTCCTGTTTCTCATAAATTTTTATTTTCCTTCTAATTTCATCAGAGTATTTTATTTTTTTTAACATTTTATGTATTTTATTTGACAGAGAGAGAGATCACAAGCAGGCAGAGAAGCAGGCAGAGAGAGAGAGAGGGAAGCAGGCTTCCCACTGAGCAGAGAGCCCGATGCGGGACTCGATTCCAGGACTCTGGGATCATGACCGGAGCCGAACGGAGGCAGAGGCTTAACCCACTGAGCCACCCAGGTGCCCCAGAACATTTTCTTATATGAAATGGGAAGATTTCTTAAAGTAATGTAGTAGTGCTGCATGGTAGAAGTCCTGGGACAGAAAAAGAGAGCTTTCCTAAGAAATTACAAATGTTTCATGCCTTGACTTCAAACCCAGATACAGAATATGTTTTAAATAGCTATGTCCTGACTTTCCATCTTAAGAGTGTTCTCTGATGGTCTAACTGAGTCAGGAACCCAGAGGTGCGACAAACTGGGCACTGTGTGTCTTTCATCAACACCACTGCAATGATAGGACTTGCGTTCCAGGGTTAATGCCCTCCCTGAATCCTAAGCAGAGATAAGATAGAGAATAAAGCCAATGATTTCAAATAATGTCCTTTGAATATATTTGGTTTTTTTTTAAAGTTGATACCGTAATCATGATATCTCTATAAATAGTATTATCTTTTCAGGTTGTGTTGACAGTCATACACAGAGAATGAAATCAGTTTTATTTTGTGAATGTATATTTTGATCCTTTAAAAAATGTTTTGTTAATTTTTGTATAAATATCTCGAAGACAATTCTTAGAAATTAAGTTACTCCCAAATTTTAATCATGGAGCTAAAAATTGAATGCAAAATAGTGTTATAATAGTCACAAAAATGATGTACGTTAAAAATATATAGTAATACTATTAACTGAAGTTTGATTAGTTTTATGTGTTTATCAAATGATTTATCCACATTAACATAAAGCATATAAGGTCACCATTTTTGTCTTAATATTATTTTGAATTTCTTACTGAAATAAATTTGTTATGCATAAAATAATGGTAAAATACATACAATGATCATGAAGATTTTCCTAAATATGCTAGAGGTTTGGTTCCATTTAAACTTACGTTCGGCGTCACCAGGAGTAAAGTATACAGAGTATACCTTGGTCATTCATTTAACACAATTTTTTAAATTACAGAGTCAATTTTAATTTCTTTTTGCTTTCCTGTTTTTCCAATCTTTGCTTTTCAGAGTGAGTGAATAGTTTTGTATATTCTAGAAGTTTATATATTTTAAGTAACAAAACAATTTGGAACATGCTAAGATATATTAGGGAAAAAAGACCTAGTAGTAATAACCTCAAGCACATTTCTAAAAGATAACTGAATATTGCAGGTAAAACATACCTCAGCTCACATTATTTTTATGATTTCTGAATCTTATGTTTCATACTTAGAACTGGCCTTAGACTCTGCATAGCATCTAGAAAAAGAATTTAGTTCTTCATGGCTGAAAGCATACAAGGATCCTCTGATATTCTCTTATCATTAGAGAAAACAAACTTTAGAAATAATAATATGAGTTCTTACTTAAACTTTCAATTATTTTCTCAAGTAACACTTGAGAAAATAATTGGCATACATATCTGGGAAAACCTTGTCACTTTTATTCACAGTTCTCTCTATTTCACACCCTCCCCCCAAAGTCTTTGCCTAATGACCCTTGAAATTCAGTGCCTAGTGGTTTTCAACAGTATTTTCTGAAAATAAAAGATGGTAAGTCATACTATTAATACAGTTTTAAGATTTTAATTAAATTATGGAAAAATTATGGGGAGTTCCTTATTATAAAATATGATATTAGTGTAATACCTCCTTCTAAGAAAATAATCTAAATTAAAAATAATGCTATTTTCATTTTTGTTACTAATCCGGGGCTTTGGGCATTTAATATGTTCTTTTCATTTCCTTCCCTAATTACCTAATGGCTACTTACAAAGTCCCCTTCTAAAAACAGGTTTTCCATTTCTACACATGTGTCAGGGAATCCGATACAACTGACTGAAAGGAAATGGGAAATCAGCCATAATATTTTTAAGAATCACAAAAATAAGACTTAATTGAAGTTTCCATAATTTAAAGAAATTTGTGGAAAACTGAGTGGAAGATTTTGAGGGATTTGCTCAGAATGAGTTTGTAGTCCACTCTTACTGTGCCAGATTACGGGCGTGTGAGTAGAGGATGTCCCCACCGAAAGACATGCTGCAGAGGATGATCACACAGGTGAGAAAGAACATGGATATGTGTCTGTCTATGTTATTTATTATGTGTAAAATACATACATGCAATGTCAATCAAGGTAATTTAAACCCAAATCTGATGTCTCGTTTTATATAAATAAATTGTATATATATAATTATATTGTATATAAATAATTGTATCAGTCAGTATGATGATGTATCGGACCCAGATCTGACCCCTGATTTTCTTAGCGACAGATATGTGCTGTCCTTCACCAGCCCGGAGCAGACCAGACTTTCTGCACAGCCCAGCGCAGCCTGTGCTGGTGAAGGAAGCATTAGCAGATGTTTCATCTCGGTCACTGTACGTGTTTTCTGGACGTTCCTTTTTTCAATACACACTTTAATTTCTCTGTTAGTGATCTGGCTTACATATCTGGGAAAACCTTGTCACTTTTATTCACAGCTCTCTCTATTTCACACCCTCCCCCCAAAGCTTGCAGAGGAGCCCCGAGTCGTCCGAGGGGCACACTGCGAGCTGGGGTTGTGAACCCCAGCGGCTGCCCAGGGGCGCTTCCTCAGTCCTAGCTGGGCTTTTCTTTTTCTCTTGCTCTCGTAGCCCACCCCAGGGGCCAACACAACGGAAACGATGCAGGGTCAGCCAGAGACATGGAGCCCATCGGGGACAACGAGCCATGAACACCCCCGCAGCTCGCTGGTTACAGGGGTGAGTGCAAATGAAGGTGGAGGCACGCGGGACACACACAATGAGTCCGAAGGGATTGCTTTTCTCTTAATTCCCCATTTTGTGCCACTACAGAGGGACTGAGACCCCGGGACCCTGTCCGTAGTTCTCAGAGTTCTGACTGTATAAAAACTTTGAAGACCCTTCCTGAGGGGAAAATGCTTTCTGGCTGCCAGAATCGAAGCTCAGCTAATAGCAGAGCAGATTCTCAAAGGCATTGTTCCCTGATGGGGTCGTTGCTTTGAAGTATGCCTTTTAGTCCATTTAGACTTTCGTCAGCTGCTGAATTCACCCTCCAGATGGCACCGCACGCGACAGTGGCTGCGCGGGGATGTGGTGCCCACTGCAGAGCAGCAGGCGCCGCTTCCTGCACATGGGGAAGCAGCCAGGGCAGGCTGCAGGTCACCGCACGTCCCTGAACTCTGCGGGAGAAACGCTGCCCGCCCAGGTGCGACTCCCCCTCGGACCGTGTGTGTCGGCTCCGAGTCCCGCACTTACCAGCCCAGCTTCCGAAGACTCGGGACAAACGTCCTCAGGATGGAGCTGGAGCTTCTGAGACTCCGCAGGGGGGATGTGGCCCAGGCGAGGCGGCGAGCGTGGGAGCCTCCGGGCAGCCCTGCAGGCTGAGGTCGGGCAGCAGAGCCGGGGCTGCTCAGCCAGGAGGGGACCCTGTGCGGGGAGAAGCTGCTCTGCAGCGCAGCTTGTCACACTGCCTCTGCTCAGCAGCAGGGAGCTCGAGCTTCCTGTGACATCACCCTGACCCCGCCTGCAGCTCGTGTTGGGTTACTTTCCTCCTCCGGAGCTCACCCGGGGAAGCAGCGTCCTCGCCCACCCAGCCCTGGCAGCACGGAGCAGAGGCCACCATGCGCTGTCCCCGCTGTCCCCAGCCCGGCTGTCACCTGGGCGGGGAGTCAGGACGAGCCACACTCTGCCTGCGGCTGGAGGGGTGTGCGGCGTCCTGCGGGCACTGGGAGGGCTTGGGGGGTGTGAGTGTGTCTGTGAGTGTGTGAATGAGAGAGTGTGAGTGTGTGTGTGTGTGTGTGTGTGTGTGTGAGCGTGTCTGTGTGTGTGGAATCAGACTTGCACGGTGCTGAGCAGCTGCTGTCAACGTCTTTCTTCCTAATAAACACAAAAGTAGCTCCCGCGTCCATCCGAGGCTCCTCCGTGATCCCACGGAGCCTTCATAACCAGGGCTGTTCCCCGCTCAGGTTTGCACAATCAAACGGTGAAGCTTTATCCTCTAGGTTTTCTGACTTTTTCACTTTGTCCACGACATGACCACGTGCGTGTGTGTCATAAACAAAACCACTGTGTGTGCTGTGTGTGTGCGCATACGTAGGATCCTTTGTCATGTTGTGTGGGTTTCATTATCTTATCACCTGTGAAATAAAAAAGAAATTTGTATTACATTTATCCCTCAAAATAAACCCTGCCAAACATGCAGACAACTTACAAGCATAATGATTACGTAAAACATGCAACATATTCTAATTCTTTACAAAAAGTTTTCCCTCAAAACATAAATTTACTCCAAATGTGTTTAATAAATTATTGGACATTATCTGAGAAGAATGCTTTAAATTTGAAATGCAGCTGTCTTCTCGTCGTGCGGTAAGTGTGTGGGATTCAACAATAATCATAATTGCTGAACCCTGAACAGCACTGGGCATCGGTATCTTCCCCTGTAAACTAGAAGACATGAATCAAATAATATATAGAATTACTTATATCTCTTAAAATTTCAATCAACAAATTATGTAACATTTAGAAATAGATAAGATACTGTGATAATTATTCAATTCTTAGTAAATTTGAGGTCAGAGGCACTGAAAAATTAGTAAATTACTGCAAAATTCAGGAACAAAATGAGATGCTCACACTTTTTGTTAACTAATACAGGAGGACAAGGCAACATGAATTAAAGGGACACCGTGGTCTGAAGCGGTTCCCTCTCGCTGACATTTGTATACCTGGATCCACTGAAGAAACTCATCACACAACTTTGATTTTAAAGATCCGTAGGATCAAGGTGAATAAAAATAAATACCTATAAAAATAGGATATAAACTAATCTCTGTCAGTTATAGTTAAAAAGTTGCAAGAAACTGAGAGTCATACCTTTGGTTACTGACAGAGAGAAATAACCAGAGGAGTTAAATTGCTGAGTTACAGAATATTGCATTTTCGGGGACACTTTGGTGAGCTGCTGAAACCTGCTTCATTGCGAGCTATTTGCTCGCGCATCAGAGGAAAGGCCAAGCCCAGGCTGCGTCTGGCTCCGCAAACAAGGGTTCTCCAGGCAGAACACGGCCGTGGATAACCCCGAGGGCCAGCGTGACTGGGCCCTTCCACGGAGGACGGCTCTGCTCGGGGACCACACAGCAGGAAGTGCCAAGCGCTGGGGTTGGACCCAGAGGCATGACATTCCTGTCCGGGTCCGGACGCGCTCCAGGGTGACCTTTGACAGAACCTGTTAGGCCTTGGTGTTCCTGGATTTTAATCCCCGAATGACCACTGGCCACGCCGTGATGATGATGTCGGACCCCTGGAAAGAGATGAATGTAGCTTTTGAAGTTTAGTCATGAAAAACTAAGACTTTTCCCAGAAGTTCACAGAAGCATCAGTACTTTTTTTCAAAGATTCATTTATTCATTTGTCCAACACGAGTGAAGTCCGGTGAGGGAAACGTCTGTGCCGCACATGGGTCTTCGGACCCTCACTCCGGGGCTCTGGTCCTTTACTGAACGACAGTCGCATCCTGAAGCCCAACGGACGCTCCCACACTCCTGCTTAAGTGACCGGTCCGGCGTGTGGTCCGAGTTCAAGAAGACCCGTGGGTAATTCGTACCGGCGTCATCTCTAAGCCTTGCTCAGAGGTAACAGGCACCTGCGCCCCAGGCACCCGGCCCTCGAGAGTCCAGTTCGTAAGTTCCAGGCGGGATGAGCAGCACGAGCACCTCCAAGGAGCCCGTCTGCGTCTGGAGAGACAGGACCCAAGGTGGACAATGCGGCTTTCCCAAGGGCACACGGAGGCATGACGACGGACATTTAAGAAAATGCCGCAGAACGAAACACGTCTTTCAGTGATCGATGAGGCAGTTCTTGGGCGACGTGGCACTGCCAACAAATCAGTGCAGCCCGGTCTGTTTCCTGCACAGTAACGGACCTTTTCCCACACAGATGGAAGACGCCGGGGCATGTGCTCGTCAGTGACCGGGCGTGTGTTTGGGTCACATGCTGTCACAGTTGTGCAGGGAGCTCCGGAGAGCAGGACGCGACCCACTGTGTAGCTGTTCACGGCACAGGGTGACGACCCTCGAGGGCCTGAGCACCAGACTCTGCGGTTACAAGGGACCTGCAGAGTCTAGAGGCCGCCGGGCCGAGCGCTCAGTGGGGTCTTCTCAGACTGAGGGGTAATGTGCGACGGAAGAACGACACGCGTGATGACAGACGGTCGTGGTTGTCCTCGTGAGAGTCCTGCCTGCGGGGCCGCACCTACCCTCGTGGCCCCCGTAAGGCTCGCAGGTGCCACCGTCCCACAATACTGAATACCGATTGCCATGTGAGGTGCACTTTTTAAAAGATTTTATTTATTTATTTGGAAGAAAAAGAGCAAGAGAGAGTCTGAGAAGGGTGAGGGTGAGAGGGAGAAGCAGGCTCCCCGCTGAGCAGGCCTGGGACCCCGACGCAGGCCTGGATCCTGGGACTCCGGGATCGCGACCTGAGCGGAAGGCAGTCGCCCACCCACGGAGCCACCCAGGCGTCCTGAAATGCAGTGTGACTCGAACTCAGGAGGAAGCGAACTCAGAATCTCTGGATTACCTCGGATAGTATTTACTAACTTAGTCAAATGGGCCAAAAATGGGTCTTGACACATTTAGTTCTCTACAGGCTGTCCTGACCACTGACTTTGAGTTTCTGTAGTTACAGACTCCGGGGATGGTTCGGCCACAAAAATAAAGAAAGCAAAAGAAAACATTTTTACATAATATTACGGACAGACTTACCTCCGAGGAGACAGTAAGAAAGATCTTTACAAACGCTTTCCATGCTGATGTTGTGGATTAAAATATTTCAGGCTTATGATGTATGTTAACAATTCCTCTGGGTCCACAATTGCCTGAAAGTCGTTACACCCAGAGACCATTTATGCAGCCAACAAAACCACATATGCCATGCTTTACTAAAAATGCACCAATAATTTGAGGAGAAACATGTGATTTTTATAATCTTGGCATCAAAAAATTCTATGAAGGTAATAAGGTGACCCGAACTTTTATTTATTATTTTACCTAGCAATTGCTTAGTATATTTAACGTTGTTTCATTACGAAATGAACTGTATTCAGTAGAAGGACCGGATCAAACGAATGGCTGGGCCATTAAGAGAGAATCTGCTGTTCCCACTATGGCTACAAATTTGAGAAGAGCAGAACACTAAATCTGAAAGGAGTCACATTACATCCGCATTAGGTAAGTAAAACGACTGTACTCATCTGCAGCTAGTGTTTCTTTCAGTATTTTATGATGCGTCTCCCCAAGAGAGTCAAACAACTTATCAGAAACAATTAGCGAAGAGTCTGCCTGTTCTTTTCATTGTTCTCATCAAGTTCTGATGCATCTTCCAAGAAAATCGGTGTGTTTTATAGATACCCATGACTCTTGGCGCGTCTCCTCCTCCCGAAGGGATAACCCTGGCTAGCACAAGGGCTCACAGAGGCAAATGAGATCCACGATGGGCGAATTCAGAATGAAAGCGAAAATAACAAGATTATAAACGCTCCGCGAACTGAGGGCACTATGCGAGCTTCCAGGGAGTGCACACTGTTAACTTGGGGACCGTATGCCCCGTTTGCTAGGGCAATCCCAGTTTATATTTCCACACTCAAAATGTCATGATTGGAATGGGAAGAATATATACGGTCACCCTGCCGCGCTATCCATACTGCACTGACCAGTGGTAACCTAAATATTGACAGTGATTAATGCCTTTGGGAAACCTAAGTCTGTTTCCCAGAAGAGTTTAAAATAGTTCCTCCTATTTCTAGGATAGTTTTAGTTGGCCTTGGAAGAGATGCCCTTTTTGTCCCTGGATATGCATTTATTGTGAATTTCTGCCCATTTGCTTCTTGAGAATGTCAATCTTGATTACTAGAATAAATGGTTTATTTGAGTTTATGCATGGTGACGTAAGTAGCACATGTTTAAATGCCCATGTCTTAAGTTCTAAAGATGCCGGATGGCATGAATGTTTCCCCACCAGAAACTTCTCTATTGAGCTGTCATGTTGATACAGCTTGTAAGGTTAATAATTATTCACATTTTTCTCTTCAATAATTTACTCATATTTAACATCACTCTGTTACTGGTGTTAACATCAGTGAACGTTTTTAAACAGAAGGGAACGTGGAACTATATGTAGTGTTTATATTAAAAAATACAGTATATTTGGGAAGGATTCTCAACAGTTTGGAGAGAAGCAGCAGAGCCTTCGACCGCTCGCTGGCGAGGAAGCGGGTCCCTCGGTCTCCTGCCGCCACCTAGTGTCAAGAATTCCCAAATCGCCGGAGGTTGCTCTACCCGAATCATGAAATTCTTTGACAGAAAATGGAAAGAAAAAGAAAAAGAAAAAGAAAATCCCAATAACTAGGAAAGATTATGAAGAAAATGTTCTGATCCACATGTTAACTGGAGTTACAATGGGCACGTACTTGCTCTAGCCTAAACAAGTGAAGTATCAACTTATATATAACGGAAAAAATACATCATAAAATATTTAGATAAAGGCGAACCAATAATTAGATGTTAAAAACACAATATAAGTTAAAAATACAAACTAAAAAGACTTACCATCTTTTGTCTTCCAATAAATATATACATTACATACATACACGTATTTAAGTATTGGAAACGATCTAAAGCTAGACAACTCTGACGTCCACGGCTAGGCTGGAGTGGACTTACTCCTGTGTGTCTGACCAGGAATACAAATCAGATCTTCAAAAGCTTGGGGCACCTGGGTGGCTCAGTGGGTGAAGCAACTGCCTTTGGCTCAGGCCATGATCCCAGGGTCCTGGATCGAGCGCCATGTCAGGCTCCTTGCTCAACAGGAAGCCTCCTTTTCCCTCTCGCTCTGCTTGCTACAGCTCCTCCTTGTGCTCTCTCTGTCAAATAAATAAATAAGATAATAATAATAACAATAAAACTAACCTAAATCTTCAAAAGCTTACAGCAGAGTTTTCTCTGATGTCTATCAAATCAGTCCCTCACTATAGCCAAGCTTAAAAACTATATATTCCATCACTATGTGTTAGAAAAAAAAACAGTCATTAATTGGCTATATTCCTGTTCTGGCTAAATACAGCTGACATTTGAGAGAGACATTATTTAGGGGCATAATTATTACCTCCAAGATTTCTCTCTATAAACATCTGTATCTTAAGTAAACAAGGTTACTTGACAACAGCCATTAAACACATATTATTGATCACCTATCGTGTGCCAGACAGTGGACAGATATTAGAAGTACAAAGTGGTTCTTCGTACATCGTCATGTACAAGAGACATGGTCCTTGATCTCAAGGAATTGATTTAGACATTTATTTTTGCTTATATTGGTTAAATAACTCAGATTGCTAAAAGCAGTGTGTCCAGTGACTGGAACAAATCAGGCTACGTAGATAGCAAGATAGGATGGAGAAAAACAGATTTCCTGTAGAAAAGCATTGTCTCTGAAGATGAGAATTATTCTGGAACCTAGAAGGGAAAAAGTAGGAGACATTGCCTAGATTAGAAAGAAGGGTTTGGCCGCAACAATTTACTGAAAGAGTGCTCAGGTGCTCAGTAGACTTGAGGCAAAAGCATGAAGGGAATGAAGCAGGTTTGGAAAAAGGCTGAGGTGAGCAAACCTGTTGTCTCAAGTAAAATCTGGATTTGACCCATGAAGGCAATTGCTGGATCAGGGTCGGGCTCTGGAAAAGCATTAGCAGGACAGAGTTGGCCTCCCAAATGCAAAGGAACCTGTCTTTACCGGGTCCTCATTAGTCACTGTGGGAGCCACTCTGGGCGTGGGGAGCATCACTTCTAGAGAAGGAACTGCCGTCAGCCACCATCGGGGGAGGACAGTTTGGAGAAGGACGCGCCGAGGAACCGATTCTCCCAGCAGCTGCAGGACCCGGCGGCCCTGGCTCAGCAGAAGACGTGTGGGAGGGGCACCAAAGTCGAGTTTGCTGGAAATCCGTCACAGGCCAACAAAGCCCATCCCAGGGCTGCACTAGGTTATCCGTAGAGGCTGGAGGCCGGCCCGTGAGAAGAGAGTGCGGCGTGAGTGCATCAGGACCAGGATGCAAGGTGTAGGACCTCGTAGATGATGGGAAGGAATTTGCATCCACTCTACGTGTGGTGCTCCTGCGACCCAAACCAAGTTTTATGCTCTGTTTTGGTGTGGTTGGGTCTGGCCGGGGTGGTGGGGCTGCTCTGAGGGGGTAAGTGCCAAAGCTTTTCCTGTGAAATGTTTCCATGTCTTTCTGCCGTTGTTAATGAAGATAATGTTCACAGCGTTAGCCATGGCTCCTTATGTATGGGACCCTTAAAGCCCCCTTCTCGTGGCATGCGTGGGTACTCAGAGAATAAAAATACTACAATGGAAGGAAACCCTTCTTGTATTAATTGTAAAACATAAAAACGAGTTCAATAACGATTTGTAGTGATTAGTGTATCTTTAAGTACTTACCCTCTCGTCGTGCTGCTGGGTCTCTGCTCTGTTTCAGAAGTTGAGGAAGTAAAATAATGTTGATAACAGACATTGTTTCAGATATCTGCTCTATGCTTTAGATATTTAAAGCATAAAGCGAGGATTTTAGTCTCATTCTTCAGATGAGGGAAGGGAATCCTCGTAAGTTTACACAGCTGGAAACTGCTAGAACTGGAACTCGAAACCCAAGTGGTTTCGTCTTGAAACCTGTCCTTCTTTATGCTGTTGGCAGAATATTTTCCTGACAAGCTACTGAAGATACTCCTGGAGGAAAATTGTGTGGCATGTAAGTCAAGTGATGGTGATTACTGAGGCTTCCGTGAGATGATCCCACACAGGAGAAAAATGAGTATGAGCCAGACAGCACAGTGTTCAGCAAGTTTGCATTAAAGCTTCCCCACTGGATTGGCTATTTTTCTATTTAAAATATTTATATTTTGGGTTCTACCCGGATCATGCACTTTTCAATGCTACTCATATATGAATGCTCGTATAAGTTTTTGAATATTTAAGAGGATGACGTAAGGAATAAAGATGGTCATTTCTGACACTCAAGATTCCTTAGAAACAAGACATTTAAACTTTGTAAGGTAAATTTTATCTCTGTAAAAGGTACATTTTACAGAGAAATAAAAACATTCACTGATTTTTTAACCCCCCCTTTTACCCTTGTTATGGAACTTTCCATATTAAAAATATTTTTAGCACCCCTTAGGCAATTTTCTCAAAAACAAATTATGAAAATATTTAAAATTCTCAAATACATAATTTTTACATTTTTCTCAGTTAATCTTAAAACCACTTATGTCAATTCCATTTCTTTTATTACATTAGCAAACAAATTTCACCTAAAAGTTCCTGCTTTAACTTTTACTGCCTGACTTACTTGAGTAACTGTTAGAGCTCAGAGACTATATTCTGAAGCCTTAAAATATGAAATATTTAACAAATTGTAGTATGACTAGTTAGCCGTTTTAGTAGAGGCTTACGGTGTAGCAAACAGGACACTGAGGACTTCTACTTACCATCTCCCATGTCACAACAGAGGCCATTAGGGATACGAAGGCTTAAAAAGCTCGACTCTAGGCTGATTTGAACCCAGATTCTATGCTGTCCATTATTTGATTTGTTTTTCCTTCCACAGCCTTTAAAACAGTACGCATTTGTGTGAGTAAAAGTTCTATTTTACTACTGAAGCTCTGAGATAAACTACGCTTTAAAGATTCTCCTCCCTGATGGATTGTGTGTGTCTGTAATTTGTGAGGGCGGAAGAGAGAATACGCAGAGTTAAATAAAAAGTTTCCTATCATACTTAACATTACAGTTTGAAGACTTTCTCATTGAATAAGGTCAGATATTTTGAGTAAAAACGTGGTAATTGTTTATTTCTTCTCTGCAGGAGCGATCTCTTGGCGAGGTGGATCATTAGGAAGCTCACAGATGTTCACATTTAGAAACTCTGGAAATTCCCCTAGAGTGATTTGCAAATTTTGTTGAACATTTGTTGAGAGTAGGGAGTATGTTTAAAAAATAGACTATTGGAAAGTAAACATTCTTGCTTTCTGATTCCAAAAATTGATGAAGGCAGTAGTAGCATTTTCCTCTGGCTTCTAACTTGAGAACTCCTGCAGCTTAAATTATAACCTCTGTAAAAATACAGATTAAATAGACATTAAAACCCTCCAAATAGGTTCATAATTGATTTCGCTGATGTTATCTCATAATGAGAAGAAGAGCAAATCATCAGTAATGCTGACAGGAATGGGTTAATTTTGGCCACAGTTAGATATAACTAAAACTTGTTAAAATAAATTTTATATTGAAATACAAGTTTGGGGTTCTAGAGATAATTTATTTTCATTGAATTTTGCTAGTTCCTTTATGAATGATTTTTAAAACACGGGGTGCCTGTGTGGCTCAGTCGGTCAAGCAGCTGATTTTTGGGTTTGGTTCGGGTCATGATCTCATGGGCCCTAGGACGGACACCCCCGTGGAGTCCGGCTGGCAGTCTGCTCGGAGAGTCTCTCTCTGCCCTCCCCCAGCTCATGCACTGGCTCCCTCCCTCAATATTTCTCTGTCTAAAATAAGTTTTTAAAAAGAATGATTTAAGAAAGATTAAATGCTTTTATGTTTATTTCAAAACTTTCAAGATCGTAAAATGCCTTGATGACCTCATGTGAATCAAAAGCACATGAATTGCTTTCTCCAGAATGCATATAATCTTGAGAGGGAAAACAGTTAATGTTTCAGAAATGTTTTTAAATCATAAGCAAAACCAAACTGCTAAGGCCTTCAGAACCTCCCAGAGTGAGTGGAACCCCCGCTAAGTAATAAACTGGAAGCTTCTCGTAAAATCTTCTGGTGTCTGGGAATCAACAAGGCACTGAGGAAGAAAATGTGATTCGGACATGGACCATTTCGATAAGGCAAGGTGCGTCAACATAGGCCAGTTTTGAGGGAAAATAGCCAAACATTGAAGATGACCACGGGATGCTAGAGGAGACATCATTACCGAGGGAACAGCCTGGCCGGAGTGGATTTGGGATGGTCTTGGTCACATACACTTTCTGGAATACTATGTATTGGCATTGAATGCTTTTAAATAGAGAATATTACCATAAAACCCTAAAATGCCAAAATCAGGAGAATTCTTACAGGCAGTCTAGCGCAGTCATTCAAGTATGAGTAAACGTGTGGCTAAAGAAACTGGGTGACAAATCACCACCCAGTAGGGTCAGTATTGGAACCAAAAATAGTGTCTTAGGTCACACTCAGGAACTTTTCCCCAAAGCGTCTGTGGAAGGTGAAAGCATTAAACGAGTCTATTTTAATTAACTTTTGTTTTCCCAGAAAAGTACTGCGGGCATCCCTTTGAAAGATCGGTCAGCACGAAGCCTTCCCTACCAGTGAACCTCGGAGCTTCATATCCGACTTCATGCTGGCCATGGGAGGAACAATCCCACTTTGTTTCAGTTTCTCCAGGACGGTTCCCCCACACCCTTCTCTGTGCTTTAGGAATCTTCTCTTCCTCGCTAGTATTTGACATTTCCTGTGTGTGGAGGACGGATGCTGGGGTTTCCGTTGTCGGTTATGACGCAGCGTCTCCATAGAGGAGACCTACCCTGCTTCTGTCTTCAAGATCTCTCTCCCCTCTCTTTTAGCTGCTCTAGTTTTCTGGACTTTCTGTTGCTTCAAGATTAGGCTCCTGAATTGATTTCCTAGTTTTCTCATTTTTTACATTTTAAAGATTTTATTTATTTATTTGACAGACAGAGATCACAAGTAGGCAGAGAGGCAGGCAGAGAGAGAGAGAGGGGGAAGCAGGTCCCCGCTGAGCAGAGAGCCCGATGCGGGGCTCGACCCCAGGACCCTGAGATCATGACCTGAGCTGAAGGAAGAGGCTTCACCCACTGAGCCACCCAGACACCCCATACAATCCAATTTTTGAAAAGGATTTTTTTTTATTTATTTGACAGAGAGAGAGCCCGAGCAGAAGGAGGGGCAGAGGGCGAGGGAGAAGTCGACCCCCTGCTGACCAAGGACACGATGTGGGGCCCGATCCCAGGACCCTAGGATTGTGATCTGAGCCAAAGGCAGATGTTTAAGCCACAAGACTCAGGCACCCCTCTTACTCTCCAATTTCCATTCATATGCCTCTTTCTCTTTATAATAGAGATTTTTTTCTCCATTTCTTAATTTGATAAAGCTTATGTATTGGGGTTCCTGGGGGCTCAGTGGGTTAGGTGACTGACTCTTGATTGCTGCTCAGGTCAGGATCTCAGGGTTGTGAGATCCCACCCAGCATCCGGCTCCACTCCCAGCGCAGAGTCTGCTTGGGGTTCTCTCCCTCTGCCTCCCCCTTGCCCCATGACCCACCACCCTCCGCGCGGGGGCTCGCTCGCTCTCAAAAAAAAAAAAAAAAAAAAGATGATTATGTATTTTACATTTTCCTCCTTCACAATCTCAAAGGATCTTGTGTCCCTTTTTTTGCAAACACTAAGGGCTACAATAAATAGAATATTTAGCTCTTTCTATGTCTCTCAACATATGAATTTAGAGAAAATTTCAATTTTCTCTAAAGGATTAAAAAAAATTTTTTGGTGTACATCTTTCATGGGATTTAGTGCTACGTACATTTGGGGTTTTGTTCTGTTATAGCTAGTACGTATTTTCCATTTTTCTGTGTAGTGTACAAAAATGCTCTTGATTTCATGTATTGAACTTGCATGTAGCAATCTTGTCATACTTGTGTTATTTGTTTTTTATTTTCCTAGATTTTCACTTATTTTTTTAAAGTTTTTTTTTTTTATTTGTTTGACAGAGACACACACAGTGAGAGAGGGAGCACAAGCAGGAGGAGTGGAGAGGGAAGCAGGCTCCCCACGGAGCAGGGGGCTTGATGTAGGCCTGGATCCCAGGACCCTGGGGTCATGGCCTGAGCCGAGGGCAGAGGCTAATGACTGAGCCTCCGAGGCGCCCATGGATTTTCACTTATGCTAAGCATATTGTATGAAAATAACTTTGACATAATTTTGCTTAATTTCTGTTTCTTTTTGTTTGGGTTTAAAATGAAGACTACCTGGATATGTTGAGTAGTGATGTTAGTGGAGCACACGTTGGTCCTGTTCCTGAGTCTCATGGGCCGTTTCTGAGATTTTATCACTACACATCATGTTGTATGTTTTTGGCAGGTATGCTTCCTTAGATAAAAAAGATCTTTATTTTGCTCAAAGTTTTAAATTCTGAAACAAGTGTTGAATTTGACCAAATGAACTTTATCTATTAAATGATTATTTGGGTTATTTTTTTCTGTTAATACTTTCTATTATACTAAATAATGACCAAAGGTGACCCATCTTTATATACTTAACAGTCATTGGTATTACTGATTTTTTTTTCTTTTGCCTCAGATTCTAATATGGCTATTACTGCTCCTGTCTTAGTAATTTCGATATTTTCTTCATGAATTGCTTAATTTTTAAAAAAATGCTGCATTGCACTATTATTGATCTTGGTTATTGACTTTTTTATTGTCTTCTCAAATTTTGTGCCTGAAGCCTCACTCTAGGCCCAACCCTGGCAGTCAGATCACAAATTTCAGGTAGTGCTTATGCCAGCAGGATGTTCAGAGTGGACTTGTGACTCACACCGGGTTAATCAGAAAGTCACATTTCTCTAAGCATGATATTTGGGTCAAGGCTGGCCATTAGATATTTGGGTCAAAAAGAGGACAGCCAGGATTTTTTTTTTTTTAAGATTTTTTATTTATTTATTTGACAGAGAGAGATCACAAGTAGGCAGAGAGGCAGGCAGAGAGAGAGAGGAGGAAGCAGGCTCCCCGCCAAGCAGAGAGCCCGATGCGGGACTCGATCCCAGGACCCTGAGATCACAACCCGAGCCGAAGAAAAATTCCTTAGAGTTTTTGTGTCCACAGCAAATTGAAGGAAAGATACAGAGCTTTCCCATATATGTCCTACCATGACACGGGCATGGCCTCCCCCATTAGAGCCAATCCCCCAGCAGAGCAGTACATTTGTGCCAGTGGATGAATCTCCACTGACCTGTGATAGTCACCCAAAGCCCATAGCTTATATTGACTCACTCCTGGTGTACAGTCCATGGGTTCGGAGAAATAATGACCTGTAATGACCAATTTCCGTCATTACGGCAACACACAGAGGATTTTACTGGTCTGAAAATCCTGCGCTCTGCCTATCCATCTCCCTTCGCTACTTACCCCTCGGAACCATTTCCCGTTTCCCTTTCCCACACCACCACGTATCGGGGCTCCTGCAGCACGTAGACTTCCCAGTTTGGCTTCTTCTGCTTAATAATATTCACTAAAATTCTTCCATGTCTTCTCACGATTTTGTAGCGCTTTTCTTTTTGACACTGAATAATATTCCGCTGTCGGGACCTAACACCGTTTATCCGTTCATCTGCTGAAGGACCTCTTGGTTGCTTCCAGGTTATGGCCATTATGGATTAAGTTGCCGCAAATATCTGTGTAGGCTTTTGTGTGGACAAACATTTTTATCTTATTTGGGTAAATACAAGGGGCTTGACTGCTGAATGGTATAGTAAGAGCGTGTTTACTTTTGTTATTAACTGCCCAGTTGGTTTCCAAAGTGACTAACCATTCTGCGTTCATACCAGTAACAAGTAAGGGCTGCGCCTGCTCCATCCGTGTGTTTGCTGGAGTCTGGTCGTGTCCATGTACCTGGTTTTAGCCATTCCAGTGGATGTGTGGTAGCAGCTCATTGTTGTCATTTGTATTTCACTGATGACCTATGATGCGGAGCGTCTTTTCATACACTTATGTCATTTGTAGCTCTTCTTTGGTGAGGTGTCTGCTAAGGTCTTTGACCATTTTTTTTTTAATAGCATTGTTATTTTTTAGTTTTAAATGTTCTTTATCTATTTTGGCTAACAGTCCCTTATCAGATGTGTCTTCTGAAATTTTTCTCCCAGTTCATGGCTTGTTTTCTAATATCTTTTATTATCCTTTGCAGAACAGAAGATTCTAGTTTTAATGAAGTCCAGCTTGCTGGTGATTTCTTTCATGGATCATGCCTGAGGCCAGGACTTCAATTCTTTGAGGTAAAAGAGTATAAACTTTTCTGGAAAAATTTATCTGAGAGGATGTGAGCCTTAAATCCTAGAAGTCATCTTGTAACCCTGTAAGATTAAAAAATAAAGGCAAAAAATGCTGGGCAGAAGAATCAGGAATAAAGATAGACTGCACCTGAGTCCATCTATACTGAAGTAAAATAACTTTGGCCTTTCAAATTTTGTGATCAAATATAACCCCATTTTGTTTCAAACTTTGGGGATCCAAATTTTTGGATGAGGAAATCCTATTCATTGTCCTCATGCTCTATTTTATTACATTAGATAACCAGATGTGTTCACATCTCTCCTCTTTCTTTGGAGAAATGAATTACCGTGTACCACTACTCCCTTAAAAAGTGCTCTGAGTAATTCTAGCCCAGACACCAGCTACGGGGTTGTAATTCAGGGACTGGCCCCAAGGGAATGTTCTGTGAGGCGGAGTACAAGAAGAGTAATTCAGGTGTGTTCACGCTAAAGTTCTTGAGAAAGAACTGAAAGTCAAAAGTTGGAAACTAAATTCAAATAATAACTTCATAAAAAGGAGACAAACAGGAACATTTTATAAAATCACTCAAGATTTCTCCTAAATAGTTGATTAATGTCATTTTCTTCCTCCTTCTGACATGGAAATGGGCCATGACACCTTTATTAGTCAAGATTGGAAATCCTTATAAAAGCTGTATATGTATATTAAATAAATATGTATATTAATGATATATATTTAAATATGCATGTCATATTTATATAACTGTAGGAGACGATTGTAGAAATACGTGTGGAACAGAGTATGCATTGTAAGGCATAGTAATTAATTTGTTTAACAAATAAGAAGTCCTAGTATTTGAATGCACATTTGTAAATGAAAGAAGATTATTAGCAAATTCCAATAAGGGAGGTAAAAGTCAACTGAAGCTTATGGAACAATGTTTTTCTGTCTCTTAGGTCTCAGTCTTTGTAATAACTGAAGAACACTAAACTTTTTTGAAGTATAAAAAAACTTCGTAACAGTTACACTTCATTATTCAAGATAATATTTTATTTCTTGTAATGTAAAAACTAAAATCATTTGAGCAGTTTTCAGCATATTTGTTAATTTTGAACACAATAAACAAAGTTGGTAAATATATATAAATGCTGTATAATGTAATTCTATATAAAATTCACAGTTAGATGTATTTGATTATGTAAAACAAAGTAAGACAGTACCACCAGAGAGCTTCTTATCTAAAATTACAGCAAAAACAATATTCTTGTGAATTAAACATTGCAAACTGTCTCAGTGTGAGTCTGTCTCAATTATGTAATGAACCCATGGGTGGTTTTTGGAGAAAATGTCCAACTCACTACTGTGTTATTTATACAGTGTTGGTGGCAGCTAATCACTTGACCTAAGGAGACGTCACCCTTTATTTAAGGGTGTTGCTATCCATGTATAAATGACAAGAAAGCATACTGCACAGGGATTTTGGTTTCCCAAAGTCTCAAATTCCACAGCAAACATTCAGTTTAAGACTATTACTTATGTATATATTGTGTGTATGTATTCTATTTGAAATCAAGATATAAAGTTAAGTGGACAAGTTGACACTATTTTATAATGATATAATTTTTATGCCATAGGATGAAAATGATTTATAATTATATCTTAGGACTTCATATTCAGCCTCAAAAGTATGTGGATTTTATAGCGCACATGAGCTGGACCCTGAATTCATGTGGAAAGTTGAGAAAAGATCACATTTTTAGGTAGGAAATCAGCATGAATAAGTTGAGTAATTAAAGATGTAGTCAGTGAATAGCGTATACCCTTTTAGCTAAATTGAAAGTTAAGAAAGAGAGCAGTAGTTAAATCCCAAAAAATACATATGAAAATAAAATTGTGGGGAATGGGGTGGGGTTAAGTACCAACTAGTGAGTCCTTGATGGATTCTGAGTGGTGGGGAAATATACTGAGTTAATTCTTAGGAATTAAACCAGGACTGACGTGAAGCGTGCAATAGGGACCTGGAGCTGAAGGACATGAAACAGAAAGCAATCGTGTTCAGAGACCGATGATATATATTTCTTTTCCTCATACATATATATATGAAGAAACATAAGAAGTCAAAATTGGCTTCAAACTTTCAAGACTGAGGAACAGGCAAAATTAGAACCCTACTGCTAGAGGAAAGTCATAAAGCTAAACTAAGTAGATGAAATGGTTACTTGCTTCTCGATGGCAAGTTCCCAGTTAAAGGCAAAGCTAGAGATGAGGCTACAGAGACCGGAATGTCCGGAAGGCTGTGGAGTCCGTCCGGCAACGGCTGAGCCGGGAAGGAAAGGTCTAGATCTGGAGGAACAGAATGAACTCCAAGGAAAGGTTAGGTCACTGAGAGGGAATATCACTTAGATTTTCTAGTAGAATCTTCCTCTTCGAAGGAAATAACATGACTTTCTTTTCCCCCACCTTAAACATGACTTACTGGGTTGTACTACATGCAGATCCCAAGGATATATAAGTAGGTTTCAGCGGGTTTAAATATTCTTACAATTCTGGGTAAGAGAAAACTTTGTTAAACAATGAATTTGGGACACACATGAACAATTTCCTTTTGATTACCATTAAAAATTTCCCTTTCCACCAAGCCTCTTCTCACCACCATGACCATGATCTTAACACACAACTATTCAACCATTTTTACTAATATAATGGGTCATAAACCAACAAAAAATAGTTAAACAAAATCAGGCACATAATAGAGTTGATTCTTTTTGTTCTGATAATGGTTTGGCTCGAGATTGATCTGAGGCACGGGCTTACGAACAAGGAGAAGAGTAAGGTCCAGGGAGGAAGGCACACGACGGATTGTACTATTCCCAGCTCCCCTCAATGCGCGGTTGGCCGATCGATCCTTGCAGAAGAAAGTGCTTGTCACCATTTTAGATGTGAAATCCAAAGGGGGTTTGATCTTTAATAGCTATATTTTTTAATCTGTGCATAGGCAATAAAGGAGATTATCATCTACATGATCAAAACAAATAAATGACAACATATTTTCAAACAACTGATTACCAAATGTAAAAGTGGACCGATTGGATGTGGTCAGTTATATGATAACTTGTGGTCAAAGGAAATAGAGAGGGATTGAGAGAGTAAGTAAATTCATAGTAGCCAGCCCTGAATATGCACTTCGATTACATAAAGAAGTTAATTCTGATACAAAGTATTAATAGTGGTTAATATGTACATAGAAAATTCATGGAAATATTCATTAAAAGGATTTTGGGAAAGAAAATATAGTGAAAAGTTTCATCCAGAATATTTAGAACCAATACAATAATGTAACAAAATTTATGTTTTTTTAACAAAAATTTTTTCATACACTATTTTCACTCTCTGCTTCTTTCTTTTTCTTTTGGTTTTAATTAATCCTCCTTTTGATATTCTTTGGATGAAACCTACATAAGGAAGAGAAACAAATGTATTGTGCAAAACAGAGTAATATAATAAAACATTTTATTTACATTTTTCTCAAATTATCTTTAAATATATAAAACCAAAAAAATTGGCTTAAAAGCTTTAATTAGTCTTTATGCAGAACAAGCTATTTCTAAGGAAGTCATTTCACATATATAAGAATGAGCAAAAATGGATAAGCATGTTTCTGACTTTTATTTCTCATCTTCGGTCAGAAATTCATGCTCATTTTATTAAAGCAAACATGTGGCTGAATATGGTGGACTTACGTGTGATTTTTTTACTTATATGTTAATACTCTATAAACCTGCATCATTTTAATATTCAGAAGAAAATCAGTAGCTACATTTAAATGTTGTGCATTGTAAGACAGCTTAAAAATATTTTGGTATAATTTACAATGAAACCTTAGTATGTAAATATTAAAGAATAGAATGTTTTGTTTCAAGTAGATTATTTTTTCTGTGAAAGACACATTATGAGGAATTGTAGTTAATATCTCCAGCAATATCATCTAAATGTCATTGAAAAGGGGACATATATTACCTAAATTACAATATTTTGTTTATTATAAGTAGAACTAATATCATAATATTTTTCTTATATTAAAATTTGTTCATAATTTCAATGCAATTATTATCTTAAACACTAGTGAATTAATGGGAAAAATGTCCTCTTACCTTTCTTACAAGCCCTAAAACATGCTTTTTTAGAAGTGAAATTATTTTCATTCCCTCCACACCCACTGTACGTAAATGGGCGGCATTTCCCAATGACGGAATTGTAGTAGAATCGGCTCTCATTGGCGTGACACAATCCTCTGTCTGCTGGAGTCAGACACCAGGAAGGACCGTGAAATTCTAAGAACATCAAGAAAACATAGTAAATCACATCACAGGTAATCTGAAAATTTCACATTGTTTATTGTTCATCTATTTTCTTATAGTATATTCAAAACAGTAATCTGATTGAATAAAAGTAGTACTCAGTGAAATTCATGTATTTCAACTCCAGGAAAATGCTTTAGTAATCTCCAAGTGTTCACCGCAGTAGGACCTCGGGGAAATAAAGTAGATCTGTTTGTTAAAGTGAAGTGCTGTGGTAACGCTCTAGAGGGGAAAAACTAGTTGCACATGATAGAAACCGCTATTCAAAAATTTATAAAAATTTGTTAACCGTGTTCCCTTTAGCAGATTATCAGTGTTTACACATCCTTTTGTTTGTGGATGTTCGACTTGGGGAGAAGCGTCGGATGAGCAGTCCTCCCTCTGAGCGACACAGGCACTGGCACTGAGGAGGCGCGGCTGCTGCCGCCCTGTGACTCCAGTTCTAGGTGGGGTAGTTAACCACAGTTTAAGGCACAGGAATTCAGGTGTTCGAGCTTCAGAGGAGGATCCCTGAAGAGATGACTGATGTGGTGATCAAGTTCTCTTGTGACCTGAGGCATCAGTTCTTGATGAATTAGACGTTTTTGCAAAGGCAGGCGTATTGTTAAAGCCGGTGAGCTAGGACACATGCGGGTTTAAACCAAGCATACAAACTGGTCTGTCGGCGGACAAACCACTTTAGAAACCAAGAAAGAAAATGCAACCAGGGTTATATGAGGATCGCTCATTTTCTTAAGACAAAGCAGAGAAATAGTTTCAGTTCAATGCTAGTTTTTAGCTCTTTTGGGAATTCCTGTCAGTGAGGGGAAGCTGGTGCTCTAGCCACAGACTTACGAGGCTTCACATTAGTAAACCAACACTGCAGGCAAGTTGGTAGATGGAATCCAAATAATAAAACTTTAGGGGCTTTGCCAAATAGTGAGATGTGGGACAGCGGATGCAGACAAAGAGGGTATACTAAATATACAAAACTGGCAGAAAATAGATCTTTGAGGAATCCAGCCAATGAAGGCAAATAGGTTGGCCAGAAAGCTAAGTGGTTTGATGACAAGCGAACCCCCGATGAGACTATAAAAGAAAGAAAATGAAACACTTTGAGGGGAAAGATGCAGAAATTATTTGATCTGATCTGAATTAATGAACAATAATCCTAATTAGAGGGGTGCCTGGGTGGCTCAGTGGGGTGAGCCTCTGCCTTCGGCTCAGGTCATGATCTCAGGGTCCTGGGATCGAGCCCCGCATCAGGCTCTCTGCTCAGTAGGGAGCCTGCTTCCTCCTCTCTCTCTGCCTGCCTCTCTGCCTACTTGTGATCTGTCAAATAAATAAATAAAATCTTAAAAAAAAAGAAAAGAATTCTAATTAGACATAAAAAATACAAGCATCTACATTTCCTCCTGCCTTCTTAATAATGTAAATGAAGATGAGAGTGTCTTGATATAATGGCTCATATACTAGAGAAATCCTGGAAAACAAGAGTCAGAATACTACAGAAAATATATAAGACATTTTAGGAAGATGAAAATTCTGTGTCAAAATTGAAGAACTGTAGTCACCTAAAGAATACTGTATTATTTAGGTCCTTGATTAGGTCTATGAACACTGATTTTTAAAGGAAGACCTTCAGATCTGAAAAACTAAGTCATGCAGCCTAAGTCATCTTTTATGTCCTCCTATGTGGGGGTTATAGTGCATGATTACTGCCAGCATAAATCAAAACTAAAATGTTACTTGGTGAGAATGTACGCTTAACTTTCTAGAAACGGTTGAAGTCTCCTGCCTCCACTATGGCTTATGCAAGAGGAATTTTCTAACAGGACAGTAGAAAAACACTGTTATTGAGCCTACTATTGTGCGACTTTTCCAGCTCTTTATGCTCTGGATTCTCAGTAACCCAGAACTAGAACATGAGGTGGCTCTCTCCTGCTCCCACTTCTATCTCCATGAGCTTCCCAGGTCATCACCTGTGTTCAGAAACAAAAGAAATATTCCTCAGGCAATTAGCCTAATTTGAGAAACAGAGAAAATTGCTATTTTTTTTTTTCATTTTCAGCAAGCACCCACAGATGCTTCACAGCTGATGTAGAAATACGACAGTATGACTTATTCCTTAGTTTCACTTCTGCATGTTGGAAACAGGACTGAGTAGTTCACAGTAATTTGAAGATAATAAATATAGACATTTCTGTAACTGTTACACTTCTTTACAGATGCTAATTATTATGTGTTAACAGCAATGTTCTACCTAAAGTTCTTATTCCAGGGCAGAGAGAATTTTCTGATAACATGAAGTAAATCCATCCTTCTGTTCCCGTGATCTGCAGCAAACTTAGCCCCATAACAAAATCAAGGCTATTTCAAAGTAAGAACAAGCTTGACTGGTACATCTGGGGCTCCAGACCTAGACTGAAGTTAGCAATGGAGGCGGCTCTGGAACCGTGGGGCATATACTATGGGTTTGGTGGGGAGAGGTACCCTAGCTTCTGTCTTCCTTTGGTCACTGAGTCTTCCAACAATGTCTGCCACTCACCAAATCTACTCAGAAGCCATGGGAAAGAGCACGATGTATGTATGAGACAGGGCAAGAGGCGGCAGTGAGATTAGCTTGAAGGCAAACAGGCAGTTGGCCCACACAGATGCCATTGGAGTCTCGTGGTTGTTCACTTGTTTCACTTTTTTTGCCTTGATTTTAATCACTGTCTACACAGATTATCAAATCTAACTCGGTGTTGACTCAGATAATTATTATGATTTGTAGCTCTAAAAATACAAGTATTTTGATAGTGGGTTAAAATTTGAAATTAATTAGTAAGAATGTTGTATTACAGTTAACTTTTAAAAGTTTTTAATACAATTCTCCTAAAATCATTTGAACTCCAAGTAGTTAAGACTACCATTGGATTGGTGCCCCTGGCGGCTCCGTCAGTTAAGCATTCGACTCTGGATTTCAGCTCAGGTCATGATCTCAGGGTTGTGAGACTGAGCCCCACGTTGGGCTCTATACTGGGCAGGAGCCTCTTGGGATTCTCTCTCTTCCTCTCCCTCGACCCTCTCCCATCCCCCTCCCTCTCCCTCTCTTAAAAAAAAAAAAAAAGAAGACTATCATCAGATTACGCTGGCATAGACAACGACCTATGACTAAAATAATGAAGCAGATGGCTTTTCAAGGACATTGTCGTTCTAACGATTTTTTGAGTCCTTGATTATCATCTCCAAAGGTGAGGAAACAGGGGTTCTTGCCCCCGTGGGGAGGTAAGCTTGGCTGTTTTCAAGTAACACACACTCTAGAGAAACATAAGCACTCACCTATTCAAAATCCAGACAAGGATATCTATAATGAAAGAAAATATAAAGGTTTTGAAGTAGTTACACAATGTAGTTTTTTTTGGTCTAGATTATAATTATTCACAGGTATTTAAGATAGAATAAAAAGATACTAACCTGACTTCTGTTCATTTTCCAAAGGTAATTTAATAACCCAATGCATTCTGTCTTGATCTTGCCATTAATAACAACTTGGATGGCTTCCACTTAGAGGCTCTAGGACAGTTTTCAGAGTTCAGGCTCCGCTACATGCTGCCAGGAACTGCCATGATCTAGTGTTTCTGCTAAACTGGAGGGCGCACTACAAAATCAGTCTTCTATTCACAGTGGTTTATGTAAGTTTTCTCCAAAACTTATACTGAAACTTCAAATTTTGTAGTCACTCTGAGTCCTACCGTGCTGTCTTCCTGTTCCCATTTTACATACCTAACATTTAGGCTTTTATTTTACCAACCAATTTAGGATCTATGAATCACCCCATGACTTGCTGAGAAATGTTTTGTCTTCTGAGATTGTTTTAAGGAATTGAATAACAAATCTTTCCTTTGAATAATATGTTCTTTTCCCCCATAATTTTCTAGTAAAGAAAAATATAAAGACTTTAACTTTCTAATTATAATTTATCATTGTAAGACACTGAATTAATGCAAAAGTATAACAAATATAAAACAAAAGTTCTCTCTAATTTGGCCCTTGTCCCTTAACTGTTGTCAATGTTTCAAATTGCTTTCCCAGGCAAACGGATACGAGCGTACCACTCTGTGTCGTCCTGTACTTACTAGTATTTTGTGACTGTTTCAGTATTTGCTCATATCCACCTTCTTGTTAATAAGCGCAGTGCTCGTCTCTTGAACTGAGTCCAGTGTGTCTAGTCAACCACGACTCATGTGGATTCTTGTTTTCAGCTCCTATTGATGGCTCGTGAGCATTCTTGTACACAGGTTCAGATATTTCTAAAGATCTTTCTAAAATCAGAATTGTGGGGTGGCCGGGTGACTCAGTCCTGAAGCGTCTGCCTTCGGCTGAGGTCCTGACCCTGGGGTCCTGTAATCAAGCTCCACATCGGGGGCTCCCCCTCAGCAGGGAGCCTGCTTCTCCCTCTCCCTCTGCCTGCCGCTCCCCCTGCTCGTGCTCTCTCTGTCAAATAGATCAATAAAGTCTTCTAAAAATAACTTAAAAAAAAAGAATTGTGCAAAAGCCATACACGATTGATAATTTTGTAGATGCTGCCAAATTTTCCACTAAAAGTTTATATAAATTTATACTTCCACGATGATGTTTAAAGGTGCCTGAACAACTGCTAAATAAAACGTGGGCAATGCATTTAATTACATTCACTCTTCTCTTCTCATACCCACAAGAGCAGATGATTCCTGGAGAGACGTTTTTATTACATAGGGACCTTAGCAGTGCTCAAGGTTGCAACTCCCCAGAACAGACACTACTACGCTGTTTATTCTATACTGTTAGGGATTCTCCAGAAGCTACCTTCAGTCTATATTTTATTTACTTCATGATGTGGTAGGGAACAAAAACAGCAAAGAAATGCGAAAAGGAAATATGCTAGAATGTTGACAGTGATTTTGTTTGTGAAATGCAAATATGGCCAGTTGTCTTTTTCTTTTCTATTTTTTCAATTTGTCTAATATTAAAATTATAAAATAACACATGTTAGAAATAGGATTATATAAGCAAAATATTTTTATATTCACCCCAGAATAGGCTGGAGATTGGGAATCTGCTGTGGTGAGAAGTAGAGAGTATCCCTGTCACCTGTGAAGACACTACTTACAGAGAGTGATTCTGTACTGCGGGAAAAGCAGTATCTCCGTTCACTCACATGGGAAAGCTGGTGTGAAATGGGCAGAGACTGGCGTTCCATATCGCAGGGAAAGCCAGCGGGGCATGGGAACAGGAGTACTGTGAACTTTTTTCCTCTCTGTCCCTGTGCACAGTAACCAGCTGAGATTGAAATGTAAGAAGCGGGCTTCTAGGACAGTCAAAACTGAAAGGTCATGGGGGAATAGACTGTGAGACGCCTTGTCCCAACAGGAAGCTCCAAGGTTAAAAAGAAAGAGAAGCTGTGCTGGTGTCCACTGTGTTGGACTTCTGTGCCCGGATACTGCCTACTCTGTGGACAGAGCTCACAAAGTTATCTTTATCCAAGGGTTTTTCTAAATAAAGCCATCAAGCAAGCAATCCACGGTAAAATTACAAACTATGATGCTGCTATATGAGTATAATTTATCCTGAGATAATTGTCTTATAATCAGAAAAATTCTTCCTTAGACGGCTGTACAATTGAAGACCCTGTAAGACTTTAGTAAAGGTGAAAATTAACATTTACTTAGTCCCTTGAGCAGCTTTCAAGGAAGAAAGAAATTTTAACAAGTGGAAGAGATAGAGAGGAACATGAGAAAAAGAAAGGACAAGAGTCAGAATATTCCTAGTGTGGGGCACTTTGCAAAGCCCAGGCTATCTGGAGAGGGTGTAGTAGGTGCCGGGCTGGGAGAGTAGATCTGGGCCAAATTCGGAAGGTTTCTGATTACTATAGACTTGGGTTTATGATATAGACATGAATGAACAACTTAAAGTATTGAAGGATGAAAAACACAGCTGTGTTCTTTCTTGATATGTGAAGCAAGCTCCACCAGGCCTGTGGAGGCTGAGTCCTGCAGGAGACCTGGAGACCCCAGCCGAGGCAGGTGCAGAGGAAGTGTAGGAAACCAAGCGCTGCACGGCCTCTGGCAGGGAGGGAGCTGGAAAGACCACCGTTCTGGTATTTTTAGACGGTCGACTCAGAAGATGGAATACTTTCAGTATGTTATGAAATAAATTATAGTATGAAACGTAGTCATAGCAGTTTTATAATTTACAGTTTCATCATGGCTTTCTTTCATTGTAGCTTTACCTAGAAAAATCCCTGAGAAGACAGAATTGTGAACTGTGCTTGTGCATTAGCCAGCATCTAAAAGAATAAATCCAAGAAGTTAGATAAAGATAGAACACAGGTTTAGGAAAAGATGAAGTTTTAATTCTGACACCCTTCAATGGAAGTGCTATACCATGCTCTGTGCCCCACACCGCCCGTGCAGCTCTCCGTCTTAGCACGGAGCGTAGGCACTGACGTCATCTCCACACCTGTCCCTCACCCCACTTCACAGGTGAGCCTGTAAGGAACAACACCAGCTTTCTTATTTTTTATTCAGACTCCCCGTTCCTGTGACGATCCCCATCCTAGAGAGTCACTCAGGATTTGTTGAACTGAACTGACATTAAGAAGTATAACAGATTTATGCCTCAGGTCATAGGATACGATTAGAAACACCGGAGAAGGGGGGTGGGGTTATGGACATGGGGGAGGGTATGTGCTATGGTGAGTGCTGTGTAGTGTGTAAACCTGGCGATTCACAGACCTGTACCCCTGGGGATAAAAATATATTATATGTTTATAAAAAATAAAAAAATAAAAATAAAATAAAATGAAAAAAAAAAAACACACAGGTTTTCAAGACCTCCCATCAGGGTATCCAGTCCAAAGACACGAAATGTGCACTGGTGTTTTATAATCACATCTGGATTTTAGAAGGGCTTAATTTTACTTCAGATAGTCATAGTATTATGACTATTGAATGAAGATACTTCAGGTCAAGGTTACAGGCTTTAGTTACATGTAATAATTATCACTGATAAAATGTATAAAATAAAACCCCTGATCATTTCTTCCTGTTATAAACCTCCACTGACACTGCGTAATCATGATCAAAACCTTCAGATATTAACAGTTCTGAGTCCTTACTGCATGTTGAACATGGGGATAAGAATTTTATATTTTCCATAATCATCAGCAACTTTGTGAGCTATTGCTCTCCATATATAACAAGTGAGGAACTTGGCCAAGAGTTGTGTGATTCTTTCAAGTCCACAAAAAGACCTGGCGAGTAGGAGGAATTTAAACCCATATCTTTCCATCCATAAGCCAATGCTCTTAACCACCATAAGGTGTCCTCCAAAAACTACCTAGAAAATAAAAATAACCGAGCAAAGACAACTTAATAATTATCAGATAAAGAGAAAGCTGTCGTAACTTCCCTTTTATATCCAGTTTCCAAATTCTGTCTCCTTTGCAACTCGGGCTCAGAATGTCTTCTGTATTTCTTACCCTAAGTTACATGCATGAAGTCGGAGTTTATCAAGTTTGAACAGGAAAAAGATACCTCATCCAAATAAGTCATCAAATGAAGAAACTGGAAACAAGTCTTGGGCGTAGGAGTGCTGAGCCGAACAGTATTCAAAGAGCTCAGATATGAAAGGCAGGAATTACTGCATTTGCATAGTAACCTGGACCGATTCTGCAAAGAGACCGAAGTTCCCGGTGTTTGTGCGCCCTGTGAGCCCATGTGCACTGGCCAGCCGGCTCTCCTTTTAATAGCGGGAAGAAGTGAGAAGACTAGAAACCACGTCCCGCCGTGTCTCAAGAAAAGATAGAGGTCAGATTTTCCTAATTGATATGTTTTATAAAAGTGCTTTTTAAACTCTCTCCTGCACAGATTGGTCATTATTCAAATAGAAGTAGGGCAGTCAGAGAATTACAATATAGAGTAGCACAGGCTTTTCTAACCCGTTCCTCATTCCTAACCTGCTCTGGAGCAGTCAATACCAAATTCCTGTGATAATAGGGCTGTGCCACACAGGTCCACGGAACGAAAGAGCCCAGTGATAAACCCAAACGTATCTGGTCAGTTTGTCAACGACAAAGGAGGGAAGGACATACAATGGGGAAAAGACTGTTTTTGCAATAAATGGTTTTGGGGCAACTGGTCAGCTCATGCAAAATAATAAAACTGGACCCTTTCTTCACCATATCTAAAACTCAAAATGGGTTAATCTCAATGTAAGACCTGGAACCATAAATTCCTGAAAGAAAACAGGCTGTGAATTCTTGGGCATTGGTCTTAGCAATATGTAGGAGTCTGTCTCCTCAGGCAAAAGCAACGAAAGCAAAAATAAACAAGTGGGATTACATCAAACTAAAAAGCTTCTGAACAGTGAACAAGACAACTAGCAAGACGGAGAGGCATCCTGTGGGATGGGAGATTCCATGTGCAAATGAGGCATCTGAAAAGTGGGACTATCCAAAATGTGTAAAGAACTTGTACAGTTCAACACCCAATTAGCAATTCCATTTAAAAATGAGATAACCTGATAGACATTTTTCCTAAGAAGACCTACAGATGTCGAACAAATACATGAAAAGAGGCTCAACGTTACTAGTCCTCAGGGAAATGCAAATCACAGCCACAGTGATACCACCTTACACCTGTCAGAATAGCGAGTATCGGGAGACAAGAAACAACAAGTGTTGGCAAGAATGTGGTGGAAAAGGAACCCGCAAGTGCTCCCAATGGGAGTGTGTATTGATGCAGGCACTTCGGAAAAAATTATGAAGGCTCCTCAAAAAATTAAGAATAGAACTACCATATGATCCAATAATTCTGCTGCTGAGTATTCAAAGAAAGCAAACACACTAATTTAAAGAAAAGATACGTGTGCCCTGCATTCATGGCAGTGTTACTGAGGGCAGCGAGCTATGCAGCGGCACAGACGTCCTTCGGTGGACAAACGGACAGCACACACGTACACCCCACAGAATATCGCTCAGCCACAAAAGGAATGAGCTGTTGCCATCGGTGAGACCATGCTTGAACCTAGAGGGTACTATGCCAAATAAGTCTGAAAAGTCAAATTGCATATGATTTCACTATATTGGAATCTAAAAACAAAACAAAACAAAACACAAATACAGAGAACAAACTTATGGCTCTGGGAGGGCATGGGGACGGAGGAGTCCACAAGTGTGGGCGCACTCGAGCCGCGGGAAGTCTCCGTCCTATGGTGGGTCGTGCATGCACAGCACGGGGAGGATGAGGGGTACTGGAGTGACTCTGCGTGGGGGCAGGTGGTCGCTATGACAAATATGAATGTCAGGTCACTGTGAGCGAACAGTGCTGTAGGTCACCTTATCTCAATTAGAAAGTACCGTCCAGTTAAACTTGTTAATTCGTTAGTTTGCAGCTTGTGTTCATTTGCGAGTTTTGACCGACAGTTTATAATGGTCAGATGCTTAATGAGACACAGTATTTTACTCGCCCATATATGATTAGTGTCATACAAAAAAATTTAATTCATCAATTAGAGTCTGTTTTTTCCTTTTAAGGAAAGTTCAGGAACACTGCTCTGGAGGACTCCCATGACCTGGGCAAGAGAGCGTATCCTTGTTGAAAGCAGAGACGGCCCAGGAAGAAAAGGATTAGCCAAAGCGGCCAGTGGTCACCCAGGGTGACTGTGTCCGGCTGGCAGCAGTGCTGGCAGAGGGAAGGTGCTATGGGTTTGTTTCTCACCGGCTCTGCTGCCAGGAAGTAGATGGTCTTACGGCTCTAACGGGTCGTCTCCACAAGGGACCTATTTTAGAAAGCCAGCTTGCCAGTACCCGTGTGAGGCACCAGTGTCACCAAGCAGGCGTATTTCCATGAGGGAAGCACAGGAGAAAGAGGGTGCTTTGGGAGGACGTTGAAGTGAGTTTTTGATGAAGGGGATTTTCAGAATTGTTGACAGGCCAGCAGCGAACTGCGGAGCTGGACGAAGGGGTATTTTCTTTGCAGACACTTCTGGTGGCTGTCAGAGACACAACAGGTGACTGTTTTCTCGAAAATCTATAAAGTAACTGTTTCAGCGACGGCTTTCATTTTACTTTCCTTCAGTCAGTTTCTATAACATCTCTTCCAAAAGGCCAATGATAACCAGAACTTTTTTAAAAGATACATGTGTATGTATATGCATGTGTATCTACGTCTGTTTTATGTTTATGTTTTCTTTTCTCTCCATTTTTCCCACATGTATGTGGAATCTGGCCTGTAGGTTATACCTTGAGTACAGGCAGGAGCGAGAGCACCTCAGGTACCCAAGTGGCTTGCAAAATGATACACAATCATTTTCCCTTGACTTCGTGGCTGCCGGAAGAAATACGGACTAGGTCCAATATTTAGGTGATTTTTTTTTTTTCTGTCAGAGACCAGGTGGGAGGCTGACTGGCTGGGTTTTGAAGTCTATCACAAGACTTTGTTTTTTTTTCGAAACCTATAGCTGATGTAGTCCCAAAGCAGCTACGACGAGTTGACGCAGAGAAGTAAAGACACCATGAGAACCAGGAAAAGAAATCACTTTTTAAAAAAGATTTATTTTAGGGAGAGGAAGCCAGCGTGGGGGAGGGGCAGGTGGAAAGGAGATGGAGTCTTAAGCAGAGCCCGCTGAGTGCAGGACTCTGAGGTCACGACCTGAGCCGCGATCGGGAGTCGGATGCTTAACCGACTGAGCACCCAGGTGCCCCGAATCACTTTTTTAATCAACGGGTCAGGTCCATTCAAAAAGCCCAGAATCACATGCAACTGATGAATCACAAAATTAACCCCTGAAATTAATAATATGCTATATGTTAACTACATTGCCTTTAAATTTAAAAATCGCAGAAAAATAAACAAATAATTCCTTTAAACAAAAAAAGAGCCCAGAATTAGTATGAACAGTTGAGAACATTAGCTTTTCTTTGATAGATATTTACCAATGAGCTCTATTGAGAGGACTGTATTACTATGTTCACATAAATATTAAAACTTTATTAATGGCATGTTATCAAAGGCATCACATATACGATATAAAGCAGAAATATTAAAATGTGCACAAAATTCTGACTTCTCCTCAAACGGACATGGACGCATGGACACAGAAGGTGGGCGGAAAGACGTGCTTCCCACCACTGTCTGTTCTGTAACTGGGGGTCACAAGTCACAGATAAAAATCGTGAGCCTCCTGTCCTAGTGTAACACTGACCTGAATACTAAGGAGGGAAGATCTGCAAAGCGTATAACAAATGGTCTCTTCCCTCAAAAGACGTGTAATGTAGCCAATGAGGCGAGCTAAGACAACATCCAGTCACAGAAGCATGAGGGGAACCAGCACAGGAGGCCAGGAGAAAAGGAGGGACGAAGGCTTCCTCGGGGGCAGAACGCAGGCTCCATGCAGAGGGCCGTGGCTTTCAGTAAGGAGAAGCCGAACAAAACATCAGGAGCCCTAAGAATGGATAACTCGTGTTTACTAATAACAGAGTAAATGAGTTCTACTTAATGACAGTGTCCGTTCAGAAGGGACAAAAATACTTTGTATTTAGTGAGACAAAAATCTGGGACAGGGTGCCTGGGTGGCTCAGTGGGTTAAGCCTCTGCCTTCGGCTCAGGTCATGATCTCAGGGTCCTGGGATCGAGCCCCGCATCGGGCTCTCTGCTCAGCGGGGAGTCCGCTTCCTCCTGTCTCTCTCTGCCTGCCTCTCTGCCTGCTCGTGATCTCTGTCTGTCAAATAAATAAATAAAATCTTTAAAAAAAAAATCTGGGACAGTTAGAGGGGTAGCAGATAATGCAGAAAAATCTAAGACAAGGGAATGAGGCTAAATTACCACAGAAAGAGTCTATCTGTAAAGGTTTTAATTTATTTTCCTCTAATGGAAAAGAAATGTGAACTTGCTCGACTAAGATACTCTGACCCCAACATAATGGATGAGTGCGAGTAGAACAGCGATGTCAGGAACGCTGCATGACCCCTTGTTCTCTGTCTTTTCTGTCCCTCCGTGGACATAGGCATGTGTACGCATGTACTGTGCACATATACATACATGTGCATGTGTCTATATGCAAACCTATAGGAAATGTCGTATTGAACACGTGTGATATATGAGTACGTATTAATATATATGGTATATCTGATCTCCTTGGTACCTGTCTGAGGTTGATGACATCTGGGTTGCCTGAGCCAGTATTGGTCCAAGCTCAGGTTTTTTTTTTTTTTTTTTTTTTTTTTTGGTAGATCATATCCCAACACATATGTGATTTTTTGAAAATAGAAATACTTTAAAAATAAATCTATTTTATCTATCCACCAAAATGACAGACCTAGTTTTCTGTCAATATATATATTTATTCCAAATAGATCTTTTTTTTTTTTTTTTGGCATTCCCTTTCATTTTCATCAGTGTCCCTATTTGATGACATCAGATGGAGACCATCGAAACCCACAAGACTGACATTCTGAACAAACAAAACAGGTAGACTGAAAACGGAGAAGACAGGAGTGAACATTTCATTAGAAAAACAACAGAAGGACGGACTAGAAGGAGAGGGTGATCAGAGGAGACAAGTGCTCAAACTGAAACAGCCAGAAATGGGGGCAGAACTCTGAAAGTTTGGAAAGCTGCAAGTTTTCAGAAGACAAAGAAAAGCCACACAAAGTTCTTTTGGCTTCAAAGCCCCGTCATACTTCTGTATGACAATAATCTCAACTTGTTTCCACTAAACATATCTGAACTGTGTAAGTTTCCATCTCTGTATGAATTTAGGTCTCTTGTCCTTTCTCTTCTGAAGGTTAATTGTGGTTTTGTGACCTTATGTGGACCGATCCGCTTAGCTGAGGAAGTAGAGATCTTACGAGTGTCTGAAATACCAACTTCTGCGAAGAGGAACTTAGAGACCGTTGCTTTGCAGGTGAGAAATGAAGTCCAAGGACGTTGCGGGTGTTGCTCTGGGTCCCCAGGTAATAGCAGTGAGGGACACTTACGTGGCGTGGAGTGGGTACCGCTCTGTGCTTAGTGTACCTTGTATATGGGCTGATTTCACCTCACAGCAAAACTTAGAAAGAGAGAACTGCATTACTGCCATCCTCACTGGAGAGTGGGAAACTCAGGTTTGGAGAGGCTAAGACGTAACTCAAGGTTGCACAGCAACAAGTGGAAGAATGGGGATTTGAGCCCAACTCTTCAGGCTCAGAGTCTTCGACCTACTGGACTATTGTGCTAGTCCCAAAGGAAGAGTCAAGAAAACTAACTGTGGTAGTTTTTTGTTCTGAAGATGAAGTACAGACGTACACATGTTTAGAGGGGGGCTTTACACGGGTTTCTCTCACACACATGGTGAGAACAAGCATTTGTTTTACCTACGTTGATATACTCATTACTTCAGCCCATCCAAACTCAAATACTTGCACATAAGGATGAGTTTACAAAAGATGTTTAAAAATCTCCTTAAGGAACAGCGAGACTCAATCTTTGAGATCCCCTATATAGCCTACCAATAACACAATCTGGAAATAAAAGGAGAAAATTAAAGCTCAGTTGGGCTTGGCATTCCAATATCTCCAGTCAAGGAGGCTCACTGGGAAAAACATTCTCAAGCTTACATGCAATTTCCTGGTAGTTAAGGATAAACATCAACTTTAGTTGATGTTTCCTGGTAGTTAAGGATAAACTTTAAAAGGTTTTCTAAAACTTTTAAAAGGTTTTCCTACTATCATCGTGAAGAGAAACATTAAAATTATGTTTACAAATGTTCTCCTTCATAACGATAGCACAGTCTAGCTACATTTTTGGAATATTCAAATACTCTGCCTAAGGATTGCTATTTAATGGAAAGAATTTTAAATGAATGCTATCCTATTTTTGTTGTGGGGTATGTTATTATTCCTACACATGGAATCACAATTAAAACAACTTACGTCTTTTCAAAAGAAAGTAATACGGAGAACCTTATACATTTGCCAAAACCTTGAACAACAAGGTTTTACAGAAACATAGAAACATATTTCTTAAAACATATTTCTTAAATTATGCTAATATAATCGCAAGCACTGACAGATGTAATTATTTTTGAGCTGGAATATCAACAGTGTCTTCATAGACCTCAGCAAAAGCCTTTGGTGGAGTAGGAAAGGGCTAGTCTGCGTACAGGCAAAGTGGGGGCACACCTTCCCTCTGACCTTGGATGAGGTGGAGGAGGGCTCTTCTGGGTCTTGGTGAAGAGCAACAGCTGCATTTCCACCTTCCCCACCTCGGACGGGAGGGACACGGAATTGAGTGGATCTTAGGAAGCCTGAGGGCACAGCTGCATTGTCCCCTTTCCCGTTAGCCTCAAACTGCTGCATTGTCCCCTTTCCCGTTAGCCTCAAACTGCTTCTAGTCGCTATTGCAATATTGTTTCATGCTTTAGCTCAGGAATGTTACAAAACAAAAGAATGAGAAATGAATACTCTAGAAGAGAAAGAAAAGGAGTCAGATTGGCTAGAGGAATTGAATAGAGGAATTGAAGCCTTGAGGCATTTACATGTAATAGAAAATGAAATAATTCTCTAGACAAAGAAAGGAGAAAGGTTTCCCTAATTTTAAATGCACTTACTATGAAAGAATTAAATGTCTGTTGTTTTAAATAAAAATCCTCTTAATCTTATTTTCTTTTAAATTCATGTTGTGAATTTTTACTGTTTCCTTAGTAATTTTCTGTTATAACCATTAATTTGGGTTTTTTTTTTTTTACACTTTTCATTGTACAACTACATAAAAACCTAGGATATTTATCAGACAGTATTTAAAACTGATTTATCATCTCACACTTATTTTGTCTCCTCCTTTCTATTTTGGCCATGTGCATGCCAAAATCATGATTTTTATACTTGATAAAAGTTTAAGGCAAAACTTTCTCATAACTTATTCCATCTCATAACTGATTCATTATGATAAATCAATACAGACCTCTATTTGAATTAGTGAAGCATTCCAAACAAAAAATATTGAAACATATTGAAAACTGATTTCATGCATGATTTTATTAGTAGACATATCGTATCACATGTCTCTTTAAATGCATTAAGTTTGTTACTCTAAACTTTCCCATCTTTCACACAGTAAGGTTTAGCGCACTTTTCAACATGGCACACTTAGCCGGATAAAAAAAATGTCACTGAAAGACACAGGGCTGGAAGGACACAAAGAAACAATGCAATGAAATTACTTAATTTCACAGATAATAAATCAGAATTACCAAGATATTTACTATTATCATTATTACAAACAAAGTAGCGTTTGAAAACTAGACGTAACTCATCAGGCATCGGACTCACTGCCCTGGTTACAGACTCTCATCTGAGGCCCCGAAGGCCTTTGAACACACAGTTTTCAAACTGCCTCTGAAGTTCTGCAGGGCCCTTAGGACACCTCATAGGCTGCTGGACACGGCTTGAATGCCTGCAATTTTGGGAATTTAATTCCTATGGAACCCACTGATTTCTTAAGACCTCACATTAAAAAAAACACTTTACCAAAGAAACCTTATACTCCAGATTTCACAAACTAATCCTGCTTCTGAGGCTGAGTTGAGGCAGCACGGAAGGGCAGGGACGTGGGCAGGAGGGTCTGCACTGCACGGACAGGGGCGAGGATGGACACCTGATGTTCCCTTGCAGGGCAGCGCCACGCGCGGAGAACAGGTGCGAGTTCCCTCTCGGCCTCTCCCACTCACACCGCCCGGTGCTCCTGCACACACCCTTCCAGTTCTCCCTGGGGCCTCTCAGGGCTGCCATTCGGGGCAGAAGCAAAGCCCACAGACGTGACATGGTCCCTGTGGCACCGAGCGTAGCATTTACATCCCTCCCTCGCGACAGGGACAGGGACAGGGGCAGGGGCAGGGACAGGGCGCAGCCACCACTCCTCTCCATCTGTCCGGCACAGCCACTCCCCCCCTGCCTGCTGATGTGCTGGTTGTAATGGGGGACGCTGGAGACTGTCCCCACCGATTCTGACACACCTGCCGTGGGAACCCTGCTGCACACTCTGTCTCTCTTACCCGAGGGCCACAGCTGTACGAGCTACAGAACTCTCTCAACTCTCCTCAACTTGACATTTAAAACTTGCTCGCGGACTGCGTCGAAGCAAAATCTCCAGTGTGTGAAAGAGCACATGTGATTTTTTAAAATTTAGGTGGGACCTTATAATTATCCTGTTAACCTCAAGCTCTCTTGGTTATTTTTAACTGCCTACATATTTGTGGTTTCCAGTTCTGTATTCCAATATTTTTTACTATTTTCCTGCTCTGCATTTATTGCGGGCATATTTCCTCTATGTCTACTTAAATTTGAAAAATACATTGATAGGGGATAGCCCAGAAAAGAATCTTGTAGAAATCCAAAGGACAATTCCCTTCAGAGTGACATAACCTTTGGTGATGGTTATTCAACAAATTCCTAATGTGTCCTGTGACTGGACACCTGAGACCTTGCCCAGCGCCAGGCTCAAAGAGCCCCGCGCTGCCTCTGACACAACACGGCCTTCATAATCATTTATCACCAGACGTTGATGCTGAGAGTTCTCAACATTATTTTATAAGATAAATTTGGCAGAGTTAAACATCATAGGAAAGCTTTCATGTGATATATAATCAAAAGCCTCCCTCAAAGCATACTGTAAAAGAGAGGAAAATGATCCCCCTTTCAGGATCGAAGACAAACATTTTGAATTTCAGTATCTCAACACACCTATTATAACAAGAGCATATTTAAAAAAACAAAAACAAAAACAAACTTCTAATATACATTCTACTTCTATTGTTACCATAATATTTTGGGGGGAGCAATTAAAAAAAAGGAATTCTTACCCAAAAAGCTGGGAGCCTCGGTAGGCTGGGGAGCGACGGAGTCATTCACAGAATCAACCGGGGTTACGTTATTCGTCAAATCGAGCGGCGTCATGCTGCCTCCAGAATTAATGGGCAGTGTGTTATCTGTGGAGTCAGATATGACTGTATTATGCAGGGATTGTTCCAACTGAAGAACTTGCCCTGCGAAAAACACACCATGAAAATGCAACATTGTTGCAAGTCCATGATTACACACACAGAGCAAGGCTCAGCAGGTGTGTTAAGAAGAGGAGACATCAGGGCACCTGGGTGGCTCAGTCATGATCCCAGGGTCCTGGGGTCAAGCCCTGTTTTGGGCTCCCTGCTCAGTGGGGAGCCTGCTTCCCTTCTCCTGCTCCCCCTGCTTGTGCTGTTTCTTGTTAAATAAATTAAATCTTAAAAAAAAAAAAAAAAGAAGAAGAAGAAGAAGGAGAAGGAGAAACAAAGGGAGGAGTGGGAGGAGGAAGAGGAGAGGCAGGAGGAGGAGGGAGAGTCGACCTCTACAGACACCGGCGCCTTAGTCCGCCGAGACTCTTGGTGTCGGTTTAGGTCAGATCTCATGAGTCTTGAAGGGGAGCCCCGTTGGGTTCTGTGCTCGGTGGGGAGTCCGCTTCAAGGTTCTCTCCCTCTGTCCCCCCACCAGGTCATGTGCACAGGGGCGCGCACGCACACTCTCACTCAAATAAATAAATAAATCTTAAAAAAAAAAAAAAGAGTGGACTTCTAGAAATTTTATGCACATTGCTATGTTAAATTAGTAAACAATAAATTTTCCTATTTATCCGTATCATTTAATAAGATCATATTTCTGTGAGTAACTTTGTAGTTCTTGGTTTAAAAGAGTTAACAGTCAAAGTCTAAGCCAATCCTTTAATAAATTTCAAGCTCAGGTAAAGCGGATTGATTTTAGGAGGTAGGTCCCAAAGAACGACTTGTCTTCAAACTATTATAAATCTAAGGGATTTCAGCAGTCCTAGTCTTATGCTTATGTTGTACTACAATCAGTCTCAGGAAAGAAAAGTAAATAATGTAACCTAAAATAAATCTATGGAAATAAGTTCCTCTATACATTTCTTACTTTTCTGTTCCTTTTTATTAAGTTAACACAGTGACTAACTTTTTTATCAGATTTCGTGGGTGGTCATGTATCTTCATCTGCGCGGCTGAAGTGAAAGTCTAGGTAAGCTTGCACATCCTTTAAGACCCGTCATTCTTGAAAGAATGCCTGTAAATGAAGTAAAATGAGACGGGGGCGACTTACCTAAGTCCTCGCAGGCTCTCTTGCATTGTTCCAGGGTCATGAAGTTGTTCTGATTGCCAAGGCAACCACCATACTTGAATTCTTCACATTTCTTTGTCTCATTGTTATAAAAATACCTAGTTAGATAACCTCGACAGAGTCCACTATCTTCATCCAAAAAGCAGTAATCTGGCTTATCTGGAAATTACCAAAATGTCAGAAAGCAATATGCTTTTTTGTGAATAATTGAATTATGCTGGGTGAATGTACAAAAGAACTAAGTTGAAGTTATTTAAAGAGTAAGCATGAACAGTTAAAGGTACAAGGTAAAACGAAACTTTATCCACAGCCGCACAATAGTAAAATTGTCCACTACATCTACTGGGACCTTTAGAATGAGGAAGATGTATCTATTGCACACATTGTTGCTACTGGAATTTCAAGTTCTAAATTTCTCAACATAAATTAATAGGGCACCAACTATCAACTATTTCATGAGTTAAAAGAGTAAAAGATATTGTTATTTTACCCTTGGTTTGGAAGAAATATTCAAAAATTCATAATATTACATATTATCATGGCAAAATTTTGGTTCAATTTTTTTATTTAGGCCTACATGCATTGACATTTAGGAAAGATCTAGGAATATTTCATATTTTTCAGGTGTAGATTCTCATTAGGGAAAGAAGTGTAATGCGTTGCTTCATTACAATGGTTTCAATTTTTAAAAAATATTGGAGCAGGAGCTTTGAGGCTTATGGAAGCTTTCATGGCTATTCTTAGAAGTTCCTGAATTCTTAAGCCAGAGTCTGTTTTAGGTGAGGCATGACATCCTCTGCCTCTGTGTCTCCTGTTTATCTTCTTTCCAGCATTGGAGTGACTCCAACAGAGCAAAGGCAGAAAGGAAATACATGTTCAGGGATTGGAGAGGCTTTTGAAAAAACTCTAGTGCCCATTCTTTGATAGTGGTCCAAACCAGATTAAACACAGCTGTCACAGAAGCTGTGCCACTGTGATCTACATTACAAGCCTTGTCTACATGCACACTCTGTAAAGAGGAGAATTAAACTTATTTTCAAAATGGTGATGGCAAGATATACGGAGCTTGAGTTGGGCGAGGACCCCCTCTCTCCCACTTTTCCCTGCAACTATATTATCCGAGTGGCAAAAACGAACTGTTGTGTCCTTTTACATTTTAAAGCAACTTGTTCTATCTCAAGGAAGCAACACTCAGGAGGGTTTTACTATAAAAAGTGTATATTTAATAGTGATTTCTGCAGTAATTGCAAAACTTCAGGAAGGCTGATCTCCTAGGAGAGTTGTTTTATTAAATAAACATCCTATTTTCATGTAGTATAAAATATCTATCTTCTATAACGTCTCAAATTGCCAGTGTGAAAGTTACTTTGTTTATTGTTTATTGCCTCTTGTTCCTCAAGGTGAATGTTACTATTAATCACCATATTGGCCATTTGTGGTTAAGTGTAATTTATGGGACAAGGAAAAAAACGAATTCTTTAAATTTTTGTAATACTTTTTTTTACAAGAGATTGAGGAAAAGATACATTCAGTTGCTATCATTTTTATTTGTTTTGGCCTTAGTATGTACTTTGTAGGAAATTTTAAATCATCCTAACAGAGAATATAAGAATTCTATGTTTAACAAAAAAGAGTAGGTAAAATACATTGCGTATAAAGAATACAAAACAATAGGAAATTATGCTGAGAAGTATAATTAAGAAATTGGAAGTTGCTATTATTTATGAGGCCCCATTCTAAGGACAAAAATTTATTTTAAGACGAACTTGAAATTGTACACTTGTAAAATAATTCTACTTGGGCCTACCGTTTGAAATAGGTTACAAATCAGGAAATTCATGCCCCATATTTCCCAGGTAAAGTAGCACTCGTACTAAATCTGAAACACAATCCTTACTCTAGGCTGAGTCTCAGTTAAAGCACAGAATACAGATTTTTAGAGAGAAACAAACTTCCACTGGCCACATTAAGTTTTACTATTAAGTTCTGTTTGAGGCTGCACACTTGACAACTGTCCTAAACCAAACTATTTCGAAGAGGCTGTCCTGTAACTGTCCCCGTGTTGACACTGAGAAGTCTATCATGAAGATAGCCTGAAGTGGGTATGCTTAGAGGTCACTCGAGGTCTTTGTTCTCTCATATCCGTATAGAACCCCAGTGAATAATGAGAGAAGAGGAGCTCCTAACTGGGACACTATCTACACGTCTCCCTGACGGCCCTGTGACCACCTGCTAAGCCCAGCGACTTCCCAGCCCACCTCCCTGACTCTTGATGAATGTGTTCATTCAAGTCGCCCCTCCATCTTTCTCTTGCTCTGACACAGCAGTCTCCCATCCTGGGCTCTCCTGCTTCTGTGGCATCTCCTACAAATGCTGAAGTCGAACCCCTGAGTGGGGATTCTGGAGGCGTGGTGATCTCGCTGAGCAAACCAATGTAACGAACCGAGCAGGTCATGAACAAAATTGAGGACACCTCGGTGTGCTCCTAAATATCACCGCTATTCTAGGATGCTTAAGAAATCCATACACCTACACAGAACGGAGAGCATTCTTACCTTGTGTCTAAGGAAATGTTATATTTTTTATCTTAATCAAGTTAATGCCAATCTGACAAAGCTCCTAAAAATGCTGATTTAGAACTTGTTAAAGGTAAAAGGGCTCTATTTCCTTAATGTGCTCATTTTATAGTCAGGGAAGTAGGAGTTCCAATGGCAGAAGTGATTCTTCTAGTTGGTGGCAGAGGTGCGCCCCTTCATCTACCATAGAGGTCTTCCTCATACCTACTAATTTATACTGTGCTTTGTAATGTATACGGTTATGTTTTATGTGCTGCCAATTTTTGACTGTGTGGAGCCCATAACTTTGGTAAAAATAAAATACTGCATTTTTGGAAAAATATAAATTAATTGAATTAGTAGAAGAAAAAGAATGATTGAATTCCAAATCATTACATATACATTAAATAGCATAATTTTATAATTAGTTTTATCTGCATACATTTTTTTCTTAATTTCACATTAAAAAAAAAAATACCCCAACATTTAAATGTTGGGATTTCTTTTCATGAAGATATCATCTTTTACTTGGTGGATGAAACCCGCTACTTGGAAATATCCTGCATTCTTTGATACCGCAGATAACCAATTTCATTTAATTGGGACATGGAACATTTCTGTAAAGATTAATACAATATTTATAGAAAGTTATTTTATACTTTTTCATGTGCTAATATAAAGCATTAATCAGAAAATTATTTAGTATAAATCTAAATTTAAAACCAATTAATTTAAATCACAAGATAAAAGTGTGCACACACGGTGCATAATGTTGGTGAGAGCAACCACTCCTGCCACGCGTCTGCGGTCACTGCTGTGTAAGGAGTGGCACGGCTCGGAGACACAGACCCGCTCGGGGAACTGCTGCGTGTAACTCGTGGAAGACGCACAGTGCTGAGATTATCAAGGGACTAGGATCTGAGAACTAAAGTGAGGTCAGCAGCATCTAAGTTACTGCTCAGGAGATGGTAAAATACCATGTGCACGGCTGTGGGATTTGGCCGATCTAATGCTAAATACCATGCTGTGTCAGTGCTCCAAGACTTCCCTACCAAATACCATGTACACTATCTTAAGTGCTTCATTATATCGATACAAAATAAAACACAATTTCAAAGATCATATGGATTTATGATGAACTCCATATCAAGAAATGCTAAGAATCCAATTTCTAAGTGTCTTACATAAATGCTAATTAGCATATAAATGAATGTTTACCTTTGTCCAATTTTATCTCTGTCCTAGTCTTTGGATAAACTGCAAGAAAAAACAGTAAGTGCATCAGTTACAACAATATATATAAATAAATTATATATAAATTCCAATTTAACAAACTAGGATGATGTATTTATTGCCATTAAAATTATTCTCACACAAAACGTCAACAAGTAGCTTAAATTTCTTATTTTCTCTAAAGATTAAATAATTTTTTAAATAAATATGAGGCTCTCTACATTTTAACATAATAATGTCTTAAAACCAGGGTCGAAAGTTTCTAACACACTGACAAAAGTAAGAATTCCTGGTGAACTACAACTGCTATTCAAAAGAAATGACTGAAAATCATTAAGGTAATGTGAACTATGAATTCCAGCAGCGCACTTTGCATATCAGAACAGATCATTTCTACCGAGAAGTAGCAGTGGGGGGAGAAGAAACCAGAATCGTCTCCTTTCCTGATTCCTTTCCCGCTGCATTGCTTCAACCCAATCACAAATTTTATTAAGATTTCTAAGTACAGAAGAGAAATGAAGCAAAAAATATCTGTGACATATTTTTCAGTTTAACTGCAAAGAATTAATGGAATTACTTCACTCAAGACTAGAACGCCGCTTGTCTTTAACCCACTGTATTCAAGTATAGATTCTATGTTCTAATTTAAATGAAGAGTAATGAAATGCAAATCAGCACAATTTGTGAAGTTTTAATTTGCTCAAGTGGACGTTAGGAAAGCTGAGTGATGTTTGTTGTACAATCGTTTGTTTTGCAGAGAAAAGCTTTGGTCAAGGCAGTTTATAATTAGTTGTATAGCCAGAGAGATAGGGGTTGGGGGAATAAGTTGGTTTATATTCCCTTTCAGCCAAAAATCAATAGTTAGGGGGCGCCTGGGGGGCTCAGTGGGTTAAAGCCTCTTCCTTCAGCTCAGGTCATGATCTCGGGGTCCTGGGATCGAGCCCCGCATCGGGCTCTCTGCTCAGCTGGGAGCCTGCTTCCCCTACTCTCTCTCTGCCTGCCTCTCTGCCTACTTGTGATCTCTGTCAAATAAATAAATAAAATCTTTTTTTTTAAAAAACCAACAGATTATTCTTTCCAGAATAAAACATCTTTGAAAGAGAAGGTAATAAGCCTCTTTTTAAAATTTTCCTATGCTTTATTAAATAGTCTTTAAAAAAAAACCTATATATATATACAGTATTTTAGATATCAAGGAAACCTCAGGGTCTTTCTCATTGTAAATAACCAACTGTAAATATGTTTCCATTAGATCGTGAATTGTCATAATTAGCTTATATTGAAAAATTTTAATGCACAATTAACTTGTTAGTTTTAATTTATGAGGGCAAAGAATGAATATATACAGATAAATATTATATCAGACTAGAGTGCTAAATAATCATTTTTACTGTTTTGCCTACTGACAGTAGCCATTGGATAGGAACAGAGAAATGCTTGATTTCAGTGTTCATGCAATATTAAAAGAGATAACTCGTTTGTTTTCTGATTCCATTCCAAGTTGGATTAATTTAGCTGGCATCATGTGAACTAACTCAAATATTTGTTTTGCCATGCTGGAATTTAAATATATTTGTGATACCAGTGATTATCTTTGAGGATTCTGAAAATAACATGGATACCCTATTTAATTGGTATTTATGCCAACCAGCTTTATTTAATTAATATTATGCCAGTCTGAAGAAATAGGTAAGTTTTACAGAAAATTATCCAAATTATCTTTGCCTAGATTTATTTAGAGCATAACACATGTGAATTCACATTTTAAATATCTTATTATGATTATAATATAATTAATATCTAACAAATTAATTGGTAATTACATAACACATTTTAGTCATTTTACTTACCCCCTATTCTTTCTTCATCTTTTTCTCTTATATTGGGGGCCAAAGGGTAAGAGCTTAAGACTAACTTTTAATGATCCTTATTTGTTGAAGTCAGCCTAGAAACTATTCTAAGCCCATGGGGAAAAGGACTGTACGGTCAGAAGATTCTCATTATGACTGAATAGGTCTTCATGGTTCCAAACAAAACGTTAAATAATAAAGTTAAAGAGAAAGGAGGAGTATTAACATGCTCTTTCATTCCCTGTGGGGCAAATTCCCATCTAAACCCCCCACGAAAAGCCACAAGTCCCAACCAGTCCAGCCCGTAAAACAGCAGGCAGTGTAAGCCTTTATGCCTGGGTCCTGAGTCAATGAAGTCCAGTGAAACTAAATACACTTTTAGCCACACGGAGAGGCTGGCTGGCTAGAAAACTGAATGAGAATTTGATAATTTGATCTTTACATCTAATTCTCTAATTACCCATGCTACATTACAGCTATTTTTCCAAAATTAACACTCAAAGATAATATTGTTTAGGCTATAGGAAGAAAGCAACTAACCCGAAAGATAATCATTTTAAAAGCCATGTATTTGAAGCCATTTTACAAACTTAACTTTTCTTTTAAAAAAATTATTAACCTTAATTCCATGTCTCTATTATTAGATGGGAAAATACACCAAAAATTATACATATTTGGAAAAAATTAATAAAACAACTTTATGTGCAGAAGGAGAGCTGTGCTTACACAGCAGACTAAACACCGTCGTGGTCCCTCTTCTCTGAGATACGTGGCTTGCTTTTATTCTCAAACATGCAGTTTACGAGACAGAGTTCTCACTGGTCTTCCCAAATAATGCCAAACTTCACCTTTCAAGCCTTAGTATAAAATATAAACCATATTTTGATTTTATGTTTCCTGTACTTATGGCATCTTCCCTTTACCTAGGAAACACACTCACAGCAGTGCATGAGTTTGGGGGGCGCCTGGGTGGCTCAGGCAGTTAAACATCCAACTCTTGATTCTGGCTAAGGTCGCGATCTCAGGCTCCTGAGATGGAGCCCCTTGTCGGGCTCCTGGTGGGCACAGAGCCTGCTTGGGACTGTCCCTCCCTCTCCCTCTGCCCTTCCTCTCCCGCTTGGTCAGGCATACTCTCTCTCTGTCTTTAAAAAAAAAGTGATATGAATTTCTATAATGAAATACTTAATAACATTCTGTCAACAGAATGTTAACTAATTAAAAATAATTAACACATATTAAATAAAAAACAACCAAAAATCTCTCAAAATAATCACACTGATCTTGGTTAACTATAAAATAATTAGGTTCTCAGCAAAAAGAGGGCCACTTTTGAGAGATTTCCCTGTCTGTTTCCATAATATTTATACCTAATCACAGTAACTAAGCAGCATGCTTTACATGTGCACAAAATTTAAGCCACTATGAGCATAATGAAAAAAAAAATGTATAATTTAGCAGTAGAGACATTTACAGGCACGGCAAGATAAGGGGACAGCATGTTGATGTCATTATTTTCTAATGTTTTTAAGTGCTTTCAAGCCTACAGTCACATTATTTGCTTGAAAGGATCTTTCCCATGAACAAGTGATATAAATATTAGGATAAAAGCATTAGTGACTGCGGTCTGTGTGATCACCACATCCTCAATGTGCCCAGGAAGAAACGAGCTTCAGAGAGTAACAACATTCAGGATTAAAACAAAATGAGCATTTATCCCATTTATTACTTTTTACTAAACTGTTAATCTACTCATAACATAATGTGTCCATCCTCACTGAGAGTCAGTTAACTCTGATAGTGTTGTCTCTTTCTGGATTATTCTATTCCATTGATGTCTGTCTGTCCTTATACTCACATGATTCTGCTCAATTTTGGCAGCTGTGCTATAACTGCTGAAATCAGATAAAGTCGGGAGCCCTGAGTGGCTCAGACTGATTCTCGGTCTGGGCTCAGGTCACTGTCTCAAGGGTGTGAGGCCCAGGCCCACACTGGCTCTGAGCTAAGCGCAGAGTCTGCTCGAGGTGCTTTCTCTGCTCCCTGTCCCTCCCTTTTGAAGACAAACAAAGTCTTTTTTAGAAAATGGAAATCAGATAAAGTCCTCCAAATTTGCTCTTTTATTCAGAATTATTTTAGCCATCCTAGGTCCTTTGTATTGTGTATCAGTTTCAGAATTGACTAATTAATATAGAAACAAAAATGTGCTAGAATTTGATTGTCATAGGACAAAATTTTCAGATCCATTTGTGGAGAATTTACATCTCAACTAAAGAGAGCCTTTCAGTCTATTGCTTTATACCTGTGTTCACTGAAGTCTTCTTTATTACCAATGGCTTTTTAATAATGTTTTATAGATTTCTTTGTGAATGTTTTGCACTTTTTAATTTAAACCCATCATTAAGAATTTTATGTTCCTGGGCACCTGGGTGGCTCAGTGGGTGAAGCCTTTGCCTCTGGCTCAGGTCATGATCTCAGGTCCTGGGATCGAGTCCCACATCAGGCTCTCTGCTCAGCGGGGAGCCTGCTTCCCACCCCCCGCCTGCCTCTCTCCCTATTTATGATCTGTGTCAAATAAATAAGTGAAATCTTTAAAAAAATAATAATAATTTTATGTTCCATTATTTTAAATTGAATTTTTTTAAATTTTGTCTAATTTTCTATTTGTTCACTGCCAGTATGTGTGTGTGTGTAAATATTTACACTGTCCTTTTATCCAATGAGATTTCTAAAATAATCTGCCAGCTCCTAAAATTTGTCATATATATAAGCGGGTTTTCTCTCAGTCCTGTTCCATTAACAAATCCCTGTCATTGTTTCCTCAAACTTAGGGACTTTCGCCAAATGCAGTTTTGTTGTTCAGTGACAAGCTCAAAGGGACTCTTGTTCTGACTTTTTAGCTTTTTCTCTACATATGTCCATTCTCTCCCACTTATTAGACCCCAAACCCAGTAACCTCAGTCTCCTAATGTCCCATCTCCATATTCTCTACCAGGGAGACCACCATCCTGGACTGGGGCTCCCCTCCCATAGCTGTGGTTCTGAAGTGCCTTCATGCAGAAAGCTGGGGGCCTGGACTCTCCTCACGTGCCTCCCTTCTCTCGGAGGTCACGTCCCGCACTCCCTTTTGAGCCTGCCAACAGTTGCTTCATATATTTTGTCCAATTTTTCTAGTCATTCATATTATGAGAGAAAGTTCAGTTTCAGCTACTCCATTTAGCTGAAGATAGGATTTTCTCTTTAGGTGGTTTTCTAAAGCCTGGCAGCCCCTTCTCTATCTGCTAGTTCCGTCCTCACAGTGGTTCACTACACAAAACAGCCCTCCCTCAAGCAGCGAGCGGCTTCGGAAGATGTAAGGAGATGGAAGCCAGAGCCTCGTCTCTATGTGGTAGGTAGGAGTGACGTTGTAGAAGACCGTAGGCAAGGTGGTCACTGAAAGGCCAAATAATTTTATTTGATCAAATTCTAAAGAAAAGGGTAACTTTTATACGTTGGTGAAATAAAAGAAACAGGTATGCATTACGGGAAAGACGAAAACGTTCAGGCTGCTCAAGGGAAAGACGAACATCAGAAAGAATGAGGCGAATGGGCCTCTAGCCGAGGTGCTGAACCTGCCGGTCAGCCCCGCACGGCCGGACGCTTGGCCCCACACGGATGAGAACAAGGCCCAATGAATGGGAAATGGCCTGGCGATCACCAAAACCGGAGGCCCCACAGAAGAGCCCCGAATGCTCAATCTGTGTTAGTAACGTTCCCGCACTTGTACGGAGGAGAAGGAAGGAAGAAGTGCTCAAGGGCAAAGAAATGTATTCGCTGTCGGCTCCTTCGGCTCCAGAACCTCATGGAGCCACACACGGGACACGTTCTCTCTTTTCAACACAGTGAGACTTTCCCACACGCCAGGAGCATCATGAAGCCAAGGCTATTTTGTAAAAGCTGCTTGGGAAAGCATTATCCAAGTGAGAATGCGGAACTGTCTGTTTTGCAAAAAGCAAGACACCTCGTGTTACTAAAGACGCCCACTCCATAGTGCTGCCATTTAATTCAACTAGCTCTGATAACGCACTCTGGGGAAACTGGGGCGACACACTGCAGAGATGAAGACAATTCAGATTCCTCTATCCTGTAAGTAGCTCACAATTCAGAAGAACTAAACAGACGGAAAAGCATTCCAAATTTTGGCCAGCAATTATCTGGAATTTATCTCAGTGAGATGAGATAAAACCATATTATAGTTTGTAAAATTCAGGGGCAAATGTTTTAGTAAGATTAAAGCAAAATAAAAGTGTTCCATAAAGCTTACCAGCAATGTAATACGATATACTTTGAAAAAAATATAATATATGATATACTTTGAAAAATAATATAATATGATATACTTTGAATCGTAAAACTATGAAAAGTTGGGTTTCGTAAAGTCTACATGGGTCAGTGAGGTTCATATTTTCTTTTCCACACTCTTCCATTCTCTTTAGGTAGAGAATGACTTAATTTTCATATATGTATATGAAACACATATATATATGTCTACTCTGTGATGTAGTTTAGAATTTTAGAGGCTCAGAGCGGCTTTGACAGGCGGTAGCTATCGGGTCCCTGTGCCGATGAAGGGAAAGACTAAGTCAGTGTGACTAACGATTTCCTTCCTGACAACTCACAGCTACGCAGGAGGCAGAATTATACCCAATTCACTGCAGATATAAAACCAGTGAACTTAAAGGTTTTTCTTCTTTCTTTGTTATGGAGAAAAATATAGGATGACAAATGAGGCTTAATATAATTTGTAATAATGGATATGGAAAATGAAAAGCAGTAGTTGAACATGAATGCGAAAAATGTGAAAAAAAAATTCCTTGGAATGTTCAAATAGTTCTTCTTTTCCTAAAATTACCAAATCTGTAATTAGATCCAATAACCCTAAACTTTTTTTAAAGTTAAAGGGGCTTCGAGGCTCCTGGGTGATAAGTGTCTCCAGAAACCTACCTTCTGTACATTTTTCTTCGCAGTCCTCCAGAGTTGCAAATCGATTCTGATTTCCTTCACATCCTCCATACATAAACTCCTCACACTGCTGAGTGTGGATGTTGAAAAAAAATTGCTTAATCATGGCTCTGCATGGGCCGTTATCTGGTTTCAAAGCACAAAATGAATGCAGAAGTTTCAGGGGCGGCAACTCGACATCTACAAGGTAAAAATAAAAGATATGGAACCCTTCATCCACACAGTGATAATGTGTTTTATTTCCTTTTCCATCTGTCCTGATTTTTCTTAAAAAGCACAACAGAAACAACAACACAGGCTGAAGAAACCAGGACAGGTTATTTAAAATTATCAAAAAGGTAAATAACATTTATAAACATGCCAAATGAAAAATATTCTATCAACAATTAAACTTTAAGAGTAGAATAATTTTCTAGACTAGTGTTAGGAATTTGGTTTAAACGTACACAGTCAACCAGCATGGAAACGCGTAGTCATCGTAAGGTCACCACTGTGTTGACATTGCAAGTAAGTAGAGACATCTTTTTAAGTTCAGCAGTTTTTAGGGGTAGACATTAATGGGAAGCTCTTTGATTTGCTCTCCCTAATCCACAACTGTGTCATTTTTTACATACAAACAACTTTTTAAAAGCAGCAGTATACACATGTTCGTGTATATATATACACATACGTATATAGTATTATCACACTGTATTAAGCCGTTCCCAAATTATGAAAACGCTGGTGATTAGTATTATAAATACATACATATCATGGTCCCTTCTTTTACTTACCATGGTTAGTTTTTAACAATGTTGAAAAGACTTAATACTGTCTATATTTTAAAATAAAATGAGGCAATTTTTTTTTATCTCGAGTTAGAATTTTTTTTCCCTCAATATCCAACCACTTATTTTAGTCACAGAGGAATTTCATATCTTGGGAAAGGACTTGTGTATACAGAAAACTCAACTTAAAATTTTAAGTTTTATAGAGTCTAATAATATTAATATTGGACTAATTTTAAGTAAGTTGCATTTGCTTATCGAATCTCTCAGTAAGATAGATACTGAAAATTGTGGTTGGTACTATCAGAATAATAAAAACAAAATAATATTATTTATACTTCTTGAGTATTGTCTATAATATATTTTCTAAGACTTTCAGTATTCACAACGATCACTTCTGAGGGACAGTGAAGCCTTAAAATGACCTAAGCCAATTTGCCCTTTAGAGGGCAGCAGTAAGCTGCTAAAATAAAACTGATGAAGTCTGGGCATCTTCCAAAAGGAGTTTAATGCACTATGAATTTACTTCGAAAAAATATGAATGGACGCCATCATTTAGAAATATATGAAACATTTGAAAAGAATTAAATAAAAGAATGAGTTTGTGAATATATAACCGCCTAGAAGGAAATCAATTTTGAATATCCTATAGTTTTAAAACTTGTGTGAATTTTTTGAAAGAGAAGATATAGATATCATAAAAGTTAGATTAGATAATTTTATTAAATATCTACTACCCTCCAGCTTTTGTTACCTTAATGATCTACATCGAGTTAATGTCAAGTGTGAGCCACATTTCGGTAGTGTTAGAGCTCTTTGTGATAAAATAATTGGAATTTTTTGTTAATTTCTATATGGGTCATAAAATGATAAGTAAGCCCTGAAATATTGGAAGGGTTAAAAATATAGCTTTCTATACATAAGTTGTTATTATTCATAATTATTCATTTCACAGTAATTTATTTATGAACATGTGAATTTTATCTCAACCACTCATCCAGCTTTTAAACTTAAAAAAAAAATCAAAGTTTAATTTATAAACTTTGATTTATAATTTATAATTTTGATTTCTTGGATAACTGAACTGACAATTTTTTCAGTTGAAATAAATTGAGCTGACAGAAATGATAAAACAGTAAATTTTCAGGTCCCAAATTTGATCAGGTAGAATAACATAAAACAGAGATTTATTATGACACACAGATCTTCATCTACTAAAGACACGGATATTTTCAGCACCAAACACAGTTTTCATGAATTGCCTAATTAGCAGGTTTGGCTAATGAGCAGGTTAGCTAATTATTACTAGTCAAACCTTTAACTAATGCTGAATTTTATGCCCCTGCGCACTCGTGCATTTTCAGCTTCCTATATGGTTAGGTACAAACAAAAAAATGAAATTTGTGTCTTATCTCTATGATATTTTAAAATAATTTTATACCAATTACATAGCATCCCTAACGCCAGTCAATCTCTATAACATACATGTAAATAGCTTACCAAAATGAGTCAATAATCATTTATTGACATATACAATGTTTCCTCATTTCTTTTCAATTATGTGCCTAATATTTTATGCTGATGAACTTATTAGAATATGATTGGCTTTAAAATATCTCTCCAGGCGTATCGAAAGTTTCTGGCACCTAATAATGTGGATACTCCAGAATTATAATTGTCCTTAAATGCTCTTGGATGTCCCTGAAATATTTTTTAAAATTATATACACAACTACTTTTCTCTATAGAAATTCATCATATATATATATTATAGCAATTATATACACATTATATGTAAAATAGCATTTTAGAGAGTTGGTAAAAATACTTTCCGTAGATAAATACGTGAATATAAATATAAAAGTGATTAATGAAACAATATGTGCTTTCCACTCATCACTGAAGTTACAATTGTCAGTTTGAAATAAAATATAACCAAAGCCTTTTCAGAGTAGTAGTGCACTTGCGAATAATTGTAAATCCTGCTTACATTCTCTTTCTTGAAGATTTAGAACATGGTCCCTGATATCGTGACTTGTTAAGAGCTGTGAGAAGCCAGAAGACTTTGCCTCTAAGACCCTACAGTGCACTTTACTGCGAGCAGACCCCCGGCAAGTATCAGTGTGTGGGCACGAGGTGTTTTTACACTCTACACACGTTTTTATGCGACCGATAAAAATCATCAGTTCTATAAATATCTGATCTTATAATCAGATTGCAGAATCTCAGAAGTCACATATTTAATTTTGAAAAATGAGCTAGGAATAATAGTCATCTGGTATTCTCAATGATACGGCTCTACACAATGACTTTGGAAATCCCTATAGCGCTCCTTAGACAATACGGTGGTCGCCGATTCCCACATCAACGTGACTTCCGATGTTTACAGACACAGTACCTCAGGCAGGTGCCCGCAGTGTCATTCTCTACCTGTAGGACCCCGGCGGGGCTTTACCGACTCCTGAGTTGCTGTAGATATTTACGATAACTAGTTTTTATAAACAGTAACTTATATAAGATTCTTTGTCGTTGATCATTCCTCTGGTTCTGACTTTTGATACACCTGCTAGTACTTTTCGTCATGCCGAACTTGTATTGCACATTTTCTCTATTAAGCCCAGGCCACCGAGGTCAACTTGTTATTGAGGATTGTGCCACCAGGTGGTGGTCGTCCGCCACGGAAGTCAAAGCTGTCCTTGTGGGAGTCCCACTAGCTCTTGTTTCCGCAGTGCTGTGCCCCAGTCATTTGGCGATTTTATTCTTTAGTAATCACACCAACCTTCGAAAGGTATTCTCTCCATTTGCAAATTACAAAACAGCACCGTGGAAACTGACTGCTCAGTTCACACCACGAGCACAGGCTGTAGAACTGACCCCCACCTCATTTTAGGCCAGACAGCCCCCACGCTCATAGGCAAGCGATCTCGCCAGAGATCTGCATGACCGAGATTCCTCAACGGGCATTTTAGGTCTAGCACATAAGATTTAATTCTAGAATTTACACTCACTACATTTTTTCTCAAATTGACCTTATTAAAACTGAAAATGTTTCCGCTATGAAAGGTCGGTAATTCTATAGCAACTTCCCAAGTGAAACACTAAGAACTATAGTTCATTAGTTTATTATCTATTTATTCATCTTTACCATTCGCACTTTAATGTATTTCTTGGATGAATCCCATACTAGAATACTCTTTTAAGCAGTCAGCCTGACCCGCCCTTGGCAGAGTGTCCCTGACGGCGGGGAGAGATGAAGTGTGGCCTCTCCGGTGCGGTGCCGCTCCGCCCAAAAGGGATGGGAGTCCATCTTGGTTTTCATTTCTCACCTTGGATAAATCTCCTAGAAAGTTAACAATCCTGTGTTGACCATGGGTCAGGCTCTGCGCGGTCATGGCAGATAAGATAGCACATTGGGGGGCAGTGGCGCCCCCCGGCATGTAGCCTGTGGACACTGAAGACTTACAAACGTTCAAGAAGTTCGAGGTGCCCGGAGAGCTCAGCTTGTCTGCAGGGTCAGGGACAGCTTTCCTGAGCCTCCAAATGGAGACTTCAACAAAGTGTCACTGAGGAGGATCAGCCTAAGCCCATGTAACGAGAAGACAGGTACGGGCCGTGGGATGGGGGTTTAATCTGATGCAGTCACAGGAACAGAATTGTGGGTTTTAGTGTATCATTTTTATGATTGACTTTTTGCATTTTATGTCTCACTGTCCCCTCCCCTGTCTCGGACGTTGGATAGCAGCTCATGATAATATCTGGGGACATGTCATGTCCTTCTCCTGGACCTTGTGCGGAAACCAAGAGCGTTAAGGTAACTTACTATTTAAGAGTCTACATGCTGTTTGATCCTTTCACGAAAGATCTGCTTTGTCTGGCAGCAAAGAACACAGCCAGACGCTCTCCGCCGTCTCCGTGCCGGAAAACGTGCCAGGTGCTTCTGTGCAGTTTATGTAACAACCCTACGAACAGTTTCTGCCTCACGAACGTATCAGCTAAGACACTGGGAGTCAGAGCGTTTACGCGACTCATCGAATCTACCGTGTGGCAAACCTCACGCCTGATCGTGAACTGTACGAAAGACACCTGTCTTCCTCCCAGGGCTCCCTGCAAAGCTTCTCTCTCGCTCTAAAGGAATTAAAAAAAAAAAAAGAAAAAAAAGAGCTTATCGCTAATTTTTTTTATTATCAAAAAGTTGATTGTGTTTCATCTTCCCTGCTGGTTGGACTGATTAAGAAAAAGCCTACTATTGCCTTGTGAGAGAAGTGGTAAAATGTTGCACGTTTTTCTCTAAGATGATACTGGCCTATTCCAGGAAGTGGCCACCGCTAAAAAAGACGACATGACCTTGGCACCGTGTGATCAATGGTATCTTCAAAACCACATTGATTCTGATGTGGGATCATGCTATTTCAAGATTAAAGGCAAAACAAAAGCAAAGAAACCCCAAAACTGGTTCAGACTGTGCAGCCCGTTTCGTGATCTTCATATCTAGCTTTCAGATAAAAAAAGTTTTCTTAGCCAGAAAGTTTTGTTTTGTTCTGAATTTATGGAGAGATTTTAAACTCCAGCTGAATTACGGATGGTTTATTCCAGTTTCTCGGTGGACTGTACCAGCCTAACAACGTCAAGAAGCTTCGGGTTACCGGCTTGCGTCTTCTCAGCCTAACTGAGGGACGACAGGTTAGGTGAGTACTGGGGTCCTTTCTCCTCCATCTTCAGGACCGGTTGTCTGCTGTTTTTCCCTTTTGCGACTTTATTCTCTACATTTCTTCTCTTCTCAGCTTCCAGAATATTAGAAACCTCTTTTGATAAGTGAGACAAATGAAGAATTAGAGCCCAGATTCTCATTTTATAAGACACATTATAGTGTTTACTTTGTTAAATAGTGTCTCATCTTTAGGAAGTTTTTATAACAATATTTTATTTCCAATGACAAGTTAAGTCTCCCCTGTGAAAGTGTGAGATTCTTGAGAACTTGGTCTGAGTCATCGCTGCTTCCCCAGTACCTACTGATTTCAAGCACATCAGATGTAGTTACTCCATCTTTATCAAAGGGAAGTACATCGAACGAAATCCCCCTCGAGAGTGGTTGGAGATATGAAATAAGAAAATGTGTGGCAGTGTTCCGTACGTCGTCAACATACCGACAGAGCTGTCGCTTTGGTGTGTCTGTCTCACTACTACCAATGACTCGAGATCTCTACCAATAATTTACTAATTTGCCACAAAATGCTAAGAAAGAAATATATAATAATAATCACTATACAAATTTTCCTTTTTCTGTTGCTGATTATTAATATTTTATGTTTAGATACGGAGCTTTAGAGGATTAGAACTAACTGTATTAAGCCAGATCTCCTATGTCCTGTTTGACTAGAGTCTCACACTGGACTTATCTCAGAAGTTGTTATCTTGAGAATAAGGCAAAAAGTGAATGTCTGTAGTGTCCTCCCCTTTCTCACGCTTTTCCCAGCTACAGGACGGTACCAAGGTTGACAGCTGTTTCTATAGTACTTTGCTCCTTGCAACTGTCCAGAGATACTTCTGAAAAAAAAAGAAGTCTTCCTTGCTAATGTGAATTTTTTTGGTCTAAGTTGTTTTGTTTTGTTTTTTGTTTTGACAGATTACATGTAAGACATTTTCCAGAAGGATGCCACTTCCATAGAAGCTAATTTTCCCACACAATGGAGAAAAACATATTACATTTTGGGATCAAAATTGAGAGCTTTAAGTAGCCAAAAAATATGAATGCTTCTAATATTTTACCTGTAATATCTGTATAATCTTCAGTTTCAAGGACAGCACTAAGAGGGGCAGAAGCACAATCAAGCAGTAGATACACAGACACCCAAAAAATCTGTTCTTTCTTCATTGTATAAATCATCTCTGAAATACAGAACCCAGATATATTTAATTAAAAGTTAATGTCAAATCATCTGTAGACCAGTAGGAATCTGACGCATGCCTCCAAACTTAAATTTCTATGACCCTTAATGTGTACTGTCCACAGATTCCATGAGTCCTGTTTAAAACGTGTATATAGTATTCGACACTGTAGATGCACCAATGTGCAGTGCGTACGTCTAATAATATTGAGTCAAGCAGCTCATAGTTCAAACTCGAAAATGCAAATGAAAATAACAACTGATCAACGTGCCTAAGTATCACTAAGACCCATTTTCATGTACAGCTCTATTTGCCACATCTCTCTCACATCTATTCTTTGTCAGTCAGAATTAACTATATTTTAATATTCTGGCATTTTCCTATTATTTCATTAATGCAACGTTCAATTCCTGACTTCTCTTTCCCATGGCTTCAGATCTTTTCTTCAAAAAGAAAGACATTTTCCAAAGTTTTGTCTTTATTTCCTTTAAAATATATTTGTTTGCATAACCAATTTTCTTTTTTTTTTTTTTTTTTTTTTTTTTTTTAAAGATTTTATTTATTTATTTGACAGAGAGAAATCACAAGTAGGCAGAGAGGCAGGCAGAGAGAGAGAGGAGGAAGCAGGCTCCCTGCTGAGCAGAGAGCCCGATGCGGGACTCGATCCCAGGACCCCGAGATCATGACCTGAGCCAAAGGCAGCAGCTTAACCACTGAGCCACCCAGGCGCCCCTGCATAACCAATTTTCAACCCAGATTTTCTATGAGACAGCAGACAGAACCGGAGAAAAGAAATCTGTGGCGTTCCAGCAAGTCCTTTACCCCAGGCTCTCACCCTCGATGTAGGGAGGTATCCGATTCCAAGAGTCTCACAGAACAGTGACCCTAGTGATAAACCAACACATTTACACTCTGAAGGAAACAGATTTCAGCAGGAATGAGACTTGTCCTTCAAAATGATTTAGAGACCCACAATAAAGAGTAATGGGAAACCACACTGAAATTGGTTTAGGGTCTTTCTACTCCGGATTCAGAGGCAGAAGGAAGTGTGCTCATACAGCACAGGAAGAGAAAAAGCAGCAGCATAGGAACATGTCCAGCCACTGATGTTATCGGAGTCAGGAGGGAAAGAGAAATCTTATCAGTAAACCTCACAAGTGCAAGAACAGATACTCCATCTGAAATAATCCAGAGAATTCTCCATTTACTCCTTGAGGGAATCACAGTGGTAATATCCACCATTACGGCGTGTGCAGCTTTATACTAAATAGTAAAGTAATGCCGTTTGGGTTTAAGCTTCATTAAAATCACTAGTGAAACGTACAACCTACTTTTTCACAACACTTTGTAAGTGCTAGCATGTATTTGACTTTCTGTCAGCAGCCACGCTATATACCTTCTATGTCATACCTGAACTATTTGAGTCCACAAATATATATGTAGGTGTGCATACACATACATAAATGATTTTGAAGAGTCAATCAGCTAAACTTCTAGTCTTTATCTTGTGTTTGAAAATGTAGTTTTCAGGGCACCTGGGTGGCTCAGTGGATAAGCCACTGCCTTCAGCTCAGGTCATGATCTTGGAGTCCTGGGATCGAGTCCCGAATCAGGCTTCCCTTGCTCTGTAGGGAGCCTGCTTCTCCCCTCCCTCTGCCTCTCCCCCTGCTTGAGGGCTCGCGCTCTCTCTCTCTCTCTCTCTCTGTCAAATAAATAAATAATCTTAAAAAAAAGGAAAAAAAAAAGAAAAGAAAATGTAGTTTTCAGAATGTCTGGGTGACTCAGTCAGTTAAGCATCTGCCTTTGGCTCAAGCCCTGATCCCAGGGTCCTGCAGTCCCAAGTCAGGCTCCCTGCTCAGTGGGGACTCTGACTCTCCCGCTCTCTGCTTATGTTCTTTTTTTTTTTTTTTTCAAATAAACAAATCAAATCTTAAAAAAAAAAAAAGAAAGAAAAGAAAAGAAAATTTATTTTTCAAGGACTGTTCTGTCTCCATTAGTTTCTTTCAGAGATACAACCCCGTTGTATTTTGAGTGCAAAATATGGCCTGAGTTTGTGTCCCTTCACTTAGGGAACAGGCTGAAGTTGGGTGCCTACGACCTGGATGAGAAACTGGGGTCTCAACCCACCAAGTTACTTTCTGAAAACTAGTGGCCTATAGTGTTTCATTTCAGACTTTCCTTGTTGCAAGGATCAGATCCAACAGTTCAGACAGTTTGGGACAAAAGGCCATCGGCTCATTCACACCCGAGAAGGTGGAAAATCCCAGATCGGGAAGGTTTGAGCGTCGCCGGGAGCGGCGCCGCGGGGACGAGGTTCAGTGTCCGTCAGCGCGGGCTCTCCACGGAGGAGGACCCTAGTTCCAGGGTTTTAACCTTAAAAGAGTCTTTCTTCAAAACAGTGTGACTGGAGCACCTGGGGGGCTCCGTGGGTTAAAGCCGCTGCCTTCGGCTCAGGTCATGATCTCAGGGTTGTGGGATCGAGCCCCGCATCGGGCTCTCTGCTCGGCGGGGAGCCTGCTCCCCCTACTTTCTCTCTGCCTGCCTCTCTGCCTGCCTGTGGTCTCCGTCTGTCCAATAAACAATAAAATCTTCAGAACAGTGTGGCAGCTGCTGTTTACGGACTAGGGTCCAACCGCTGGGAGCAGCTCCGAAGCTCTCCAGGTGGAGGAAGCGCCGGCTCAGGCCTGGGCCAGCGGCGGGGCCGAAAGCCGTCGGGGAACCGGGCGAGTGCGCAGGCCGCGGCGGCCTTACTGCGGGGAGGGGGCCCCGCGCGGGCCTGCGCCCCTGAGCATGGACGTGAGGCCTCCGGACGCCGCGCAGGGCGGTTCGCCTCCCGGAGAGACGGAGCGCGTCGGGCCGAGCAAACCCCAAGCCCCGCGCCTGCGCTGCGGCCGACCCCGAGCCCCGGTTCCCGCCGCGGGAG